>NC_142811.1:43122257-43458295 GCF_049724085.1 Artemia sp. Qi Xiang Cuo | reverse complement strand
TGTTGATTTTAGTTGATTAGACAGTTGATTATTACATTTTACAGTTGATTTTTCGGAGTTACTTGCTCTTTCCTGAAGCAAATTTCTGCAAATAGGCTACCTCCGAAATAATTTGCAAGTTTGTATTATTTCATTTATAAACGATTTTATTCATCCTTATCTTATTCGCCACAGTCAAGATAATAGACTAGAATAATAGAATAATGAATAGAATAATGGATTGATTTATCAGGTAACATCTAGGTCTCACCCGGTATTACTCGAAATGAAGAACATATCAACCGTAATATGAATTCTGGAAATCCAGTTATTTCTCTCGATTAATTAAAAAAAATACTTTCCGAAACATAAGTTTTTCAATGAAAAGTAAAGGCAATTTTAAACTTAAGCTCAGCAGATAGAAATACCTTTTAAAATTCAAACTCAAAACGACCAGAAATTACTATTAAAGAATAAATAAAACCCAAAACGAACAGAAATTAAATAAACAATCATAGAAAAACATTCAACATGTAGTAATATAAATGAATAAATAGATCTTAAAGCGAGTAATGATTAGATTGAATATGAATATCCAGCTTAAAACGAAAAAAAATATTTTCATATTGAAGTATTAATGAAACTTAAAACGAAAAGAAATTAAATAAACAATCAATACAAACAAATATACAATAGATATTAATGTAAATTAATAAATAAATCTTAAAACGAGTGAAACTTAAATTGAATATACAAATCAAGCTTGAAATAAACGAAAATCACCACAAACAAGAGTTTGGGTATGACCTCCTTCTCTCACTGTAAACGTCTAAAACCTACTAGCTGGTTACCCTCAAACATCTTTTGACGCATAAAAAGTGAACTAAAACTTTCAATTTCCAATCAAATGAGCCCTCTCTGAAGTTTGCACGAACACTCCTTCCATAAAAACTATATTTATCCCAAGGGCATAACTTAGAGCCTTTGACCCTGAAGACTGTGGGGGAATGTTCTACTTAACCAAATAATTTCTAGTACCCTCAACGACTTTTAACAAAATGGTTACATCAAAACATTTGGATTGGATATGTTTGGGGGAATGATGGGCGTCGAAGGGGTGTCTGTTGCCTAAGAATTACTTTCGACTATTAAAAAGGGAACTAGCCACTTAAATTTCCAATCGAATGAGCCCTTTGTGAAGTTTCTACGACAACGCTGTCTATTCAAAACCTTATATTCCCCCAGGGAAAAACATACAATCCTTGCCCTTAGGGCTGTGGGGGAGTTGTCATCCTCAAAGACTTAATTTCCAGAACTTAAAACTACGTTTAATAAAATGGCTGTCTCAAAATTTGGATTGGATGTGTTTGGGGAAAAGGTGAGCGTGAGAGGGGGGTTAGTTGCCCTCAAATCACTTTCGACTATTAAAAAGGGCACTAGCCCTTTGAATTTTCAATTGAATGAGCCTTTTTTGAATTTTCTACGACATCGCCTTCTATAAAAACCTTTTATGCCCCCAGGACATAACTTAAAACCCTTGCCCTGAGGGTTGTGGGGGAGTGTCCTCCTCAAAAACATATTTTCTATCTGGAAATCAACTACGCTGAACAAAACGGCTGTCTCAAAATGTTGATTGGATGTGTTTGGGGGAATGATGGGCATGGGAGGGGGGCTAGTTGCTCTCCAATCACTTTCGACCATTAAAAAGGGTACTAGCCCTTTGAATTTCAAATCGAATGAGCCTTTTTTGAAGTTTCTACGACAACGCCTTCTATGAAAAACCCTATAAGCCCCCAGGGCATAGCTTAAAACCCTTGCCCTGAGGGTTGTGGGGGAGTGTCCTCCTCAAAAACATATTTTCTGTCTGGAAATCAACTACGCTGAACAAACTGGCTATCTCAAAATTTTGATTGGACTTGTTTGGGGAAATGATGGGCGTGGGGGGGGGCTATTTGCCCTCCAATCACTTTCGACTATTAAAAAGGGCACTAGCCCTTTGAATTTCCGTTCGAATGAGCCTATTTTGAAGTTTCTACGACAACGCCTTCTATAAAAACCTTATATGCCCCCAGGCCATAACTTAAAACCCTTGCCTTGAGGGTTGTGGGGAAGTGTCCTCTCCAAAAACCTATTTCCTATCTGGAAATCGACTACGCTGAACAAAATGGATATCTCAAAATTTTGATTGGATGTGTTTGGGGGCGTGAGGGGCGTGGAAGGGGGGGGGGCTAGTTGCCCTCCAATCACTTTCGACTATCAAGAAGGGCACTAGAACTCCCGATTTCCAATCGAATGAGCCCCCTTTGAAGTTTCTGCGCTGACCCCTTCCATATGAAGTGCCTCTGGGGAAAAAAATAAATAAAAATAATAATAAAACAATGGAGCCGTATGGCCTTTACTATAGGCAACGCTATAGCGTTGCCTCTGATAAAACGGAGGATTTTAAGCCATGATACGAATTCTAAAGCGAGTCTTTAGTCCTAATACTAATAAGATTATTTCACTTCGAACTTGTCCACAAAATAATCATTGAAACGTCCTTTTCAGATCCAAAACGACAGTCAATCATTGAACTGAGCTCATTGTGCAGAAGTGATGCAAAATTAGGCTAAACGAAAAAAAAACAAAAAAAAAAAACAATCTAAAAATGCTTTACTTTTATACTGTTAAAAGTGTGCTTAAAATGTTTACCGTACCAAAACTATATTATTTTGTGTTTTCAGTAAAGCGCTAGTTTTTTTTTAATCCTACAAGCATAGGGATATATCACTAGTTGATTTATTTACATTAGTTTTATTGATATATGTTAGATAGGCTGTGAAGTAATAATGTTTGTTCGTTTTAAGTTTCAACCGTGCTCTTTACTTCCTTCGGAAAAACTTCGTTTCTTTAAATTAATCTATGCTCGTTTTTGATTAAAATTTAGTTTAGAAACAACACTGCTATGACCTTTTCTATTTATACGGAATATGTTCGTTTTAAGTTTTAATGTTGGTCCTTGGTTTCAGTTGAAAACTTTATATATATATATATATATATATATATATATATATATATATATATATATATATATATATATACTTTCTAATCACCTCCAATCGAGGAAACATGAGGAACCTGTACCCTTATTAATGAGCTTAACTAAGAAGCCGGACAATAATTGGAAGAAAAAGTAAATTCAGAGTGAAAAAAAAAAAAATCAAAACATAGTATCGTTTCTTTTTGTAAAAAAAAAACAAAAATGAAGAAATAGATCTTTAATTCTTTGTTTTAAAAAATTAAATTTAGTCACACTTAAGAATGTAACTCCAGGCGAGTAGCTTCGACACAAACGGTTAACTAAGCGGACAGGTTTGTATATCGACATATTTGCAGAAAACTTTGCTAGCTCAATAGAAATGTGCCATTAGGCTTAAGGATTTATTTGACCTGTCCCTAAAGAAAGCCACTCATTTAGTCAGAAATGAATGGAAATCAAACAGTTCGAGGTAACGAACTGTAAGTAAGGAGCGACCTGGCTCAATGGCAACCAAAACTCTAAAAAACGGAATTTTGATACCAATAGATACATCAAAAGAGTCAGATTTTAATGCTGATTTCAAATATACAAGTTTCATCAAGTTTAGTTATACCCATCAAAATTTACACGCCTGAGAAAATTTGGCTGATTTTAGAAAAAGGAAGAAAGACCCCCTAATGAAATCACACCATCATATTCAGCGTATCAGAGAACCATACTGTAGAAGTTTCAAGCAAGTGTCTTTAAAAATGTGGAATGCGTGTTTATTTGTTTTTTTTTCCAGGAGTGATCATATCGACCCAGTTGTCCTAAAATATCGTGGGAGGGCTCCTTGGAACGGATATTAAAAGTTCTAGTGCCCTTTTTAAATGACCCAAAAAAGGAGGGCAACTAGGCCCGCTCCCACGCTCATTTTTTTCCAAAGTCACCCGATCAAAATTTTGAGATAGCCATTTTGTTCAGCATGGTCGAAAATATGATAACCATGTCTTTTAGGATGAATTAATCTCCCAAAGTCCCCGGAGGGAGGGCTGAAAGTTATGAACTTTACCCAATGTTACCATATAATATTGGTTATTGGGAAGTATACAGACGTTTTCAGGGGGATTCGTTTCTGGTAGGTGGGGGGAAAGTCGGGGGTTATATGAGAGGATCTTTCCATGAAGGAAGTTTTCATGGGGGAAGGGACATTGTTATGAAGGGGGCGCCAGATGTCCCAGCATTTTGAAAGAAAAAGATAAGAAACTAAATAAAGAAAAACAAGTTTTTCAACTGAAAGAAAAGAGCAATACCAAAACTTAAAAAGAGCAGAACTTATTACGCAAATAGTTGGGCTTAGCGCCTAGTCAAAATCTCACTCTTTAAGCCAAAGATTTTTTAGTTCTTTTATAAGATCTATTTATTCTAATTACTACACTTTGTTATTATGGGGTAATTTTTAAAGAATTGTAAAAAAATTTGAACTTTTGCGTAATGAGCGAGTCATTGACTAGGGGGCGAACCCCCTAATATACGTATTAAAAATATATGAATATCGAAGTTCGTTGCGTAAGTTAATTCGTAAGTTAGGTATATTTATTACTAATAAAAACGTTCGTAAATAAAATTAAACAAGTCTCGAGAAAGCCATTTAACCAAATAAAAGTAAAATTAATATCAAAATTGTGTTTTAACTATTCATGTACGGTGAGCCAAAATCAATACCCGCAGTTAATTCAAAAACGTTCAGAAATGAAATAAAAAAAAACAAATTTTGTTTAACTCAAAGTAAGAACAACATACACGCTTTTAAAAATCTGGACACAAATAGTAGTATTTAATTTAGTTTTTCTAGTTGACCTGAAATACAAAACTTGATACCATTCGCAATAAAAATCTGTTTACTTTCTTTGATAGCTTGGATACACTTACGCTGTTTTGATTTCGTTAAATTTTAAGAGCAGCAGCCCCAAAGCTCTGAACATAATACCCTCAGCCGCTCTTCGGATACTGCTGAGATGCCTTATTGGGAATTAGGATTAACACAGTCCATCCTGATTTAAACTTAAGGCAACATCTAGTTTTTAAACATAATGGGCAAATGAGAGGGTGGGCGTGGGAGGGGGAATAGTTGCCCTCCAATAACTTTTGACGATTAAAAGGGCATTAGCCCTTTCTATTTTCACCCGAATGAGCCCTTTTTAAAAATCTTACGACGACTCCTTCAATACAAAGGGCCCGAGTCTAAACAAAAAAAAATATAATAATACTTCGTACCCACATCAGTATTTTCTGTAAAAATGGCAAGGAATTCAATCACTTTAGACTATTAAAAAGGGCACTAGCCCTTTCAATCCGGTCAAATGAGCGCTTTTTGGGTTTCTATGACAGAGGTTAGTGTAAACACCTTCGGTACCCTCAAAGTGATTACTACAACCCTTGCTCCGAGAGCGAGGAGGGGGTTGTCCCTCTCAACCGTCCAAAGTTAATAAATTACTGCTACGTTGAGCAAAACGGCTAACGAAAAATGTGTAGTTAGTGGGTTTGGGAACCTGATGGATGTAGGAGGTGCTCTAGTTGCTCTTCAATCACTTCAGAATTTTAAAAAGGGCACTAGCCTTTTCAATTTCAAATCGAATGAGCCCTTTTTGAAGTTTCTGCGACAACGCTTTCTATTAAAACCTTATATGCCCTAAGGCATAGCTCACAACCCTTGCCCTGAGGGCTGTGAGGGGGTTGTCATCCTCAAAGACATAATTTCCGGACTTTTGAACTACGTTCAACAAAATGGTCACCTCAAAATTTTGATTGGATATTTTTGGGGAAATGGTGGGCGTGAGAGGGGGGTTACTTGCCCTCCAATCACTTTTTACTATTAAAAAGGGCACTAGTTGTTTTAATTTCCAATCGAATGATTCCTTTTTGAATTTTATAAGACAACGCTTTCTATAAAAAGAAAAACCTTATATGCCCCCAGGGCATAGCTGACAACAATTGCACTGAGGGCTGTGGAGGGAGTGTCATCCTCAAAAACATAATTTCCAGACTTTTTAACTACGTCGATCTAAATGGCTGTCTCAAAATTTTGATTGGATGTGTTTGGGGAAATGGTGAGTGTGAAAGGGGTGTTACTTATCCTCAAGTGCCTTTCAACTATCAAAAAGGCCACAAAATCTTTTTATTTCCAATCAAAAGAGCTGCTTTTGAATTTTATATAGAATCGATATTTAATAAAACATTTCATTTTCCAGGGGAAGAACTGACAACCCTTGCCCCAATGGGTATCAGGTGGTTGCCAACCTCAACTATATAATTTCTAAAACTTTTAACTACGTTGAACAAAATGGCTATCTAAAAATTTTGACTGGATGTGTTTGGGGAAAAGGTGGGTGTGAAAAGGGGGTTAGTTGCCCTTAAATCACTTTCGACTATTGAAAAGGGCACTAGCCCTTTGAATTTCCAATCGAATGAGACCTTTTTCAAGTTTCTACGACAAAGTTTTCAATAAAAACCATATATGCCCCCAGGGCATAACTTACAAACCTTACCCCGAGGGCTGTGTGGGGAGTGTTATCCTCAAAGACACAATTTCCGGACCTTTAAACTACTTTGAACAAACTGGCTATCTCAAAATTTTGATTGTATGTCTTTGGATAAATGGTGGGCGTGGCAGGGGTGTTAGTGGCCTTCCAATAAGTTTCGACTATTAAAAAGGGCACTAGCCACTACCATTTCCAATCATATGAGCACTTTTTTAAGTTTCTACGACAACACTTTCTATAAAAACTTTAAATGCCCCCAGGGCATAACTTACAACCCTTGCCCTGAAGGCTGTGGGGGGGGGGGGTTCATCGTCACAGACCTAATGTTCAGAATTTTCAGCCAAGGTGAGCAAAATGGATATCTCGAAATTTTGATTGTATTTGGGGAAAAGGTAGGCGTGAGAGGGGGTTAGTTTCCAGCCAATCACTTTCGACTATTAAAAAGGGCACTAGTTCTTTGAATTTCCAATCGAATGAGGCTTTTTTGAAGTTTCTACGACAACGCTTTCTATAAAAACCTTATATGCCCCCAGGACATAACTTATAACCCTTGCCCTGAGGGTTGTTGCGGATTGTCCTCCTTAAAAACATCATTTCTATGCGGAAATCAGCTACGCTGAACAAAATGGCTATCTAAAATTTTTTATTGGATGTGTTTGGGGAAATGGTGGGCGTGGAAAGGAAGTTAGTTGCCTTCCAATCACTTTTGACTATTAAAAAGGGCACAAGCCACTCCAATTTCAAATTGAATGAGCCCTTTTCAAAGATTCTACGACAACTCCTTTGATACAAAGTGCCCTGGTCTAAAGGAAAAAAAAATAATAAATAATACATTGTGCCAACATTGTTCTTTACTTAGGCAGTGCGATTGCGCTGCCAGATACGGCTAGTTTTTCAGTTTTATCTATCATTTTCACTTGATTTGGGAAAATTGGCTCCAACTTGGACCCCAAAGCACTTTTACAAAATTACGCCATTCATGGGGGAATGGATTTAGAGATCTACTCAGAATATCGTTACAAGCCATGAACTAGATGACCTTTACTCTCTTTTGAATCAAAATGCTTGACCAAATACATTTCTGGGACTTGCTTTAAAAAGTGAGTGCATCACAATTACAAATATAGTGAAATAATCTAAAAATTATCGTATAGAAGGGAGAAAACCGTAATTTAAAAAAAAAAAAAAAACTAAAAACCGCAGGAATCGAACGCAAGACACTATTTCAAAGTCGACTGCTGTACCAACAGAACCACGTCTCTAACAAAGAGATTTGATATATTAGCGCTTTTACGTTAATTGCGTAGCTTAAAGGCAGCCTGGAGGAGGAACATATGAGAGGTGTTCCTGCAAACCTTCAGTTACGGGTTTTCGACCATAATTATTACAATGATGATTTCGTTTTATACTTCCAAGCTTTTCTACTTAAGACGTGACATCAAAAGTATTTGTTTTAGTGCTATGGCACACTTACGAATGATAGAATTCATAAACATCACGTAGATATGATGAACAGCCTTCAAATGAGCCATTAAACGTCACTCAATAAATTACTGGTAGCCCACTAGCCCCAGCTTTTCCACTTGAGACGTGGTACCAAAACTGCCGTGTTAAGTGCCATGTTGTATTTGCGGATAGTTCTATTTATAGAAAGAACGTAAATGTGAGCAATATATTTTATATGAGCTACTAAAAATCTGTGTACATACATGCGATATCAATATGCCCAATAACAATATGCCAATATCGATAGGCATGATATTAATATTTCCGATACCGATACACTGTGCAGCCCTTTCCCCAGGGGCTATGGAGGATCATATCACCACCAAAACCAAATATATTTTGCCTACTATGTTGAACAAAATGGTTGTCTCAAAATTGTGATTGGATGACTTTGGGGGAGGGGCCTTTAGGGAGGGGGGATAGTTTTCCCCCAATCTCTTTGGTCACTTAAAAAGGGCACTAGCAAATTAAATTTCTGTTCGAATGAGCTATTACACATCTCTCTATGACGTTCTGGTCACCCCCAAGCCTTGCTAGAAAAAAAAGAAAAAAAAGAACGCGAGCCAGATCAGTGCTACCCATGCAAAAAAGTCATGTTCCTTGTTATTAAAGGAAGGGGGCTGTAATTTCCCACAGCTAAGTTTCAGACCGTGCTAATTCCAATTGTAGACTTTTCATTTTGATCAGACACCATATTCGAGGGGTTTTGGACTTTTTTTTAAATCATCATAAAATTCTTTTTGCAACAAACTTTTACTTTTCAGACGAACCGAAATAATAGTTACCATTCCTGAATCAGTATCAGATGGGAATTTTTTTCACAATGTAGATTTTTTCTAAACACGTTTTTTAACTTTTGGTTACAATGGGCTGTGGTTCGCTCTTTACTGGGTTTCAGCTACCGCTGCAACCATGATATTTGTCTATGATGTTCTGGTAGCCCAATAGCCCCAACCCCTGAGAAATGGCACAAAAAATGCAAGTGCCATTTGTGGCACTTGCAGATAGCGGAATTTATAAAAAGCCAGTAGATATGATGAATAGCTTTTAACTGAGCCGTTAAATATCTCTCTATGATGTTCCGGTAGCCCCACTAGGCCTGGAAATAAAAAGGGGGAGAAAACGGGAGACAGATCAGTTTTACCCATGCAAAAAAAGTGATTTTCCTTGTTGTTCTAGGAGGGGGACTTAAATTTTCCTTTTCACGGTTTTCAGCCATGCCTATTTTAATGGTACACTTTTCGCTTTGATATGACGCCATTTTCGAGGGGTTTCAGCCTTATTTTTCGAAATCACCTTAAATTTCGTTTCGAAATAAACTTTTACTTTTATGACGAACCAAAATAATAGTTACCATTCCTCAATCAGTGTCAAATGGCAATTTGTTTCCACTAGGCAGTTTTTTTCCTAAACATGCTTTTTGACTTTTGGTTCTGACCGTGTTAAAGAGTTCATAGTAAATTCTCCCAACGGACTAATGAGACTTACTAAGGGGGCTGGGAGGGGGAGGTTACGGGAAAGTTCCCTTGTAAATCTCCAGTCAAGGGTTTTGGACCATAATTATTACAATGGTACCGTTTTAAACTTCGAAGCTTTTCCACTTAAGAAGTGGCACAAAAGGTGCTGTTTTTTGTGCTATTTGGCATTTACGGATGGCAAAACTGATTAAAAGCACGTAGATATGAGCAATAGCCTTCAAATCAGACATCTCTCTAAAAAGTTCTAAATAATCTATTTCTTCGTTGTTTATCATCTCTTGATGCGTCATGTCTTCTTTGTTATAACCACTGTATAACGATAATATAATTTTTATTTCTATTATATGTTTCTATTATTTAGGCTACATACTGTGGTTATAACGAGTTTGCAGAACTCATGACTCGTGGAAAGTCCTCAATGGAATTGTTGGGTTGAATATTAGGCCATTCTAAATGCGGATAACTATGGAAGCAAACTTAATAATCGGAACAAGCGACATATAATAAGGTCGAATCGTATATTTCATTCTTTTCTTTCTGATTTATGACCTGAGCCGCCTAGGGCTCTACCCAGGCTTAGGGAGGGGGGGGGGGATTTTGCGAAAAACTGAAACAGAGTTGGGTTAATATTGATAATAAGAATTAATATGTGTCCTTTACATCACCAAATATAAATTTCTAAACTACATATTTAACAATTCCTAAAATTCAACTATTATACTTGCCTTTAGAAAAGTATTATCCAAAATATAAATAATCCAACGAGCTAACCATTCACACTTGAAACAACTAACGCTACGCAAAATAAACTGACATAATTTTAAAAAGGTTTTGGTCATCGGGTATACAAAGGAAATCTTTGGAACCGCCTTTTTGGTAGAGTGGATCCGAGATAGAATGGTATGTGTGATTACGTGCCTTTTCGCAATATCTTGTTGCAATTATTTGCAACAAAAATGTCATATACATAAAAAATCATTTTATACTGTAATTAGTTAAGTGTTTGCACATCGCTTGGCTACGATAATACAATAGAAATTATGTGACATTTCCTCAAAGTAAGATTTAGGGTGAAGTTTGGTAGATTGAATTCGAGATAGGATGATGCGTAATATTATGAACCCTTTCGCATTATCTAATTACAATTAATTATGATAAAAGTAAACATGTTGTGGTTAGTCATTTCTGAAGGAAATATGGTAAACAAGTAAAAGTCGGGTAAATTTGTTTATTCACAGATTGTTGAGATACATTTAAAATGGTGCTAGGTGTGTTTCCCCCGGAAAATCCCTTCCCCTCGGGAAATCCATCGCTATAAAATTCTCCCCCACGGAAAATTCCCCACGCTGAACCCCCTTCCCTCCCCCATAGTAGAAATTCCTTCTCGTGTTGAAAATTTCCCCTTGCCGTGTTGAAAATTCCTTCCCGTGGAAAACTTCCCAGTTGAAAATGCCCCAGTGAAAAATTCCCTCCACATACAAAAGTGAGCATCCAAAAATTAAGTATGATAAATAGAAATAATGAAGAAAAGAAGGAATTTTTGAATGTTCTATCTATATTCCAAAACATAAGCTGAATGTATAAAATAGAATATACTATAGTACTTAATTTCACATTTTCATTTATTTTAATTGTTTTGTGTGTTTTTTTGGAGGGAGGGGGTTAGTTATCATATGTGGGTAAGATAAAAATCTGTGATGAAAGTGCACAGATAAAAGGCTGGGACTAAAAAGTACGAGTAATTGCTTTCTGTGGACTTGGTCTGATACCGACCAGAGGCGTCACTAAAAAAAAGATTGGAGGTTAGGGTTCATTGGTCTAGTGACATATGCTGGCAAGTTTTAAAGTTTTCAGAAAAAAAGTTTTCGGCCATTTGTCGGACCTGATTTCCATTGTTTTATTTTTCTACAAAATTATTTTTGACTGAAATTCTATAGACTTAGAGATATAGTTTTAGAGCCGATAAAAATGTGTTTGGTCTATGCCCCGGCCCAGTTTTTGGATATACTGTAAACCTTTACATCTCCTTTTGGTGAGGTCTGGGTTTGCTTTAGTAAGTATCCGTTAAGCGTGTAGCCGAATCGTTCAGAGCTATGGGTTCACGTGGGAGGAGGTAAAAGAGTCTGTACTATAAGATATTTATTATACAAAATCTATTTACATGGTTTGGAAACAAATACAAGACAAGAACTTAAAAGAAAAACTGCACGAGAGGAACTGCCTTTAAACACTTCAGAAACCCGCTTATAAATGTTCCTCAAAGCGCTTAGAATTAGGTCTTGAGAAGCGCGTTATTCTATATTTTGTTATAACTTAGCTATTTGACACATTCTACTTTTCTGGTAATAAACCCAATGTTCTGATTTCCATTTCTAGAAAACAAGGCATCATGAATTATGTGAACCCGTGTTCTGCCTAGAGTTCTAAGCCCCAATATGAACTACAAGATAAAATTGACCAGAATTGCAAGCAAATCTCTTTTTCCAAGAATTTCACTCAGAAGTTTACAGATTTTCCCCCTTTATTCCAAAATTATTTGACCGAAATTAATTTTCCATATACAACAGCATTTTCTATTTAAGGCACTTTATAGGCTACTGACATAGAAATCAGCTGAGAGTAGAATATTAAAAACTATCCATGCAAATATCATTTCATCGGTCATTTCGCGGGTCTTGCCGGATTGATCCAAATTCTAGATTTCTCCAAACATTTTCTAATTGTACTCTTATGGTCCCAAATGAAAGTTTCACTTTCATCAATCAGTCAGTCGTCACTTTCATAAATATTTTAACATGATAATCAAATTAAAATATCACTTGTCTTAAGTCACGCTTTCAATCTTATTTGCAGAGAATTCGTAGTCCCTACAACTAAGTAACAAATACGAAAAATCCATTACAATGAAAAGTTATCTATGAACAAAACCATTCTTATGTAAAATAAAATGTGAGGATTTTCAAATATTTCAATGAACAAAGTCAAGGCACTTGTTTTACTATATTTTTCTATTCAATTGTCTTTTTTTTCTAATTTCAGTTAACAAACGGTTAACCAATCTTAAAATTAACTTCTGAATTTTCCCTTTAAAAAAATAAAACAGGCAAGATTTTAACTGACAAGAAAAAGGGAATGTAAGAGAAAAATTTTATTTACTAGTACTCTTTGTAAAAACCTTTCAACTTCATTGGCTCTTTCCTCCTAGGCATTCTAGGTCTAGGAGGGACTACAGTATTTGGCTTCCTAATTTCGGAGCTATATCTCTGTTCTAATTCAAATTCAGTCATATCTGGTTTATCATGTCTTTCTCTCTCTCTCTCTCTCTCGTCTCTCTCTTTATCTCTTATCTCTCTCCTTTTCTCTCTCCTATACTAGGAATAGGCTTGATTAACCAACCAAAATGTGTAATTTTTCCTTTCCTGTAGGCCCACTAAACGCTTTTCCCATCGGACCGTCCGAATCCAATGAAAAAATACGAAAAGATGTACTTTGAACCTTAACTTTGACCTAAGATTGGTTTTAACATTTCATAAAAATTTCTTTTCCTACGCATACGCACATTACAATTCTTACGAAACTTTCGACTATCCAAATTCATTTTATCAAACACAAAAATTCGATTAACTCACTCTAATGTCTTCTCAACAGGGGCGGGCCCATGATTTTTTTAGGGGGGGGGGCGCAAAATAGGTTGATCCGATAAACTTGCGTTATGAGTAAGTTTAATTAACGCAAACTTGCGTTAATTAAGTTAATTACACTACTTTAGACTACGTTAGGGGGGCGCGTCCCCCCTCGCCCTCCTGGATCTGCCACTGCTTCTCAACTGACGTTTATCAACCAATAAGTACTATTCATACGATAATTTTATTGCAGAATGTACTAGGACGCTTGATAAGACAATTATAGATGTTTAGGGTACCCCTTTTCATTGCCGAAACCTCCAACCCAATAGCAAAAAGAACATAAAAATGAAAGAAATTAAAGAAACTCGCTGTTGCACAAACTTGCATATCTCTCTCTGCAAATTCATTATGCTCTCACTATACGCGCTACCTGGAGGGTTTCTGAGGCTCGGTGATCTACTGCTTACCCCATTTCGTGCCAAGTTCAGGCTTTCGTGATCCAGGATACCCTGAACTACATTTTCCTCAGGTTTTTCCTTATAACCAGCGAGTTGGTTCCTCGGTCGACCGTCGTCACCCCTTCACTTGTCCCAGTACAACGCTGAATTACACTTCCCCAAGGTTTCTCATTATAACCTGCGAGCTGATTCCTCGGTCGACTAATGTCTGTCCCTTCATCAGTCCCAGTATCACACTATATTACATTTCCCCCTGGAATCTCACTATAACCTGCGAGCTGGTTTCTCGGTCGACTAATGTCCACCCCTTCACCAGTCTCAGCACCACGCTGAATTACACTTCCCAAAGGTTTCTCATTATAACCTGCGAGCTGGTTCCTCGGTCGACTATCGTTCGACCCTTCACCAGTCCCAGCACCACGTATTCCTCATTATTTATCTTATCTCAAAACCTGCCACAGCCGCTACAATTCACATTTCTCTTCTAAACCGCATTTTCTATGGACTTGAATGTTTTTATCTCATACACTTCCTTCAAAGTATTATACTCAAGCTCCAATAGATACCTTCTTATCTTAACTCATGGGCCCTCCAAACAACTCGAAGCTGTCCCTTTCGGAAAACAGCTGGAGCACTAAATTTAAACTTTGCTAATGAAAAAAAAATTGTCAATTTTCTTATTAAATATGCCTCGGTCACCACTCTCTCTAATTCCTCTAGGCTTACAATATTTATAAAATTTCTATTTTCAAAAAAATTCAATAGCGGCCCTGTAATCCTTAACGGGATTGCATTGATCATTTGGCTATCTGACCAATCAATCAACGCCTTTACCCTTTTCAACTGGCTGAAAAATGGCATAATAAACTTGGAATTATCTCAACCTGGAATGTTTGCTAAAGGATCTAATTGGTCCAATAACCCTCTGAGATTTATTAAAACCATGATCATCATCTCTTAATTGTATCCTCTCCAAAAGAACCATTCTCATTACTGGATTTTTGATTGGCTAAAAGGTTTCCAGTATCCATTAAAAAAAAAAAAATCAAAGCCAAATGGGTTTCGGCGGAAATTGGCTTCGCCGATAGCAGAAATGTATCTTCGTTACAAGTAAACAGGCCTAACTTTCAGGCACTGAAGACAAACAAAAATCAGCGCAAATTTGCTGAGCTAGCATCTTCACAACGTTGCGGTGTAATCGGTGCAGGTGCAAAACTAACCATATTTCAAGTCCAAACGAAGCTTCTAAAGGTAAAATTCAGGTACAGTCCAATTTCTAGGGCTGTAGACAAATCGCAATGTAGACACATACTCCCCAAGGAAAGCCACTGGCATAATTAGATAAACCTTTACTACTCCTTTTGCTGAAGCCTGGATTTACTTTAGTAAGCATCTGGTATGTGTGTATGGGTAAGCGTGTAGCCGAATCATTCAGAGCTATGGGTTCACGTGGGAGGAGGTTCAAGAGTCTCTTTGCTATAAGCTATTTACTATACAATGTCTACACACATGGTTTGGAAACAAACACAAGACAAGAACTTGACGGAAGAACTGCACGAGAGGAACTGCCTTTAAGTACTACAGAAATCCGCTTATAAATGTTCCTCAAAGCGCTTCGAATTAGGTCTTGAGATACACGTTATTTTACGTTTTGTTTGAACTTAGCTATTTGACACATTCTACTTTTCTGGTAATAAACCCAATGTTTTGATTTCCATTTCCAGAAAACAAGGCATCATAAGTTCTATGAGCCCATGTTCTACTCACAGTTCTTGACCCCAGTATAAATTACAAGATATCATTGATCCGAACTGCAAACATATCTCTTGTTCCGAGAATTTCATTCGGAAGTTTACAATACATACTCACAACTTTTTTTTGTGAATTATGGTCCAATTGTTCCAAAAGCTAAGAGATGTAATGTCAAGCCACTCAGAATTTTTTTTTTTTTTTTTTTTTTTTTTTTTTTTTTTTATTGGCCAGACCCTTTTGGTCTAAACACTTCAGGATATAAGTCTCCAGCCCACTGTAAAAATTTTTTTGGCCCTTTTTCAGGTCTCATTTTTTGAAGGGGGGGGGAGTAACCCAAACTAATTTGTGCCCATCTGTGGGCTACCTAAAAACGCGTGGCTCTACTTGCCCTAGGGAACGATCCCAGGAAGTTTCAATCTAATTAGATAGACGAGATCACTCATAAACGATTGGTAATTTTCATAATTTTTGGCAATTGTTCCTTCGGTCTATGTGGGGTAAATTTTTCCCTGGTACTTATTTGATCGATCTTTTAATTATCTTGAGAAAAATGGTAATCTGGAAATTTTGATCAGATATAACTGGGGTTACAGAGCGCCAGGGTTAAAAAGGGCACGACAAGCGGTTGTTTGCCATTAATCATCTATCACTCTTAAAAGGGAAACAAGAACTTCCAATTTTAACCGAATCCCAAGACTAACTCTTCCAAACAACATTTACAGAAACGTATTTAATATATTCTATGCTTTACCCCACCCCCCTAATGTGCAAATATATAGCCCAAATTTGTTTCTAAACTATTGTATATTCATTCTATTTTTTTTTAATTAGCATTAACCAAACTTGACTTCTTTCGTGTGTACCATTAAGAGCAACAGTACCTTTGTTTCTAAACTATTATATATTCATCCAATTTCATTTTTTTTCTTATTAGCATTAACCCAACTTGACTTCTTTCGTGTGTATCATTAAGTGCAACAGTACCTTTTCAGTTATGTATTTGCAAACTCATCAAAAGTTTTTAAAACTTTCGGGGTAATGAACTGTAAGTAAAGAGCAAACATTGTCAATAGTAACCGAAACTCTAAAAAAATGTAAATTTGAAAGTAATACATAGATCAAACCTAAAAAAGTAATACGTAGATAAAACGTATATCAAATATGTCCTTTGCAATACAATTTCACGCATTTAAAATGCATTCTCTTTACGGTTGCAATCTAGTTATTTTACGTTCTTTGACGAGTGTCTGCTTTGATCCACGTGTTAGTCATGTCTGTCGGACACGAATAAAATATTACACTCGGATTTGTAATTGGTATTACAGAGTACAAGAGATTTATCGAGAATTCCTTCCATAAAAGCCGATTTACTTAGAGAGAACACAGATGCAACCTACGTCACCTTAAATGTTCTACTTTAAGTTTGCCAAAGACGAAAAGCTAGAGATCTCGTTTCAGTTTGAGATGTACTATTGTATTAGTTGGCGTTCCGCAGGGAATTTCCTTGGGCCCTGTTGTGTTTTTATTTATTTATAAATGATGTAAAAAAGCACTCTATT
The DNA here is from genome assembly GCF_049724085.1 of Artemia sp. Qi Xiang Cuo. Classification (NCBI taxonomy): domain Eukaryota; kingdom Metazoa; phylum Arthropoda; class Branchiopoda; order Anostraca; family Artemiidae; genus Artemia; species Artemia sp. Qi Xiang Cuo. The sequence continues at coordinate 43,441,397 of NC_142811.1, read as the reverse complement.
ATCAAGATATTCGTTGATGATCTTAATTTGTATAGAATTATACAAATTTATAATGACAGTGAAAGATTACAACCCGGCTTTTGATGCTTTGTGTGAATGCAGCCGTAACAAATCAATGTTTGCTAACATCAAAATAAATTTTTCTTGTTCATTCAAGTAAGTTTCAATATCTCGAATTACCTTCGCTTCAATTTTGCTTTGTTTAATTCATTGCCACAAGATAATACAACTCGGTTTTGCCAAAAGGGAGTTATTTCCCATAAATCTCTCAAAGGACTTTCTATTAAACGGTTTTTTTTTAATGTAGAACGTATTAAAGGCGGAAAAATAAAGTCTGATAAATATACAGAGGGGGAGGGCTTGAGTCCACTCCTTCACGCTAACATATCATGACTTTAAACAAAAATATTAGGCAACTTATTTTGCTGTTTTAACAAACTTGCCCCCTCCCCCTGACTGAATATCCTGTTCACATGCCTGATTTCTGACAACCTGGCCGCAAAATGAACTGCTAAAGATTTCTAGGCCACAACAGCAATAAAAAAAAGCAAAGGGCACCAGATTACGAAAATGTAGATGGACAAGGATTTTTGTTGATTTTTCAGTAAGGATACGAAAAAAAATGTTTTCAAAATCTATGGGGAGGGGATTTTTTTTTCAGTGGAAATACCATAAAGAGGTATTGTAAAAGTACATTGAGGTCAATGTTCCCTGCAATCCTTAATTGGCGCTCGTGCACAAAGCGTTATTTGCGTTTACTTGTGTCTAGTATACATTAACCGTTTGCCTTAATACTGGTTTTATTGAAATGATGAATAATGAATCATAAAATGCACTTTTGAAATTGAGAATACAGGAAGTTATTACAAAAAAACCTGATGGCTGGCTTTAATGTTCTAAGTCAATTTTCTCACTCGTTATCTTTTGGAACTGAATTTGCCATGGGTCAGTAACCCTTAAGCAAAAAAACTTCTATCGGGAGGATTGATAAACTTCAATTAAAACTGGAAGAACAGATTACCAAGCTATAAAACATATCATAAAACATTTCACCTGTCTGATGTCTGCCTGATTTTCGTAAAGGAGGAAGCACCCCAAAAAAGCTAAAGAATCTCAAATCGCACCATCAACTTCAGCGTATCAGAGAACCCTGTTGATAAGGTTTAAGGCTCACATCTGCAATAACGTGGAATTTTGTAATTTTTTTTTGCCAGAAGAAAGATCACGGGTGCATATTTATTATTTTTTTTTTCAGGGGTGATTGTGTCGAACCAATGGTCGTAGAAGATCGAGAAAAGGCTCATTCAAACGAAAATCAAAAGTTCTAGTGCCCTTTTTAAGTGACCAAAAAGATTGGAGAAGACTAGCCCCCCTCCTCCGCCCCTTTTTTCCAAAAGTCAACCAGTAAAAATCTCGAGATGTCTATTTCGTTCAGCATAGTTAAAAGATCCAATACATATACCTTTGAGGATGACTTGACCCCCCCCCCCACAGTTCCATGGGAAAGGGCAAGAAGTTATGGAATTTTCCCCTTCTTTACAGATAGTATTTTTATTGAGAATTATAGTCGTTTTTCGGGGACGGGTAGATGTTTTGCGGGGGGGGGGATGATTTTCCACGGGAAGAGTTTTCCGTGGGGAGGCAGGTTTCGAAGGTAAACTTTCCAGGGGATATTTTACACAGGGTGAATTCACCAAAATTCCCGTACGAAATTCTTCCTACTTGTCCTACTTTCTCTTTGGCGACTCAATTTGCATGATGAGATGTTCAGGGGAATTTTCGTCAGGAGGAAATTTTTAGTGAAGTCGGAATTGTCTGGGAGATTTTTCATTGTGAGGGGGGGGGCTTTCCACAGGAGAAACTTTACATTGGAGGGGTCGAGGAAAAAGTTTCCGCGAAGAGGGTGATTTCCGGCATAATTTGAAAACGATTCGAAAATAAATAAAAAATAAGTGTCTTTTTTTCAAATAAAAGTAAGCTAAGGAGAATTTTTCAGGCGGACTCTTCCGCAAGAACTATTCTGGGGGGAATTTTCAGCGAGGATAGAATTGTCTGGGGGAAGTTTTCTGGGTGGATTTACGCGGGAGGAGCTTTCCAAGGAGGAATTTTTTGTGGGGGGGGGGTTTCCATGGAGGAGGAAGCGGGTGTTTCTGCATTATCTGAAAGACGATCACAAATTGAATAAAAAACAATTTTTTCCTTCTGAATGTAAGGAGCAGCATTATAGTCTACAACAAACAGAAATTATTCCATATATGAGGGGGTCTGGGCCCTCCTCAATGCCTCCCTCTTTACGCTAAAGTTTGCCTTCTTATCCCAACTTTTTAAGAACAACTCCAAAAATACAAGGGCAGTTTAACTAGAACAAGAAGTCCTTTTAAAATTACTAAGAAACTTTAGCGTGAAGAACCCAGTATTGAGAAGGGGATATATACCCTCATATCCGAAATTATTTCTGTTCACTTTAAGTTTTAATGTTGCTCCTTACTTTTCAATTGAAAAAACTTAGTTTTTTATTTAATTCTCTTAAACAATGGGGTCCAAATTTTTCTTTCAATACAACGTCAAACTAATTTGAATATTTGTTTAAAATTGTCGAAAAGCATAGAAGGAAAAAAAAGGAAATTCTTCTCTGTACTTACTTATACTTGTACTTGTTGTACGTTGAAGCCGCATCCAGGCTCATCGTGGCGCCCAGCAGACGACGACATGTTTCTTTCCAGAGATTTTGCTCGAGGGTGGCAGGCTCCATAATTTCAAGCCAGTGACGATCCCAGCGTCGCCCAAATTTTTGGAAACGCCCAATAGGCTCTAGGTCGGCCTTGACTGTCGCAAGCCATGTTTTCTTCTGTCCTCCTACTTTCTTCTTCTATACTGGTAGTGGAAGGCATTTGAGGCATTTTTGGTAATATGCTCTTCTGTTCTCCACATGGTGGGGCCAAAGCACCTCAGACGTCACATTTTTACAACATAAGAGATAAGTGGGCGATCCCCACCTCTTCTCCTGACCTCTTCGTTCGAGACTCTGTCCGAGACGCGAATGCCTAGTATATATCGCAGGCATTCGTGAGTAGTAAGTATCTATTGAATTTGCTCACGGGTATAGCAATCTCCATGTTATTTGCTTGCCTTATGTTCCTTCCTGTGTTATTTGCTTGCCTTATGTTCCTTGGTACCTTTCCAGAGCATGTACTTATGGATTTGGGTGGATTATGTTCCCTCCCATGCTATTCTAGGAGCTTATGTTCCTTCATATGCTATTACAAGGGCTTATGTTCCCTCCCATGCTATTTTAAGGGCTTATGTTCCCTTCCATGCTCTTCTATATTCCCTCCCATGTTATTCTAAGGGTTTATGTTCCCTTCCATGCTATTCTATAGCGCTATGTTCCTTCCATTGTTATTCTATGGGAACTCTACACGTGATTAAACACATTATGAAACTATGTGCTATTTGCCTATGTCCCGTTGGTACCATTCCAAACGAGTGGGGATTCCCCGCCTGTTCCTAAACATTGCAAAAAAGATAGCAGTATGAACGGGGGATTCCCCGCACAAATTTGTTTCAACTCAAAGTTTTTCAACCAGAGTGTTTTTTTTTAGAGCTGACACCTGTTTTTTAGGCAGCCAATCAGAGAACTGCTTAACAATTCGTCATTGAAACCCCGTATAAAATTTTCATGCTTTGGAATTTAATTTTCATTATTTTCACCAGTAAATTCAAATTTCAGGGGGACTTAGCCCCCTCCCCACTCCAACAACACACGCCGTAAAATATGATGTGTATACTCGATAGAAAACGCTAAGTATGCTTTTTTCTATTATGTAAAACAAAAAATCTCTCATCCACTGCTGTGTTACGATCATAATTCCTTACTTTTAATTATTTCGTTCAAAAAATGCACCTTTTTCCCAATTATCAGAAAATCTTTTTTTCCAGTCTAAAAACCACATGTGTTTATAATTACGGAGAGTCACTTTTGAAGTCAGAGTTTAATCGTGTCGTATCTGAGTTATGAAAACAAAAGGCTAATGATTAAGACAAGGATCGGTGTAATTCTAAACGCTTTGGACATGAAAAAACCGAGGATTTCTGTTATATAAATAATTCTTATACATTTTATAAAAGCTTATTTTGTTCCAAAGCTTGGCTTTTTCATAACCAAAGGTTCACATTTGACCCAAAGAAATGTATTTTCTATAATTTTCTTACAATAGCTAGTGTTTACGTTCAAAAAAGCTTTATAGTTTAGTTTTTACGGAAATGGCTTATCAAACAGTTCGTGGTAACGAACTGTAAGTAAGGAGCGACCCGGCTCAATGGTAACCAAAACTCTAGAAAACGGGTTTTTGATACCAATAGATATATCAAAAGAATCAGATTTCAATGCTGATTTCAAATATATAACTTTCATCATTTTTAGTGCTACCCATCAAAAGTTACACGCCTGAGAAAATTTGACTGATTTTCAAAAAAAGGGGGAAAGACCCCCTGAAAGTTATATAACCTTAATGAAAATCACACCATCATATTAAGTGTATCCGAAAACCCTACTGTAGAGTTTTCAAACTCCTATCTACAAAAATGTGGAATTTTGCATTTTTTGCAAGAAGAAAGATCACGGATGCGTGTTTATTTGTTGTTTTTTTTTCCAGGGGTGATCGTATCAACCCAGTTGTCCTAGAATATAGTGAGTGGGCTCAATTGAACGGAACTTAAAAGTTCTAGTTCCCTTTTTAAGTGACCAAAAAAAATGGAGGTCAACTAGGCCCCCACCCACGCTTATTTTTTTCCCAAAGTCACCCGATCAAAATTTTGAGATAGCCATTTTGTTCAGCATGGTCGAAAATATGATAAATATGACTTTTAGGGTGACTTAATACCCCGAAGTTCCCAGAGGGAGGGCTAAAAGTTATGAACTTTACCCCATGTTAACATATAGGATTGGTTATTGGGACGTAAACAGATGTTTTCCGGAGGTTTTTTGTCTGGGAGGGGGAGGTAAGGGGGGGGCGGGGGGGATGTTGGAGGATCTGTTCATGATGGAAGTTTTCATGGGGGAAGGGAAATTGCCATGAAGGGGGCGCCGGACTTGCCAGCATTATTTATTGGTTATTGGGAAGTATACAACAATTTTCAGGAAGGATTTTTTCTGGGAGGGGCTAGAGGAGGGGGTTACTCTGAAGAATATTTCCGTGGAGGATATTTCTTTTGGGTAAGAGACATTTCTATGAAGGGGGCGCCGGATTTCCAAGCATTAGAAATTAAATCGTTCATTAGACGATCAGAAATTAAATAAAAAAAAAAAGTTTTTTCAACTGAAATGTAAAAAGGAATATTAGAACTTAAAATGAACAGAAATTATAACGTATGTGAGGGGGTTCTCCCCCAAGTCAATACCTCGCTCTTTACGCTACAGTTTTTTTTTTAGTGCTTTCAAATGAGCTATCTATTCTAATTAAACGGCCTTTGTGATTCAGGGGTTTGTTAATCAAAATTTTTTTTTGACTTTTAACGTAAAGAGCGTGGTATTGACTAAGGGGAGAACCCCTTCATATACGTATTAACATATACGTAATAAAAAAACAATAAAAAAAAAACAAGCGATACGGCTCAATAGTAATCGAAACTTTTAAAAACAGAATTTTGATGTCAATAAATGTATCAAAAGAATGTGTTTATAATGCTGATCCTAAATATATAAATTTTATTAAGTTTAGTATTACTCATCAAAGGCTACAGGCCTGAGAAAATTTACTCGATTTTTTAAAGAGGGGGAAAACATCCCCTACAAGTGAAAGAATTTTAATGAAAATCACACCGTCAGAATTCAGCGTATCAGAAAACCCTATTACATAGGTTTCAAGCTCATATCTGCAAAAATCTGCAACTTTGTATTTTTTGCCAGAAGAAAAATATACGAATATAGAAGTTAGTTACGTAAGTTAATTTGTAAAGACATCCATTTAGCAAAAGAAAAGTAAAATTTTTATGCAAATAAAAGCTGCATTAACTAAAAAACGATCAGAAATTAAATAAAAAAAACAAGTTTTTTAAACTGAAAGTAAGGAGCGACATTAAAACTTAAAACGAACAGGAATTATTCCGTATATGAAAGGGGCTGTCCCCTCCTCAACACCTCGCTCTTTACGGTAAAGCTTGACTCTGTCTCACAACTTTATTTTTTAAAACAATAAAATACTTTGGCGTAAAGAGCAAGGCGTTGAGGAGGGGATAGCCCCTTTCATATACGGAATAATTTCTGGTCGTTTTAAGTTTTAATGTCGCTCCTTACTTTCAGTTTAAAAAACTTGTTTTTTTATTTAATTTTCGTTCCAAAGCTGCGCTTTTTCATAACCAAAGGTTCACATTTGACCCAAAGAAATGTATTTTCTATAATTTTCTTACAAAAACTAGTGTTTACGTTCAAAAAAGCTTTATAGTTTAGTTTTTACGGAAATGGCTTATTTTCGTTCCAAAGCTGCGCTTTTTCATAACCAAAGGTTCACATTTGCCCCAAAGAAATGTATTTTCTATAATTTCCTTACAAAAACTAGTCTTTACGGTCAAAAAAGCTTTATAGTTCAGTTTTTACGGAAATGGCATATTTTCGTTCCAAAGCTTGGCTTTTTCAGGGCTTGAGTTGCACGGGAGTTGAGTTGCACGAGGGTTCAGTTGCACGGGGGTTCGGTTACATGCGGATTCAGTTACACGGGGTTGAGTTAAATGTGGTTGAGTTGCATAGTCTCGTTGGAAAAAATTGGAGTTCACACTTAAAAACGTTCTATTAAGAGCTATTGCTATGGAATTGGCTTATTTTTGAATCGAAACTAGGCTTTTCTGACTGAAGATACACATTATAATCAGAGAAATGTGTTTTGATAGTATTTTCTATATTTTCGTTGGAAAAAATTGGAGTTCATACTTAAACAGTTCTATTAAGAGCTATTTTTATGGAAATGGTTTTATGAGGGCTGGCGTATCTGATGAAATCCTTTAGGTCGTATGATCAATTTAATTTATTTTTTAATTCAGTAGTTTTTCAGTAAGGATACTCGATATCCTAAAAGTGTTTGATTCAAACTTTTACCTTGAGCATCTATGTTGTTAGCAGAATTTCAAAAATGATCGTTTATGTGTGCTGGCATATCTGATTAAATAATTTAGGTCGTATGATCAATTTAATTTATTTTTTAATTCAGTAGTTTTTTTCAGTAAGGACACTCGATATCCTAGAAGTGTTTGATTCAAACTTTTACCTTGAGAATCAATGTTGTTGGCTCCCAGTCCACCAGCCAGAATGGTTGAAATCCACTAGCTGAGAAGTGGGGTCTTAGTCCACCAGCCTGTATGGTTGAAATTCACTAGCTCAGAATTTGGGTCTTAGTCCACCAGCCTGAATGGTTGAAATTCACTAGCTCAGAATTGGGGTCTTAGTCCACCAGCATGAATGGTTGAACTGCACTAGCTCAGAATTATGGTCCTAGTCCACCTGCCTGAATTGTTGAAATCCACTAGCTCAGAATTGGGGTCTCAGTCCACCAGCCTGAATGATTGAAATCCACTAGCACAGAAGTGGGGTCTTAGTCCACCTGCCTTAATTGTTGAAATCCACTAACTCAGAATTGGGGTCTAAGTCCACCAGCCTGAATGGTTGAAATTCACTAGCTCAGAATTGGGGTCTTAGTCATTGTTCAGATTGGAGCGTTGGGGTCCGACTATCTGGGCTTTATTTGTCAAGGCCTGAATGCTAAGCGATGGACATGAGCTCGATTGGGATCCCCATTGTGAAAATGGAAAACAAAAACAAAAATATATTGTCGGTATGTGTGTAGAGCTTTATTTCATTTTTTAAGGTTAATTTAGACGAGGTTACGAGCGCGCACGTAACCTCGTCTAAATTAACCTTAAAAAATGAAATAAAGCTATGTCGATTTTGCATATTTTATTCAACATATCCGACAATTGATGCAGAAAAAAGCATAGAGTTTGTTACTTACTTACTTACATTTTTTTCCCATAATTTCTCGAATTAAATTTCTGTATTGTGCATCCAAATGGGGAATTCAAGAAAGAGTTTGTTACTTACTTGCGATTTTTTCATAATTTCTTGAATAAATGTAGTTTCAAAACGTGTTTAATCACGTGTAGAGGTCCCATAGAATGAAATTTCTCTATTGTGCATGCAAACGGCGAATTCAAGAATCAGTTTTTTACTTACTTAGAATTTTCTCATAATTTCTTGAATGAAATGTCTTTTTTTGTATCCAAGAGGTGAAATCAATAAAGAGTTTGTTACTTACTTTCCTTTTTTTTTATAATTTCTTGAATAAAATATCCGTATTTCTTGTCCAAGACAGGACTTCAAGAAAGAGATTGTTACTTACATGGAATTTTCTGATAATTTCTTTAATAAAATTTCCGTATTGGGTATCCAAGAGGTTTATTCAAGAAAGAGTTTGTTACTTACTTACAATTTTTTTTATAATTTCTTGAATGAAATATCTGTATTGTGCATCCAGGAGGAGAATTCAGAAAACAGCTTGCTACTTACTTACATTTTTTTCATAATTTCTTGAGTGTAATAGCTGTATTGTCTGTCCAGGAAGTGAGTTCAAGAACGAGTTTTTTTGCAATGTTTTTCATAGTTTCCTGAATTAAATTTCTGTATTGTGCAACCCAATGGCGAATTCAAGGAAGGGTTTGCTACTTATTTAGAATTTTGTCATAATTTCTTGAAATGAAATGACTTTTTTTGTTTATCCAAGAGGTGAATTCAAGAAAGAATTTGTTACTTACTTACTTACAATTTTTTCATAGTTTCTAAAATGAAGTTTCTGCATTGTGTATCCAAGAGGTGACTTCAGGAAAGAGTCTGTTACTTGCTTACAATTTCTTCATAATTTATTGAACGAAATTTCCGTATTGTATATCCAAGAGTGTGAAAACAATAAATGTTACTTACTTAGAATTTTGTCATAATTTCTTGAACGAAATGTCTTTTTGTTTATCCAGCAGGTTAATTCAAGAAAGAATTTGCTACTTACTTACAATTTTTTTCATAATTTCTTTAATGAAATTTCTGTATTGTGCATCCAAGAGGTGACTTCAAGAACGAATTTGTTACTTACTTACTTACTTACAATTTTTTCGCCGGAGGGGGGGGGGCATTCCTATCGACTTTTGGTAAGGACACTCGATATCCTAAAAGTGTTTGATTCAAACTCTTACCTTGTTTTTGCAATGTGTAAGAACCAGTGGGGAATCCCCGCTCGTTTGGAAAGGTACCAAGGAAAGGCAAGTAAATAGCATGTAGTTTCAAAACGTGTTTAATCACGTGTAGAGGTCCCATAGAATGAAATTTCTGTATTGTGCATGCAAACGGCGAATTCAAGAATGAGTTTTTTACTTACTTAGAATTTTGTCATAATTTCTTGAAAGAAATGTTTTTTTTTGTATCCAAGAGGTGAAATAAATAATGAGTTTGTTACTTACTTCCCCCTTTTTTTTCATAATTTCTTGACTAAAATATCCGTATTGTGTATCCAAGAGGACTTCAAGAAAGAGATTGTTACTTACCTGGAATTTTCTCATAATTTCTTGAATGAAATTTCCGTATTGTGTATCCAAGAGGGGACTTCAAGAAAGAGATTGTTACTTACTTAGAATTTTCTCATAATTTCTTGAATGAAATTTCCGTATTGGGTATCCAAGAGGTGTATTCAAGAAAGAGTTTGTTACTTACTTACAATTTTTTCATAATTTCTTGAGTGAAATTGCTGTATTGTCTGTCCATGAAGCGAGTTCAAGAAAGAGTTTGTTTGCAATGTCTTTCATAGTTTTCTGAATTAAATTTCTGTATTGTGCAACCCAATGGCGAATTCAAGAAAGATGAAATTTCTGCATTGTTTATCCAAGAGGTAACTTCAAGAAAGAGTTTGTTACTTACTTAGAATTTTGTCATAATTTTTTGAATGAAATGTCTTTTTTATTTATCCATGAGGTAAATTCAATAAATATTTTTATACTTTCTTGCAATTTTTTATAATTTCTTAAATGAAATTTCCGCATTGTGTATCCAAGAGGCCAATCCAAGAGGTGAATTCAAGAAAGAGTTTGTTACTTACTTACTCACAATTTTATTTCACAATTTCCTAAATTAAATTTCTGTATTATGAATCCAAGATGTGAATTCAAGAAAGAGTTTTTAAATTACTTACTTACAATTTTTTCATAATGACATATCCAATAACGGATGTTGATAAATAATTTATTCATTCCGATACCAAGATTTTGTCAATGTTATCCCATGTGTCTGACAATAGATGTATGCAAATTCCTTTTCTTACATCTCCGACGTTTTATTAGACATTCAAAACGTTTGATATGCTAGCTTACTCTAAAAATAATGAACACATAACAATGTAATGTATAATATATTTTTAATGAAATAATGCTATGTAGAATATGAATACGAAAAATATATTACGATACATTATTAATATCAATGATTAACTTTGGATATTTTGAATCTGTTCAATAAAATAGTTCACCATGTTCTCTCTTGATATTATAGCTATTGTCTTCTCTTAGTTCGTAATCAGTAGAATAATCACTATTCCATTTAGAGTCATACACAATTTTTACTGGTGTCTCATCAACAGACTCAATATGCTTTTCGTCGCGGGTATTATGTGGTTCATTGACTATTTGATCAATAGTAGCAACGTGTGCTTGTGCTTTGTTTTTTATTGATTTATCTTTATATTCCACAGTGATATTTTTTGACAATATCCTTTTAATTTTTATGTCAATTTCACTGTCTACTATCACATTATTTTTACACAGGTAACAGTTTCGGCACGTAGACAAGATATGGTTTACGATATTAGTAGAAGAGTAGGCCTTTCTTTTATTGATCTTCTGTTGAATGCTAATACCCGAAAGCTGACGATTGGATGTATCAGTAGGTAATGTGTTAACTGCAACAATAGCAAGGAGTTGTCCTCTATCATCAACAATTATTGTTATGTTGGCAATATCTTTGAGCGCAATCATCTCTGGATATCTCAATCTCACATATCTATAAATATAAGAGCTTAAATTTTTCTGTATTCAAAAGAAATTCAATTCCTTACTTTCATGACACTGCATGCATAAATTTCCTATAGTGCTTCCACTTGTATTCTTTTTATAGTTTAAATACTTATCCATGTTAGCATTCAATGCTACAATAATCTTGTTATGTGAACAAACTTTATTAAAATGCTCCATCTTCACTTTTTTAGAGATATTAGTTATATGTTTATAGTTCCACTGTGTAAAAAATACTGATTTAATACATACAAAAGAGTAGGTAGTGTCGATAGCTAGTCATAGAGCAGACTCGGGAAAGCCATATTGTGTCTCTGGACAAGCATAGAGTACAATTGTTAGAGCCTTAAAAATATATGTCGAGGTGGTATCATTAGCAATAACCTACTTCTAATGAAGCATATCAAGTCACCTGTTTACCGGGTACTAAATAACTACCATTTTTACTCACCCTAGCTTTATATTGGCTTACACTGAAAATAATTGAACGGGAAAAATAAAAGCCTGATAAATATTTACTAGTTGGTGTGACAAACACAGGGCAACGTTTAGCTAGATAAGAAGAAGAAGAAGAAGAATACGGAGAATTAATAGTCTTTTGTTCACCATTTTACATGAAAAAACTGATTTAGTCGAGGGAATGAATCCTTATTCTAGAAGTCCTATTCCTACAAGTTAAGCTAGAATAAAAGAATGAGGTAATTATATTGGCTTACACTGAAAATAATTCAACAGAAAAAATAATTGTGTGTTTTTTAAATTTTTGGCTCACTTGCCGGAGACTCTGGGCGGGTGGGCGCCCCCAAATATTGTCCCAAATTCCTCTCTCAATTTAGCACTTGTTCACGGATGCCCAGCGTCTCCAATCACTTTCCAAATAGTATCTATTCATTGTCTCAGCTCAGTTTAGAAAATCTGAGCCAATTTCCACTTTTTTAAATTTAGGGTCACTTGCCTGAGACTCTGGGCAGGTGAGGTGGGCACCTCCTAAAGTTTTTCCCAACTTCCACTCTCGCCTTAGAACTTATTCACGGATACCTAAAACCATCAACGGTTAGACTGTTACCCTAGCGGTAACCATGCCATGCTCTACACACATACCGACAATATATTTTTTTTTTGTTTTCCATTTTCACAATGGGGATCCCAATCGAGCTCATGTCCATCGCTTAGCATTCAGGCCTTGACAAATAAAGCCCAGATAGTCGGACCCCAACGCTCCAATCTGAACATTGACTAAGACCCCAATTCTGAGCTAGTGAATTTCAACCATTCAGGCTGGTGGACTAAGACCCCAATTCTGAGCTAGTGTATTTCAACAATTCAGGCTGGTGGACTAAGACCCCAATACTGAGCTAGTGCATTTCAACCATTCCGGCTGGTAGACTAAGACATCAATTCTGAGCTAGTGAATTTCAACCATTCAGGCTGGTGGACTAAGACCCCAATTCTGAGCTAGTGGATTTCCACCATTCTTTCTGGTGGACTGAGACCCCACTTCTGAGCTAGTGGATTTCCACCATTCTGGCTGGTAGACTAAGACCCAAATTCTGAGCTAGTGAATTTCAACCATTCAGGCTGGTGGACTAAGACCCCACTTCTGAGATAGTGGATTTCAACCATTCTGGCCGGTGGACTGGGACCCAACAATATCGATTCTCAATGTAAAAGTTTGAACCAAACGGTTTTATGATATCGAGTGTCCTTACTGAAAAAAACTACTGAATTAAAAAAAAAATTAAATTGATCACACAACCTAAATTATTTTACCAGGGACGTCAGCAATCATAAACGTTCATTTTTCGAAATTCTGCTAACAACATAGATTCACAGGGTAAAATTTTTAAACGAACACTTTTAGGATATCGAGTGTCCTTACTGAAAAACTAGTGAATTAAAAAATAAATTAAATTGATCATAGAGACCTAAATTATTTCATCAGATACACCAGCACTCATAAACGATCCTTTTTTGAAATTCTGCTAGCAGCATAGATGCTCAAGGTAAAAGTTTGAATCAAACACTTTTAGGATATCGAGTGTCCTTACTGAAAAACTACTGAATTAAAAAATAAATTAAATTGATCATACGACCTAAATTATTTCATCAGATACGCCAGCCCTCATAAAACCATTTCCATAAAAATAGCTCTTAATAGAACTGTTTAAGTATGAACTCCAATTTTTTGCAACAAAATAATATAAAATACTATCAAAATAAATTTCTCTTATTATAATGTGTATCTTCAATCAGAAAAGCCTAGTTTTTGATAAAAATAAGCCATTTTCATAGCAATAGCTCTTAATAGAACTTTTTAATTATGAACTCCAATTTTTTCCAACGAGACTATGCAACTCAACAACATTTAACTAAACCCCGTATAACTGAATCTGCAAGTAACCGAACCTCCGTGCAACCGAACCCTCATGCAACTCAACCCCCGTGCAACTCAAGCCCTGAAAAAGCCAAGCTTTGGAACGAAAATATGCCATTTCCGTAAAAACTGAACTATAAAGCTTTTTTGACCGTAAAGACTAGTTTTTGTAAGGAAATTATAGAAAATACATTTCTTTGGGTCAAATGTGAACCTTTGGTTATGAAAAAGCCCAGCTTTGGAACGAAAATAAGCCATTTCCGTAAAAATTAAACTATAAAGCTTTTTTTGAAGGTAAACACTAGTTTTTGTAAGGAAATTATAGAAAATACATTTTTTGGGTCGAATGTGAACCTTTGGTTATGAAAAAGCGCAGCTTTGGAACGAAAATAAGCCATTTCCGTAAAAACTAAACTATAAAGCTTTTTTGAACGTAAACACTAGTTATTGTAAGAAAATTATAGAAAATACATTTCTTTGGGTCAAATGTGAACCTTTGGTTATGAAAAAAGGCAGCTTTGGAACGAAAATAAGCCATTTCCGTAAAAACTAAACTATAAAGCTTTTTTGAACGTAAACACTAGTTATTGTAAGAAAATTATAGAAAATACATTTCTTTGGGCCAAATGTGAACCTTTGGTTATGAAAAAAGCCAAGCTTTGGAACGAAATAAGCTTTTTTAAAATGTATAAGAATTATCTATTTAACAGAAATCCTCGCTTTTGAATGGCCAAAGCGTTTAGAATTACACAAATCCTTGTCTTAATCATCAACCTTTTGTTTTCATAACTCAGATAAGACACGTTCAAACTCTGACTTCAAAAGGGACTCTCCGTAATTATAAACACATGTGGTTTTTAGACTGGAAAAAAGATTTTCTGATAATTGGGAAAAAGGGGCATTTTTTGAACGAAATAATTAAAAGTAAGGAATTATGATCGTAACACAGCAGTGGATGAGAGAGTTTTTGTTCAAGGAGGCACACTTGTGCCTCTATAAAGAGACGACCCACCACAATGTTAAGCGATTTCAGGTCCTAGAGGTCGCAGAGAGACGGCGGTAATCGCATTTTGTAGCCCAAGCTCAAACTAAGAAACTCGCAAAATTTCATCCTCCTCCGACTTTATCTTCATGGTGTAAACTGGGCCGGAAGTTTGGAACCTCCCACCACATCCCCCCTTTAACGGTGTCCGATTGGGCTGAAATTTAGAGGTTAAGCTTTCCCCGGGCCCGGGAGCGTATCTTCTAAATTTCAGCTTAATCCGATCACTCCTTCCCTGTTTTCAAAAAACCAAATATAGCCACTTAAAATTCATTTCATTTTTTTTTCTTAGCCACGCCTACAGGCCACAGTTGGCAACGGATCCGGTTGAATGAGGACTCATTTGAAGCAGAATTCGACATGTTAGGGCCGTTTGATATTTTCATACCGAAAAAATTACCCCCCGAATTTAAATTTACGAAAAACCTTAGTTTTTTTCAAATAATACAGATAAACAGGTTAGACATGCTTTGTTATGAAAATATCTGCGCGTCAATTTTCATAACAAAGCATGTCTAACCTGTTTATGTGTATCCCTGTACGTTTTAAGGTTCGACCTTGTAACTCAGCCTCTTTAACTCTTTAGAAAACGTAGTTTTTTTCAAATAATTTACACAATAGAAAAAAGTATACTTAGCGTTTTCTATCGAGTATACACATCATATTTTACGGCTTGTGTTGTTGGAGGGGGGAGGGGGCTAAGTCCCCCTGAAATTTGAATTTACTGGTGAAAATAATGAAAATTTAATTCCATTGCATGAAAATTTTATACGGGGTTTCAATGACGAATTGTTAAGCAGTTCTCTGATTGGCTGCCTAAAAAACAGGCGTCAGCTCGAAAAAAAAAACACTCTGGTTGAAAAAATTGGAGTTTAAACAAATTTTTTAGGGGAATCCCCGTTCATACTGCTATCTTTTTTGCAATGTTTAGGAACAGGCGGGGAATCCCCACTCGTTTGGAATGGTACCAACGGGACATAGGCAAATAGCACATAGTTTCATAACGTGTTTAATCACGTGTAGAGGTCCCATAGAATAACAATGGAAGGAACATACCGCTATAGAATAGCATGGAAGGGGACATAAACCCTTAGAATATGATGGGAGGGAACATAGAATAGCATGGAAGAGAACATAAGCCCTTAAAATAGCATGGGAGGGAACATAAGCCCTTGTAATAGCATAGGAAGGAACATAAGCTCCTAGAATAGCATGGGAGGGAACATAATCCACCCAAATCCATAAGTACATGCTCTGGATAGGTACCAAGGACCGCAAGGCAAGCAAATAACACAGGAAGGAACATAAAACAAGCAAATAACATGGAGATTGCTATACCCGTGAGCAAATTCAATAGATACTTACTACTTTCGTAATGGAATACGTCCAAGTTTGACGCTTCCGCTGCTTTTAGTGACCAAGTTTCACACCCATAGAGAAGAACAGAAAGTACCATGGCTTCGTAGAATCGGAGCTTTGCGCGTGGAGAGATTTTGCTACGCTTCCAAAGCGAACTTTTTAGCTGCAGAAAGAAGTTCCATGCGGAGGATATGCGATTCCGGATCTCCTCTGATGATTCCCCAGTTGCAGCTATCATTGAGCCAAGGTATTTAAACGACTGAACGTCCTCGATTTGACTACCATTTAGGGTCACAGGCCTGTCATCCATCCCAGCTGTCCGCATCGTTTTCGTCTTTGGTAGACTTATTTGGAGGCCAGTCAAAAGTGCTCTACTTGTTCCTTCATTAATCATGGCCTGGGCATCTGTAACAGACTAAGCAAGTATATCCACGTCATGAGCATAATCAAGATCCGTGACAGAGAACGGTGGGCTTACTTTCACACCCTTATACTTGTCGAGGACCACGAGAATCCAATCAACACAGAAGTTGAATAAGACCGGTGACAGAACGCATCCTTGACGTACACCCTCCTCAATCAGGACCAGATCCAAAAGCTCACTATAAACTCTAACTTGGGCCTTGTTTCCATCGTAGTATGCCTTCAGTAGTCTGATGATCTTCTCAGGGACTCAGTTCTCCCTCATTGTGACCCATATGGCGTCCCGATGGACCGAGTCAAAAGCCTTGATGAAATCAATAAAGATTTGGATTGTCCCCTGCTGGTGTTTGAAGCGATGTTCTAGGACCTGTATTGAGCTAAAGATTTGATCACCGCAGCCCATGCCCGGTCTAAATCCTGCTTGGTTGGGTCTTACTCGGGAATGTCTAGTGTCTTGGAACCTATTTAGAAGTATAATTGCCAGTATCTTTGCTGCAATCGGGGTGAGGGATATGCTTCGGTAGTTTTTACATACCATTCGGTGTCCTTTTTTGAAAATAGACAGTTATCAATGTCTTCCACTCACTGGGAGTATATTCATTATCCCATACATCCGTAACAAGTTCATGGAGCTCATCTGCGGCCGACTCAGGTAGAGCTTTCAGCAGCTGAGCAGGGATGCAATCTATTTCAGTGCTTTTGTGGTTTTTCAGGAGTTTAATTGCCTAGCCTACTCCCACTCTAGTGGGTGGCTCCGTTGACATATTTTCATAAGAAAGGTTTTCTGACGGGTTGGGTGAGGCCATGGGGTATTGGTTTTCGCTGCTAGTAATTCCTGGTCTCAGCAATTCTTGGAAGTGTGCCCGCCACCTTTCGATACGTTCTTCCCTACGTGTGAGCAGTTTCCCGTCTTTCGCCTTAAGCAAAGGGATGGTAGATTACTTTTTCTTCCCGGTGCATTCTCCAAGAATCTAGTAAAGTTTCCTTGTATCATTTCGTGAGGCGGCTTTTTCCATCTCATAAGCCAAATTTGACCAGTAGGCATTTCTGTCGGCTCTACCAGACTTATGGCATTCCTGACGGAGGGATTTATATGCAGAGGACTTGCTGCTGTATATATCCTCCTTCATTGCAGAGAATTTTAGTGTTTTCTCAGAGATCCATTTTTTGGTTTTCGTTTTACAACTCCAAGGATGTTTGTTGTGGTTTCATTCGCGTGGCCTTTGAACTTACTCCATTCTCTCTCTATCTTAGAAGTAGGGTATCCTGATCAATACCTCTGGCGTCGTTTTGTAGCGGGGCGAACTGGTGGAAAGCTTAAGGACAAAGGATTCTCGGTATTTATCTATTTTCAATTTAGATACATCTATTTTCTGACTTGGCATGGGCTCCCTCTTTGTACTGAGTCTGTACCTTAGCCTGGTCTATCGCAAGAAGTGGTTGGTTACATTTTTTGATCCTGTGTCAGCACCTCTGTGCACTCTTGAATCTAACATAATGGTATTCCACCTTTGGGGTATACGCATGTAATCAACTTGAGCTTTCGTTCTTCCATCATGGGATTCCCAGGTATATGAGTGGCAGGGTTTGTGTCGAAATCAAGCATTAGCAACAGCAAGATTGTTCTGCACTACGAACAGTCTGTCTTCATTAGAGCACCTTTCGCCGAGGCCATTATTGCCAATCGCCTGTTCGGAGCCATTCAGGCTGCCACCAACCCTTGCATTAAAATCACCTCCAATCACAAGCATATCTTTTCGGGGGTCCTGTCAATGACTATCTGAATTTCGCTGTACAACGGATTTTTTAGGTGTTCAGGCACATCTCTGGGTGGGGCGTATACGCTAAGGACGGTCATGTTGTTATTTTGGCCTTTAATTATCGCCCATACAATTCTGCTACATACTGCCTCATATTCAAGGAGCCCAGTGGCCGCTTTTGGGGACAATATGAGACCTACTCCTGCTAAACCAGAGCCATCTGTTGGTCCGAATGACTCCGTTGTAAAATATGACCTTCTTCCCAGACGGTGCCTCTAGGTTAGAGATGTCACGTCCATTCAGCTTCGTCTCAGAGACGCACAAGATGTCAAGGTTATAAATATGAAATTCTTCAGCTATAAAAGCTTGTGTCAGGGGGCACTTTATCGAGCATAAGTTCCAGCAGTCAAAGTCTAGGCCTTGTCTTCTAAATATCATTGTAGCTACCCCACTTTTCGAAGAGGGCGCAAGTCTTGTCACATCGCATTAAAGCGGGGATGCCGTAGCCAAACTTTTACTCTGCTTCGCCTTCATCATCATACTTTTAGGTAGCCCACTTTTCAAAGAGGGTACAAGTGTCGTCGCATCGCATAAAACCTGGGATGCCGTAGCCAAACTTTTACTCTGTGTCACATTCATCATATTTGTTGGACGTTTCTTGGGGATAAAATTCACCACAAGGTCCCCAGTCTTGCGGTCACCTGGAGCGCGTTAGCTATCACCTTGCTTGGCGTGAAGCTCAATGATGTTTATACCCTTTCACCACTTTGAGGTACGCTGACAGATTTCCTATGCTGCCTAGGGACGGAGGGTTGAGCCTCATTGGCTAGAGCTCCACCACCGCCGTGGAAACTTTCAGGCTTAGCTAGCCCTGGGCTCCCACCTAGAGTCAGCAATAGGCTTTAGGCTTAGCTAGCCATGCATTAATATGTATGACTGAGATTATAGTTTTTAGAGGAATTCGTAAGAAGAATGATTATCAAAAAGTAGAATTTTATTATAAAGGTGAAAAAGTAAAAGAGGGCGAAAATTTTAAATGTTTGGGAGTAACACTTTCAGCAAATGGAGGATGGAAAGATCATGTAAAAGAGATGATTAAGAGAGGGAAAGTAGTTTCAGCTGACATTTTACGTAATTCAAGGCTTTCAAGTATAAAAGATCTAAAAATGCATAAATATGTTTTTAATTCTAAAGTTTAACCTACTATCCATTATGAAGCTGAACTCTTGGGGCAAGACCCAGCAGCACAATTGGAATCCATTCAGCTGCAACACTTTAAAAGACTAGTTGGTCTTCACGCAACGACCCACAATCAGGCAATAAAAGGTGACCTAGGAGTATTTTCGATGAGAATGAATAGATTAGCACATATGATCCGCTACTGTCGAAAAGTTCAAAGTCTACCAGAAGATAGGTTAGCAAAAGCATCTTATGTGGAGATGCTACGGTCGAAACGTAAAAGATCGTGGCCGTATCAAATAAAAAATGTTTTAGATGGATTAGGATTATCCTATATTTTAAATGAGGGGCTAGGACCCTCAGATCAGGGTGAGCCATTTTTGGCTATGATTATAGAAAGATTAAAAGACCAGGAAGTCCAAATGTGAACCCAGGCAGTTAAAACATCTGAAACATTGAAGTTTTATTCCCAAGTAAAAGAGATATTTGGATTTGAATATTATTTTAAACTAGGATTACGGGGGGAGACATTGAGGACTTGGTTTCAGATCCGAGCGAATTGCCTGCCACTAAAAAATAGAAAAAGAATATTGAAAGAAAAAGGGTGGCCCCAGATGCAGATGCGGATTACTCTTGCCCCAGATGTAACCTAGGTATTGAGGATGTGGCCCATATAGCACCGAGTGCCAGCAACTTTCTCTATTAAGGGGAAAGTATTTTGAGGGTGGTAACTGGGTGTGCCCGGGGATCCTGAACACGACTGTAAAAAGGACAATCAGGCAGTTATGTAAATATGTAAATGAAGCGTTGACATCAATGAGTGAAACTTGATGTTTATGTTATTTTTCTTGTGGAGTGTATTTAAGAATACTGTGCTGTATGGCCTGTTTTTTGGCTTATAATAAACTATTATTATTATTATTATGAATGTGTATTAACGATATTTTGGGTCTTATCAAACAGTTCGTGTTGGGGAGGGAAGGGTTTGTCTTGGCATGATTTGAAAAACGGTCAGAAATCAGAGGCAATGTAGCGTTGCCTATAGTAAAGGCCATTCAGCTCCAATGTTTTTTTATTATAATTTTTTTTTCCCAGAGGCACTTCATATGGCAGGGGTGGTCCTATAAACTTTGGAGGGGGTTATTTGATTGAAAATCAGAAGTTCTAGTGTCCTTTTTAAGAGTCAAAATTTATCGGAGGGCAACGAGCCCCCCACCCGTCCTTTTTCCCCAAATGCATTCGATAAAAATTGTGAAACAGCCATTTTGTTAAAAGTAGTTCAAACATCAGATAAAAAAAACTCCGAAGTCAACATAGCCCCCCAGGGCCTCAGGGCAGGCGTTGTAACTTATGCCCTGGGGTCATATAAGGTTTTTATGGAAAAACTTGTCGTACGAACCTCGGAAGGGACTCAAATGATTGAAAATTGAATGTTCTAAATCCGTTTTTAAGAGTCAAAAGTGATCTGGTCGCAACTAGCCCCCCCCCACCCTCTTTTCCCCAAATGCGTCCGATCGAATTTTTTATATAGCCATTTTGTTCAAAATAGACTAATGATCATATGACAAAACTCCAGGGATAACACAGCCCCTCAGAACCTGGAAGCAAGTGTTGAAAATTATGCCCCGGGGGCATATAATTTCTTTATGGAAGGGATGATCGTATAAATTTCGGAGGAGGCTCATTCGATTGTAAATTGGAATTTCTAGTACCCTTTTCCAGAGTCAAAAGTGATTGGAGGGTAACTAGCCCTCCCAAGGCTCTTTTTTCCTCAAATGCATCCGATCAAAATTTTGAGATAGTTATTTTGTTCAAAATAGTTTAAAGATCAAATAACAAGAGCTCAGGGGTCGAAACAACCCCTGGAAGTGTTGTAAGTTATTCCTGGGGCTGGTAAGGCTTTATGTAAAGGGTGGTCGTATAAACATTAGAGGTGGCTCCTTTGATTGTAAACTGAAAGGTCTAGTTACATTTTTAAGAGTCATCAAAAGTAATCGGAGGGCATCCACCCCCCCCCCCACCCTGCACCCTCTTCTAACCAAATACATCCGATCAAAATTTTGAGATAGTCATTTTGTTTAAATTAGTCCAACGATCAATGACAAAAATTTGGGGTCAACATAATCCCCCCTCTGAAACCCAGGGGAAGGCTTGTATCTTTTGCCCCGGGGGCAAGTAAGGTTTTTATAGAAGAGGTAGTCATATAAAGTTCGGAGGGGACTCAAATGATTGTAAATTGAAAGTTCTAGTTCCCATTTTAAGAGTCAAAAAGCGTATCCGATGGCAACACCCTACGCCCACACGGGTCATCAAGAGGACGCATCAGAAAAGCTTCAGGGACGGTTGATGGTATTAAGCTGAAACTTTCAGCATGTGTTGAAGGGGGTGCAAAAGAAACCAAAGGTGCTATGTGTGTGCTGCTACTATTGCTACTACAGCTATTGCTACTACGCATACTAAGAGTACCAAGCTGAAGCTTTTAAGGAATATTTAGGTGGATTTTGAACTAAATCAAAACAAACAATGAGCATGTGGGTTTTCTAAAAGGTGACAAACCAATATTGCAAGAATGGCCTACATTATTAGATTAGACCTTTAAGGATATCTTGTAGGGGACCTTGAACAAGCCAGAAGACACTATGTGTATGATATTAATATTACCACTGCAGTTACTGTAACTCATGACGCTAAGGCATTAAGGTGAAACTTTTTGCGAACGTTTAGGAGAAATTTCAACTAAACGAAAAAACTATATGCATGCAGGTTTTCAAAAGGGCATGTAAGCAATATCATAGGCAGCCCCGCTCTACATAATAACTGAAAATATCAATAAAACTTTAAAAGGAGCTAATGCGATTCAGAATTAAAAGTTCTATTGCCTCTTTTCAAACAGTTTGTGGTGACGAACTGCAAGTAAGGAGCGACCCGGCTCAAAAGTAGCCGAAACTCTAAAAGGAGGAACTTTGAAACCAATAGATACATCAAAAGAATCAGATTTGACAAGGGAACATTTGACACAGATTTGAACACCCCCATTGACAAGCGCACATTTGAATAATATTTTCAATTCAAATTTCACAAAATCTCGCTAGAGGTAAATTTAGCCTCCATTAAGAGCTATTTCTGTGAGCTTTAACGAAATACCGGGTTTATTTGGGAGGCAAGACATTACGCCCCCCCTCTCCCCTCCGGTTGACAAGCGTAAATTGAATAAAATTTTCTCTTCAAATTGTATTGTACTTTAAAACCCTAACAGTTCCATTTAAAAATCCTACGAAGGCTTCTCTACCTCAGGATTCTCCTTTAATAAACCATATTACCAAAGATTTTCCCTTAAAAAAAAAAAAAAAAACATTCAATACCCGCTAAATCAAGATTTTCTTGGGTTTAACTTTAAGATTTTTATTTAAAACCTTCTTTCCCTTGAAAAACCTGGGGAGCCCCCCACCTAAGTAAGGGCATATTGAATACTCACCCTGGAACAAGGAATCTAAAAAGACACAGGCCATTGTAAATACGAAATTTATTGATAAAAGACACTACAAAATCATGAGATCACAGAAAAACCATTTAAAACTCAGCAAATGGAAAAAACAAAACATCAAAAGGCTTATAAAGGATAAAAAACACTATAAAATAATTAAACTAAAGAAAAAGCAGTTAAAAACACGACGAAACAAAAAAAAACGTGTTAAAGGAGTAGTGTCTTATATAAAGGCGCGAATTACACAAGGAATTACACAAGCCTGAGGCATGAATATACAGTGTAGTTTAACCGGTACATTGGCTTACCAAGGACAGTCACCTATTACTACGAACGATACATGAGTTACCAGACGGGTTTTTGAGGCAACACCCATTTTTTAGGGCCAATCACAGAGAGCGGAGGCTACTCCATATACGATAACTTGATTAGTAATTGGATTCAAATAAAAGGAGTGATTTTCATTATAGTTCATATTAGTAAGAGAACTAAATTCAGAGAACAGTTTATTTGAGAGGATAGTAGTAGAGAAAATGAGTGGAACATTTACACTATTGGAGGTTGATGGTGGAGCAGGTAGCAGCAGCAATGATACAAGGGTACCAAACGTGGCTGTGGAAATAAAACGAGAATGTAGACTAAGCCTTGAATGGGACGATATGTATGGTAAATACGTGATATCATTAAGCAAATTTTAAAATGGAGGAGCAATTATGTTTTGCTGCGAAACTGAACATTATGCCTATAAATAGACTTCAGTCAGCATTAGATGCACTAGTGAAATATATTGATGAAAACAAATTGAATCAGTGATTATTATTGTTGTAATTATGCTCAATAAAACTGTTTCTAAATCGAAGATATTTTTCCTTCTATAGTAGGCTAGCGTATATTTTTTAGAGTAGAAAAAAGAATTATGGTTAGTCTGAAGTTGGTTGTGAGAGTGTTAGGACTCTAAAAAATGGATAGATTTGAGTAGGAGCGAATCATGGGGAAAATTGTGCTTATGCAAAAACGTTTAATTCTAGATGATGGTTTCTAGAGCTGTCTATTCAAAGGAAGATATTTTCTCAGGGAAAGCTTGTCGATATAATGAAAACTGATTCTCCATCATTAGACTATTGCATGAAGCTTTTACGTCGTGGACCAACGGCATTTACACATTTTATTGACATAATAATGACGACACAGCAAAATGGTACTGTGGATATGCTTTTAAGCACTAGCCTAGGAATTCAAGACTTTTTTCATGAGAAAGAGGCTGTTCAGAGATGATTTGCTCCTCTCTCTCTATTTTACTGAATCTGATAATAGTTGTTCAGTTTCGTTTTGACGGTGAGAATGCCAACATATGAAAAAATGCTCCATACATGTCTGCTGTGCACGTGTACATTTGCCAGCTGGTCATCATGTCGGACTTGTACAATGATTGATGAGTATGATGAAAAGTGCAGATTATGCAACCCGTGTAAGTTGCATAGAGGATATGCTGTGCAAATTAAAGGTTGTAATTCATGTCTTGAAATGGTGTGTGACTCTCATCCTAGAGGGCACCTATGCTCCAATTCCCACTATGATAAATGTAATCAGTGGGAGAATACATATCCTGGTATGATTGGAAAGAATCCTAAGCGTGATTATAGTTTATTGCTAAGAGATTGGTATCGTCGTGGCTTTAGATTGTTCTGGGAGGAGGAGCCAGGTAGGCGATTCAACTGTTGGAGTAACAAAAAAATTTGGTTTCTACGTCATCGTTGTGAGAACAATGACTACTATGACTATAAGCCCACTGATTTTTATTTGGCTGTGACGGAATGTGATTCGCCACTTGAGGACACTGCGTCTGACATTGCTTCAAATAAGTAAATTGAAACATGCAAATTCTACAAAATGAATGAGAATAGTATCATTGGCTATAAAAAGAGACATGAAAAGAGTGAAGTTACACTCTAGTGTAGAAAATATGACCCTGACATTGCAGCACATCAGGATCAGTATACCCTGAATTCAGATAATCTACCTGCATTAGTTGTTCTCGACAAGTACCTATACGTAGTAGAAGATGAAATCTAAAGAGTAGAAAAGTCGTTTTTATCATGTATATACATTATTTTCATTAATAAACAAATCACATACATTTTTAGAACATTTTATTCGTAGGGCACTAAAATCAATATTAAACACGCTTGTAAGTATATTTTCCACTAGAAAGTCGTTTAATCGAGGAAAGTCGAGGTAAATGTTGAGAAACTGCTTGTAGGTATAGCCGCGGCTTTTGAACATGAAAAAGAGTAGTGCATGAAAGCCGCATGTCTTAGTCGTTAAATCCTGTACTCTTCGTTGATTTTCAATAATAGTTTTCCCACTACTCTCAATAAAGTTGTTGATGTATGGAGTGTAGAATTTATATGATATGCCAAGAGGATCAAAAAATTCAATGTTCTTCGCTGTTTGAAAGATGCATAGCCAATGGCCTGTCTTCAAAGTCGATGGACTGCTATTAACAATGATTAGGGTATTGTTAACCCTTGGATTTTTTCAATGAAGTCCGATGGTATGCAATAGGAGTTGTACTGGGACATGTATGGATCCATACTAAATACGTTGATTATTTGGTTTGTGTTCATGGTACTAGGTCTAGTAGAACACTGCCGTCGGGTGTGATTTCCCAATAGGTTTCAATTTGTCTCAATGATATTAGCGTGATACTCTCAGTCAAAGCATCAGCAAATGTACACTCTAAACGTACATTCCCTGTTCCTACTATGCTCATATCCTGGGTCCCCGACAGGTCCAAAACAATTACACCATTATTTTTTGAAAACATTGAATTGGTTATTCCATTTTCAAATAGCTGGGAGTCATGATCTAGGGATTGCATGGTCAACTCATACAGAGTTCTATTGGATTTTTTGTCAAATGATAGAGTGTACAGTGGGATATCATTCACTTTGCAAACTAGGCTATATAAACCAAAAAAATTAAAATCATGGGGGGATGCAGTTCAGGATCCAACGGCACTCCCGCTCTTCACAAAGGCCAAAGCGAGTTTTGATGGGATTTCTCCATTGATAAATGATGAATCGGAATAACTACGAGACCCGTTGGCAACGTGACGTTGATTGGTGATCGTATGGGGGACAAGAAGTTTAATATTGTGACCGTTGGTTCTTAGCTTTTCCATTGCCAATGCAACAGAGCTCATAACCTGATGGTTTCAGACATGAAGAATTGCCGATGTGATAATGACATTAGCATTGGATGCTGCAGGAATTGTTTGTCTCAAAATGAAATTCGATGGAGCTAGTTGCAACTTTATCTCAATCTTGACATTGGGGGGTAACCATTGGGATATATTGAATATCTCATGATTTAATTTTCCAACTAAATGATACTCCTGGGTCACTGCAGTAGTCAACTCACCGTCAGTATCAACACCTGATCGATATTCATAGCCCAATGACTGTCCTCTCAACTCCTTATATGCCTTTGGTGTCATCATCATAAATTGTATGTAGCTTGCATAGTTGGATAAATTATTGCTAGTGCTCACCAATGTTCCATTAATAAATACATAAATTTGTTTGAACAGGTTGTGTAGAATACAGTTTTCATAGGATAGACTATCGGCAGCAGTTGGAGTTGTATTATCTGAATTTTTCTTCACCGCAACATTTAAATCCATAAATGTTGATGACAAATCAATGAAATAGTCTTCATTGGAAAATATCTGAAAGTGTATATTTTCCGAGAGGGGTTTCTGGGGTTGATATTGTTCATAATAGCCATACTTGACACTGACATCAACATTTTCAGCATTGAACAGATTCAATGATGAACTGATTGATGGTTGTGATTCCTTGTGGGGGAGATAAGTCATCTTAAGAGAAGAAATCCTTCTTTGATCTAACAATATTTTTCTTTTTCTTCTTCTTATTGGTCTTCTTCGTTTTATTCTTGAAAGTCCTTGTTGATGTCCTTCGCTTCCCGCCTGGATAGAGACTGATGAGTGAATGACGCGCACGCATTCTTTTCAACCCCTTCCCATTTTGCTGCGATTTTAATTGCTCACCAACGGCTCTTGCTGAAGATCTAATATTATCCTTAACACTCTCGTTGAGATTTTTACCCGACCCCCAGTCCTGTAGTGTTGAGGCAGCAAAGTTTGATGCAGCAGGTACAAGATATTTTCTGGCAATGGGTAGTGCAGAACGAAATAGCCTAGCAAGCCAGCTGCCAAAACCATAACCAAACATCGTAGTACGCCCCTTGTAGTAGTCAAATCCATGACCTATTTGACATGGAGTCAGAGCACCAACATAGCAATTGGTATCAGGACAGACAAATGGAATTCTTCTATTGTTCAATTTAGGTGGTGCTGTCGCCGACGATGGGTCGAAAATGACATGTAATCACTGCTAAGCCTTTTGTTATTGCTAGAGGATCACCCAATTCACTTCTTAGTGTTAGCTGACAGAGTGCCAAATACGAAGTGTTTACAGGAACATACTGGAGATGCTTTATATTATAGTGATGAACAAGTTCATGGGTTGTTTGTCGTTCAAGAACACGTAGGAGGGGGACATTTGAATTACCGACTCTCCATGTTTCCACAAAGGATGCATAGAGAAATATACAAGAGTCCGAGGAGAAAACCGGGTGGATAATCAGCAAAAATAACCTGATCCACCCCGCTAACAGTGCCTGCGTTTTTCCCATTGATCATATTCTGTTTAAAGCCAAGAACTTCTCTCAGATTATCATTGAGATGAATCATTTCAGTGTCAACTGGTGAGGCAATGTAAATCATATCGTGTTCCATTGAATAATTAAAATGGAATGTACCTTTCCTACGATATGAGATTTTTCGACACAAATACATCATAGTACCATATTTTTTATATCTCAATGTAACATTTGAATATTCAATAGATTTAAATGCTTCAACCCATTCATACTCGACAAAGAGTGACCAATCGAATGGTATAACTTTTATATTATACACACGATCCTTTCTCAGGATGTCATAGGTATTTTTGAGAATACAGTCGACAAGAGCCACTTCATACTTTCCGTCATCGAATTTAATGGCGGGGGAGACTTTCGTCCAAAAATCACTTGTTTTATACAAGTCATTGCAGAGAGGATCGGAAAAGTTGGACATAAATGTTACATAGAAATCATTGGGCATTGTCAATATCTTCAACACCGATCCAAGAATCAAAATCAGAGTTGTATCCTAGCCACCGAACAAGTAACTGTTTCTTACCCTTGCGAGTACGAGTCTTTAATATCTTTTCAATTTGATAGATTTCACTATTATTTTTAACTTTTTGTAGTTCATAGTCATAAAAGCCGCCGAGAATCTCTTCATCTTTGGTATCGCGCAGACGATAAGTTATGGGTTTAGTGTTTATGCTTTTTGCCACTTTAAAAAGTTCTGTGGACCACAATTAATTGCCCTTTTCAAAAACATTAGTTGTTCTATTAATTCGAACAGTGTCACCAACATTGAATTTTTTCTTGACAATCGTTTCATTAGAATAGTGTTTAAGAAATGTATCAAATGTATCATGATCAGAATGATGAACTTTCTTTGGGGTTGAGTTGGACAATGATCGATGAGGTCGATGATTATAAATCAACATGATTTCATCTAAATCACTATTAAAAGCACGTGTATTTTTCAATGTACAATATCTTGAGATTAAAAGTCGAATGGTTCTTATCAATCGTTCGGCCAATGAGCCTTTAAATGACTTCGACTATGATAGAGCAGTTTATTATATTTCATTAGTACTTTTGCAACATGGGGATTAACAAATTCACTGCCATGATCCGTTTGAATTTTTTTATACGAATCATTTTCAATAATACTTTCAATAGCCTCAGTAACTTCGACACCTCTCTTTGACCGCAATAGAATTGCATATGCATAACGAGTATAAACACTGATTAAAAGTAGAATGTACCTGTACGGTGTATTGTGAAGTTTCTGAATCTTATCTAGGGCTAGGATAACTGCTTGCATCATGTGTAGGGGAAAAAGGCTTTAGTTTATCGATAATCGTTAGCACGAAGCCTATGATTTCTATACAGAGTGCAACTGGTTTCATTTTGTAGATAGTCTTGTACACTTTTAGTGTGGACACCAGTGACTTTGGAAAGAGTGGCGGGGGAGCTTAAACTTCCCGCTTCACCAATATTTTCATAAACACGTTTCAGAACTTCAACCATTTTGAACGTAAACACGTAGTGTAACGTCCGCTACCCTTTTGTATACTAGTGGTTGATGGTGGTGGTGGTGACGTTGACTTGATACGCCTTAGCTTTTGTCTAGCTATCACTGGTGTGCTGCTCCTCCTCATTGTCAAATTATTGTTCCCACTAGGTGTGCTAGTATTTTCCAAGATTGATTCAAAATCTTCTTCTTCTTCTTCATGTTCATATTTTAATGGTGTTGACGACGGTGCATGTTCCTTTAATTTTTTAGAATTTGCCTATTGCTAATAAGGCTTTTGGGGAAGTTTAATGTATTTAGAAAGTTGTATAGATGAGCGTCGAATGATAATAGTCCTTTACGATTTGTAACCATATCGTATATTAAATCAGGTAGATTGTAGCTCTTGCCTTGAATTATAATTTCTTTCCCATTGCTGTCAACCTGAATATGATCTTGACCGCTTTCCATGAGATATGTTATGAGTCGTTTAATTTGTTCATGAGATGAGTGCGGCATTAGATATCCAATGTTCGACACTATTGAATTCAATTCCTGCTCCTTCTTTAAATTTGTTTCAGCAGCAGCAGCGATAGCAGAAGAATCCAGAGGAGATGGTTCTTTTTTATGATCGATAGCACTGGCCTTCGACCGATAGGGCTTATGCTTGTCCACTCGGCGAAGTGCATCTTGAAGTAAAAGCAGTTTTTTATCATCCTCAATATTCTCGTTGTCAATGAATTTACTTAGATTGTTCTCAAAATGTTACACGGGTGAGAGAGCGAGTTCTATTGGAGTCAATTTATAGGTTTAGCCATCTAGAGAAAACTGTTTACAAGTCCTGCAATTATCGGCAGTAAACTTGTAATAACGCCACCGCCCGCTTGAAGAAGTTGTATCCTTTTAAAACCCTTTCCTTTGTTTTTACTAGCCAAGTCACTTACAATGGAGCGATGTTGCTTAACCTGATGTTAAAACACTTTTGATGGATGAACATTGACCTCGGTCAAATTTAACTAAAGTTCAGATATTAGATTAATGAAATAATTGTCAATACCATATTTGAGTATGGCTTTCCTAAGTCGGGGTTTTGAAGCGCTTAGAACGGAAAATAAATGTTTATTTTCAGGTAGTTTCTTCAGTGTCATGATGGAAACTAATAGCCTTTTTTACTGTTCACGGGGAGATATACTGTAATTTCACTGTGAAAAATATCTGTGACTACACGCAGATCCTCGGATGTATTCTGATTAAGATCCAATAGGATATAGCCGCAGGGTTTATTAGTTGCCTGATAGTATGCTGAAAGTAAAAATTTGGGGGCGCCAGGGTATATTTGTTTATTGAGAGTTATTAGCGAGCTAGAATCACTAACAACTCTGTAGATGATATAGTAGGTACAGTTCAATGCAAGTGTTCGAATACATTTGCTCTGATGAAAGAGGTTGTCTAGAACTAGAGTAACGGAAATCTGTTCATGATGAGAGCGAACAGTAAACGGTTTTAGCATTTCCTGGGACCATTGTTCAATAGATTCAGCTAAATCGTCAATAATCAGCCAATAGTTTGGTTCAATAATGCCAAAGACATCAAGTCCCTGTATGAATTGTATCTGCACCAACCCCGATATGGCAATCGCTTTTATTTTATCGTATGACTCCTGCCAAATACTGTAACCATAGTAGATTTTTTTCGGCTTTTCCACAACCATTTTATCGCAATTTTTAATTTTTTTAGTTAAGAGTGTCGTTTTGCCTGACATTGATGGTCCACAGAGAAACGATCTGAATGCTGTTTTAAATTGATACATGTTCCCTTAAACAGTTCACCTACAACTAACTGTAGACTATAGACGTCTCATGACTAAATAATCTCCCTATTAGTACTACTACTACTCCGTTCAAGAATAATGAGAAGAACAAAATCAAAAAAGAATCATATTTTCTTTTATTATGCATAAAAGTAATAGCACTTTATAAATAATACATTGAACATGAAAAAAGAACATTAAACAAGAATAATACACTTTTTTTTACTTATTTATAATAAAAATACAACATTTATTTTAAATAAGCACTATAAAAAACACTTTAATAAATACATTTTTTTTATTTATTTATAAAAAATACAACATTTATTAAAATACACACTTAAAATAATATCACATTTTTTTATTTACAACATTTTAAATTTGAAATGGGGTCCCCCCGGGGGGGACGGCCACTGCGGCGGCCGTAGGCTGAGGGCGGCCTTTGCGACGGCCGGGAAGCGCCGCGGGGCGGTTGGGAAGCGCCGCGGGGCCCGCTGCGGCAGCCCAGGGCCGGAGGAGGGCATTAAATAACTTTAAATTGTGGAATTTATGAAGAAGAAATTGCTCTGCCTTGCACACACAATGAAAATTGTTTGTGATAAAAAGAGAAAAAAAGAATTTAAAAACACCCATCACCAGCCAACCACCCACCCACCTTGTACAATTAAAGAATTTAAGTTAATTTTTGTAGACCGGGTTGTTTTCTGTACTCTACACATTCAACTCGGTCTGAGATTAGATAGTGACCGTTTGGTAGTACCTTCATACCATCCTCAAGTACATAGACTTTGTCCTATATGGCCGACATGGTGTTTTTCTCAACTATAACTGTGTAGTTTTTAAATTGTAAAGAACGAATAGCCAAGACTTTTGCTCTTGGGACTAAACTATCTTCCAAACAGTTTCTATACACACTCATGTCGAAATTATTTTTTAAAAAATTTGTAGATACCCCCTTGCAAACTTGTTTGATATCGTTGTTTTGCGCTTCCACACAGTGTACTTTCGACCATGGAAACAAACCACTGGATATAAGATCGTTACCCGTTTCAGATTCCAACATAGAAATTTTATTGGGGACCTAATATTTCAATAGCTGCAGGGATAAGTATTCATTTCAGTCGGTTAGTCTACCCGCCAGGTAAAGTAATCGCAATTTTCCCCACCATTTAACAAAATTTCAGTTTTAACTTTTAACAGGAGTGAGTCAGCGTCCCCGTAATACACTTGAACTTGTCCCTCAATCGGCCATTGTACGTTGCATACATTATAATAAAATGACAACATGGTTTTTTTTAGATATTTCCGTTATTGCACTCCCGCCTGCAATATTTTTATTTAAAACAACGATTCTTTTCTTACGATGTAGGATCAGAGTCTATGATTGTGACCGATGTGAAGTTTGGATCCGCAATGATTCGAGCACAAACTTTGGGATTGGTTACAATGTCACATGGACTTCTGTTTCGTACGCTTTCGCACATTTTACCGAAGGCTGAGTTCAAAACGAGTTTATAGATTTCTTTTCCAACCTTCGTTTTCGCTTGTGAACGTTTAATGACAAAGGTGTCAATAAACGTTTTCATGTAAGACTTTTGATCAAATTGGAGGGCTCTATGAATCTTTGTGACTTTGAAACCATTGGACACCTTCCATTTCAATAGCACATGGGGAACAACGATATTCTGTTTCGGGTTGAGGTCGGCAATTAGTTTTTGTTTTGAAGGTACCCAGTGCATAGTCCCATCTTCTACTAAAGATAAATTGTTGGGGCACAGAGAGTCCCTACCCACCGGTCTATTTATACACGGAAAAACAAAGTCTTTTACCGAGTCATGGATTTCCATGGGTATTTCACCGTCAATTTTAAAAAAAACCATCCCTGTGCCCCGTTCTCCTCAACGCTAGCAATGTCGGGAAAATTCGAAGCAGATGGATTATTAAGCCATTTATAATTGCCACACGGCAAACAGTAGCGAGACATTGCCGATGGGTAAAGTGAATTCATATCCAAAAAAACTGTTTCTGACTTTTCATCGGTGTGCTGTCTGGTCGGATCAGTTTTCATGATACGGTCCCCGTAAAAAACATACCCATCCCTCATTGATATCGCTACAAACAGGTGCTGATCCATGTCGGTAATCAGAATTGCTTCTTCCTTTTTGATTTTAAGTATCAAGTCCATTACCAGGTAAGGTGTGGAAAAATAATACCCTAAATCCAACCCAAATTCCCCATAGATTTTATCAATATTTTTTCATACAATGTCCAGAAGAGTAACTACGTTACTGGCCAAGTATAGTTTACAATAATCCCACCCATTTTTACATCCGCGCTTTGCCCAAACCCTCTAAGCAAATTCATAGTCGCTAGTTGTACACTCACTCTCAGTAAGAGAATTGTAAAAAGCTTCAATGGGCGGTAATGACACCTCATCCAGCCTCGAGGCAGAGTTGTAATAAACAAATGCATGTATGCCCTTGCACGTTAATAAATCATACATTTAATCATCGGGGAAGCGCTGTTTAAGGAGGGGGAACCTATCAAAATTGTCACTTTTCTGTACCTAAATCAATTGACTTAAAGATTTTGGGAAGAAGCTGAAAGAGTCTAAAAAACGGATTTTATTCAGGCACGTGTTACCCTTGTCAACTGTTTTCCACATGAATTCTAGCAGCAGTAGCTTCTCCGATGATTTGGGTATGATATTATATGAAAAAGAACCATCTATCCATGCGTTATCTACAACTCACCCTTGGCAATGCGGGCCAACGCCGGTAAAAAAAACTTTAAGTCATAATTGGAATTGTGTATAAAAATCGGTACGAAATATTGCTGTCTAACGTTTAAATTGCAGGACGAATGTGCAACCCCTCTAAAGTTACTCCCTCTCGATGTAATTTCCTGCCACAAATGATCATGGTCGATCACCTTCCTCCTCCCCCCATTCCCAACACCATCCTCAAATTCTCCCTTGCAAAAGCCAACATATTTGACGATTTTTAATGGCCAATCTGTCATCTGGTGATAGGAGCATAGTATATTTAGTGTAACGAAGGCGCGAAATTACACCGTTCGCTGTTTTGATTAGACTGACCAATGCCGAGCGCATGCAGTCTTCGCCGCCCAATGACTCAACTACATCCAGCACTTGCATGGTATTATTGGAATCTTGTTGCACGTGAGCGTAAGTGACCCCTATGGCTTCATGTATTTTAACTCGATCTGAATTTGACGAATCGTACACGTCTATGAATCTCGCTTCGCAGTCTAAAGTGGTCTTCTTGCTCTGTAGAAGTGTGTTTTGGAAATTTCTAAAACATAAGGTAGCTCTATCTCCGCTTATCGTTTCCACAGCCTGGTATCCATGGCGATTACATTGTCTCATGCGATGCTTTTACTTTAAATCAGTCCAAAATCGGGACAGACATGTTGGACAATAGTAACGTACGCAATGCTCCACTGATTCAATTGCCGGACCCCTAACTGGAAATAATACACCCTTCTTATCGTAACGCTGACTCTCCTCAAATTCTGTTTCATACTGCAACACCGTGACACCAATCTTTAAATGTGCATTAGCCCGCTCAAAAATACCTATTCCTTTTAATGTCACGGGAATTAACCATTTAAACAATTAAAATCTACTACGGGAAACTTTGACCCCTCCCTACCATTAACTGCTATTTCGTCCAACTTTTTCTTCTAGGCATCCTTCAATAGGGGTCTATAGGCGGCAATCAAAAATGCATACTTGAAACACTGTAGCCTTGCATCGAGACAGATTCGTTGTATCCGCTTACAAACCTCTAAACCAGAATGATATTTTAAAACTATAGCCCTCTCCCCATGCCCACCTCTTAAATTAAAATCCTTTTTAAATCTACAAATATTAACGTTTAAACTCTCAATAAATAAAACCACTGACCCGCTACCCCTCTCGTTATAATTATGCACTTTAGTTTGAATGCTATTAACTCAATCTAAGAAAAACCTGATAATTTGATAAATGCGAGCGAATTGCCAACATCTCTGTGTGCAATTATTTTGAATACAGGTCGCTCGCATTTTCATTTAAAAAAAATATTTTTTGTATTATTGATACTTTTAAACTGACAATCACCCCCCAAACCCCCATCTGTTGTTCAAGAAGGGCTCTAATCTAGTTAAAATATAAATGGGTAATGTCCAGGGAATGTGTTATTATATCCCCTGACACTAAAGAGTTAAAGGAGTCACCGAATTTGGCGCTGTAGACTTTTGTATGGTGCAAGGCCAAGTTAGAAAGAACAAAATCTGGAAGTGGGGATACTTGTGGTGATGTTGTATCAAAACTAGTACTACTACTGATATCTTTAGCCAGATTGGAGGGGGTGGCATAAAATCATCAATAGCACCACCCCTAGTCTGTTATATTGCATTGGATGGACGTAGCGTGAAATTGCCAAGGTTACTTTATATATCTTCAAGAGTGTTTGGGGATTGTTGATCAAGCCAGCGTGTATTGTCTTGTGATGGAATGTCTTTATGAGGACCCGGATTAGATGCAATACTACTACTACTAACATCACCTAAATGCTCTCTCATAAATCTGTACGTCATTTGCAGGTCCTCCACCATGTTTATTTCACAAGTTTGGTCATCTAGGCTGGCCATGCCCCTAAAAAAATCATTTAGAGAAAACCTATGTCACTCCATATTACCAATAACTAGTGTAGCCTTATCCCTAAACTCCGTTGGTGGTGCAATGATTGGTCCAGGTCCACTGAAAATAGATGCTTCATGACTTGATGGTGATGGCGGTTCTAATTCAATAATCTATAGAAAAAAGAGTTTATTTTCCATATGAAATATCCGTTATTTTATAGAGTTAAAAGACTATGTCAATTTTTCACCCCCCTCAAAACTTAATTCCCCCTCCTAGCGTTATATTGAGTAAATACTTGCCCCCACCCCCCTCAACCAATATAAAGTAGTCAGATAGAGCTTGGTCAATTTTATATTTCACCATTTTTTGTGATATTATTTAAACTGAAAAAAATTGAACAGAAAAAAGTCCGATACATACTCACTAGTTGGTATGACACATACACAACACAAGGTTTGGCTAATAGCAATAAAATACAATAAAAAAAATCTTTCGAGGTGTTAGCATTAGCTCAGTAAGAAGTGGTGACCTATTTTCCATGAACCCTTTCAATATAGTACCACTCGCGTGTTTACTGGGTACTAAATAAGTACCAAAAGTCATGTAGCAAAGTTATGGTTTTTTCCCCAACTCCTTTTCTACAACATCCCTTTATAAAGTTAAAAGACTACCAATTTTTCACCCCCTCCCCTCAAAACTTAATTCCCCCTCCTAGCTTTATATTGGGTAAATACTTTTCCCACCCCCCGCACCTAATATAAAGTAGTCAGATAGAGCTTGATCAATTTTATATTTCACCATTTTTATTATATTATTTAAAATGAAATTAATTGAACAGAAAAAAGCCCGATACATATTCACTAGTTGGTATGACACACACACAACACAACGTTTGGCCAATAGCAATAAAATACAATACAAAAAATCTGTCGAGGGCTCAGCATTAGCTCAGTAAGAAGTGGTGACCTATTTTCCATGAACCCTTTCAATATAGTACCACTCGCGTGTTTACTGGGTACTAAATAAGTACCAAAAGTCATGTAGCAAAGAAGGTTTTTCCCCCACCCCTTTTCTACAACATCCCTTTATAAAGTTAAAAGACTACCAATTTTTCACTCCCCTCAAAACTTAATTCCCCCACCTACCATTATATTGACTAAAAACTTGCTCCACCCCCTCACCCAAAATAAAGTGGTCAAATGGAGCGTAATAAATTTTACATTTCAACATTTTTATGATATTATTTTAACTGAAAATATTTGAGCAGAAAAAAGTCTGATACATATTCACTAGTTGCTATAACACACACACACACAACACAACACAACGTTTGACTAATAGCAATAGAATAAAAAAAATATCTGTCAAAGGGTTAGCATTAGCTCAGTAAGAAGTGGTAACCTATTTTTCTAATGAACCATTTCAATATAGTACCACTCGCGTGTTTACCGGGTACTAAATAAGTACCAAAAGTCGTGTAGCAAAGTTAAGAGTTTTTTATCCCGACCCCCTCTCCTACAACAATTACTTCATGAGTAAATACACACTCGCACATACAACTAGCAGATTAAAAATTATTAGCGGAGCAAAATATGTAACGTAAGTAAACAAAGTAACACAGCGTTCGTCTCGTTGAGTTTGCTTAATTAAGATCGCCATGAAATAGATTTCACGGCAAGTGCCTTAAATCAGGTTTTCCTGCATTGTGTGTTATTTACAAGTTAATCTCGAAAGAGTCTAATGAGCACAGTCATAGAAAGAAATGATTTACGAAATTATTATAATAGTTTCAGAATATTTACTCCTTCTTGTCTCGTAATTGTAAAACTGTAGCTTAGTTTTTTTTTGTCCCCACACCCATCTCCTACAACAATTACCTCATGAGTAAATACACACGCTCACATACAACTAGCCGATTAAAAATTATTAGCGGAGCAAAATATGTAATGTAAGTAAACAAAGTAACACGGCGTTCGTCACGTTGTTTGTTTAATAAAGATCGCCATGAAATAGATTTCACGGCAAGTGCCTTAAATCAGGTTTTCCTGCATAGTGCATTATTTACAAGTTAATCTCGAAAGAGTCTATTGAGCAGAGTCATAGAAAGAAATGATTTACGAAATTATTATAATAGTTTCAGAATATCTACTCCTTCTTGTCTCATAATTGTAAAACTATAGCTTAGTTTTTTTTTCATCCTTCCATCCGTTTTTTCAAGATCCCACCCCTTTTTTCCTATGTTAAATTGTGAGCGCATTATAAAGTTGAAAGCTATCTGATAAATGGTGCTTACCGTGGAAATTATAGGTAGGTCCGTAAAAACTGTTCGAGGTGCGAAGTGGATCAGGCTATCCCTCCTAAAATTCATGCTTGTGATTATGTTCATGTCATTGGTGCCAGACTCACCAACGAGATTTGGTCGCTTTTGACTTGATGTTTAAATATCAGAGTCCTGTAAATAGAAAATCATTTTCAGTTTTTTCTACTCACATCTTTTACCAGCTACTAAATAAGTACCATTTTTCACCTCCTTCAAAACTTAATTCCCTCTCCTAGCTTTATTTTAACTAAATACTTGCCCCACCCCTCACCCATATGAAGTAGCCAAAATAGAGCTTAATCAATTCTAAATTTCACCATTTTTATGTTGTTAATCACAGTATAAATAATTGAACAGAAAAAAGGCCCGATAAATATTCACTAGTTGGTATAGCACACACAAAGCAACGTTTGGGATAATAGCAATAAAATACAATAAAAAATATCTGTCGAGGAGGTAGCATTAGCTCAGTAAGAAGCAATAACCTATTTCTCCTGAAGTATTTAAAACCTAGTCATATGTTTACCAGCTACTAAATGAGTACCATTTTTCATCCCCTCATAACTTAAATACCTTACCCGTTTTATATTGGCTTTAACCAAGCTCTTTTTTGTCTTACAAATCTAAACCTTTGGTAGAAAATTCATTAGTATCTAAAGGGGCATAACCCTCCATTAAGCAATGCCCCCTTCAAATCCACAATATAAAATCCCAAAATATGACAATAACAGATCTTTTTTGATTATGTATGACACCGAAGATAATTGCTATCTGTTGAGTTAAAATAGAAATTGTTGCGAACGCTACTTTACCCAGATATATTCTGGACACCTCCTTTGAAGCTAGTGAAAAATATGCGAACCCTTGTCAATTCGAAAACTATTAGAGGTAATTAAAAGACAGCTATAGCGAAAAACCTTGGCTCACCGCTTAAATTAAAGGCCTGATTTAAATATCGTTAAATACTAATTACCAAATCTGAAAGATATATTGGCAGATATCCATAGGAAAAAAAAGATTATGTTCTTATGATAATTCAAGAATAATGTCATCGCGAAACTTGTTGCATTTTCTCCTCACTAAACTGATTTCTTCATGTAACTTGTTGTGTGCTGATTTATGTTCATGGAACTTGCTCGTACATTGATTTTTCTCCTCGTAAAACTGACTTCCTTCATGGAACTTGTTGCCTGCTGATTTTTTGTTCATGAGACTTGTTGCATTCTGAGTTTTTGTTGTTGTTCGTGAAACTTGTTGTATACTGTTTTTTCTCTCCGTAAAACTCTCACATTGATTTTTCTCCTCGTGAAACTGATTTTGTTCATGGACCTTGCTACATGCTGATTTTGTTCATGGAACTTGCCACATACTGTTTTTTTTTGTTTGTGAAACTTGTTTCATGTTTTTTTTCTCTCTTCGTATACATCTTTTTTTTTCTCCTCGTGAAACTGATTTTCTTCACGGAACTTGCTGTGTGCTGATCTTTGTTCGTGAAACTTGTTGCATGTTGATTTTTCACTTCGTGAATTTTGTACACTCATTATTTCCTCACGAAACTGATTTTATTCACGGAACTTGTTGCGTGCTGATTTTTGTTCTTGGAACTTGTTGTGTGCTGATTTTTTTTGTTCATGAAAACAATTACATGTTTTTTTTCTCTTTGTGGAACTCGTACATTGATTTTTTTCCTCATGAAACTGATTTTCTTCATGGAACTTATTG
Source organism: Artemia sp. Qi Xiang Cuo (assembly GCF_049724085.1). Lineage (NCBI taxonomy): Eukaryota > Metazoa > Arthropoda > Branchiopoda > Anostraca > Artemiidae > Artemia > Artemia sp. Qi Xiang Cuo. The sequence goes on along the minus strand of NC_142811.1, from coordinate 43,401,962 downwards.
CTTGCTTATTTTACTCATGGAACTTGTTGCGTGCTGATTTTTGTTCGTGAAACTTATTGCATGTTGTTTTATTTCTCTTCGTGAAGCGTGCACTTTGAGTTTTTTTCTCCGCGTGAAATTGATTTTGTTCATGGAACTTATAGCGTGCTGATTTTTGTTTGTGGAATTTGTTGCATGCTGATTTTTTGTTTGTAAACCTTGTTACATGTTGATTTTTCTTTTCTTGAAACTTGTACATTGATTTTTCTCCTCGCAAAACTGATTTTGTTCATGAAACTTGTTGCAAGCTGATTTTTGTTCATTTAACTTATTGCTTGCTGATTTTTGCTCATGAGGCTTGTTGCATGTTGATTTTTCACCTTGTAGCATGCTACAAGTTCCAGGAACAAAAATCAGCACGTAAAACGTTCTATGAATAAAATTAGCTTCGCTAGGTGAAAAAATCAATATACAAATTTCACGAAGAGAAAGATCAGCATGCAACAATTTCACGAACAAAAAGTTAGCACACGACAAGTTCCACGAACAAAAATCAGCATGCTAAAAGTTCCATGAACAATGCTTGGGCCCCAGTTGAATTGCTTGTCAGGGTCCTCCGGTGGTTAGGTTATGCCCCCCGTTGGAATTGCTCGCTAGGGGACCCTCCCAATTGAATTAGATGCTTGGGTCCCGGTTGAATTTATTGCTAGGGTTCTCCTGTGGTTAGTTTAGGGGAGCCTCGTTAGAATTACTCGCTAGGGCCGCAATTGAATTGGACGCTTGGGCTCCAGTTTGAATTGCTCGTTAGGGTCTGGTCTCTTGAAGGACCCCCACTAGTGGGTTCCGTGAAGGTTTTCCCCACATCCTTAGGTTTTTAAGCATAACAACCAAGAATATATTGAAAAGAAGTCTTGGAATGTCCTGAAACATCTTGAAGAAAAATGCCCTAGAAAACATCTTGAGTGCTAGGAGCCCCATCTTTCTTTAATTCACGCATGTTTTTGCTTATATTCTATCTTTTATAAGCCTTTTTCACGTTTTGTTTTATACGTTTGTGGTGTTTTTAACTGCTTTTTCTGAGATTTAATGATTTTATAGTGTTTTTTTTCAATAAACTTTGTATTTACAATGGTCTGTGTCTTTTTATATTCCTTGTTCCATGGCGAATCTTCAATACGTCAGGGGGGGGGGGTTCCTGAAGGTTTTTAAAGGGTAAAGAAGGTTTTTAAATGGATTTCTTACTCTTTTGTAATGTAGATTTTTAAAGGAGAATCCTGGGGTAAAGAAGCCTTCACAGGGTTTTTAATGAAACTATTAGTTTTTTTAGGGAAACTATTAGGTAATATAGGTTTCTAAAGGGGAAAGATGGTTTTTAAATGGAAATCTGAGAGTGGGGGCATAGTCATGACCTCCCCCCATTGAAACGCGGCATTTCGTTAAAGCTCTCAGGAATAATGAATAATAAAGTATTATGAATACTAATATAATAATAATTCATTGTTACCCTCTGTACACAGCAAAAATGCAATAAAGAGGAGTATAAGAAAATGAAAAGAAAAACAAAAAGGGCAGGGAAAAAAACACGCACAACTCTTGACAATTTTAACTGTCAAACACTTTTCAGCATCTAGCCCCATTTCCAGTTCCAAAATTTTGTGTAAGGGTATATGGACTACCTATTTACTCCATTCACCTCTTTGACTCCAAAAATATATGTTCAGTATCCTCCAATCAGCTATCAATGGGTTCTGCTTATGAAGTTACTTAATTCTAATGATGTATTGTGGGAAGTACGGGTACTTAAGCTGCCTGTCCCCAGCAGTTTAAGGCCTATAGGCCGGCTGGTACCTACACGGCTCTTCCCACTCACTCCCGCTCTCTTCTGCAAATTTCATAAATATTAGTGAATCAACCCTTTTTCCATTGTCTTCTTCATGCTTTAGTACTTGGGTCGAACATAATAAGATTTCACAACTTGCGATGTTAGGCACTTGATAGAAGGCAAGTCAGTGAGAAATTGATAATTTTGTTGCAGTGGTCAGCAAATCTACTTGAATGCTCGTTCATTTTTTCAAAAATCACAAAAACACAGTACAGTCGTGAAATTTAATTATTACGAGTCCAAATAGGGATACTAAGAAAATACTTGCAGAACCTAAAGAACAGCGATCGGATTCGAATTTTATAAAAAGCAGAGAAAAGTTTTCCAAATAGGTGTAAAAAACAATATTATCAGCCAAAAGAAGAATGCCATCGGTACAGGACAGTTGAGTTGCGTCGATATATGGCTCAATTAAGAGTGGTGGAATTTCTCGAGTGGCCACCGTAATAGAGTTATTAAATATTGCCGGACTAAGAACAGAACCTTGCTTAACACCACAGTGCACACAAACACCATTACTAACAGTATCTTGCAAACGTATCCGGATTGAGGAGTTCTGATACCACTGCCGCAGGAAGGCACAAACAAGTGGATTAACTCCACTTCTAAAGTGAGACAGAATTACTTGGGAGTGAAGAATGAGAATTTACCTTTAGCGATATTATGTGAAATTTTAAGAGAAAATATTATTCAACTTGTGATTGACAACCGGGGGGAGGGCTAAAGTCTTGCCCCCCAAAGAAACGCGGCAGTTCGTTAAAGCTCACAGAAATATCTCTTAATAGGGGTCAAATTTCCATCTAGCGAGATTATGGGAAATTTGAAGAGAAAATATTATTCAATTTGCGCTTGTCAATCGAAGGGGTAAAGCCTTGCCCCCCAAAGAAACGTGGCATTTCGTTAAAGCTCACGAAAATAGCTCTTAATAGGGGTTAAATTTACCTCTAGCAAGATTATATTAAATTAGAAGAGAAAATATTATTCAAATGTGCGCTTGTCAACGGGGGGGGAGCGGGTATGGTCATGTCACCCAAAGAAACTCGGCATTTCGTTTAAATATCTCAGAAATAACTCAATATGGGGTTAAATTTAGCTCTAATATCAACCCCGTCCACTAGAAATGATTACTAGGACTCATACCTTTCTTTAATTCATATTTTTTGCTGATATTTCACCCTTTATAAGCCTTTTCAGGTTTTGTTTTTCGTTTTTTATGTTTTTAATTGCCTTTTCTGTGTTTTAATAACGTTTGTAAATTTATTTAAAAAAACCTTTATTTACAATAATTTTAATACTTTATATTTATGGTTTAGGATAAAGCTTCAATACGTAATAATTACATAAAGGAATATAGAACCCCTACGGTAGGCTACATAACGTTTCATGTGTAGATCCTGTTAGAAAATCAATAACTTTGTAATACTTATTCGCTTTAATGCGGAAATTATTTAGCTAAGTCAGTAAAAAGATGAGGGGTTTAGTATTGCGTGCTAATGGTTATCATCTAGACTGTATTCCTCGAAATAGAGTATTGGATATAAATTGCTGGTCCTTTCGGTTAAGGCACAGCTCCATTGGATGGTAATGGCCTTTTGAGTCCTAATGGAAACAAAAAATCATTAGAATATAATGGTCCCCTGGGAAAAAACCATTGAAAGAAAATGAAGTCTCAAAAAGTATTATGTAACATCCCGCATGTGTGTCCTCCAGAGTTAAAAGTGGGGATCCCCATGGGACCTGAAGAAAAGGTCACGTTTGAATGCGTCTTCAGTAAACATTCCCCATTACGAAAGAACTAAAGAAAAAAAACCTCTTGAATGAAAAAAAACGCTTTGAGAGAAAAAAACGCCTTGAACGTCTCGAAGAAAAAAAATAACATATTGAAAGAAAATGAATCTAAAAAAGTATTATGTAACACTGATTTTTGCCATTACGTAACACCCACGTGCGCGCTGTCATTACGTAACACCCATGCGTGCGCTGTCATTACGTAACACCCGTGTGTGCACTGTCATTAAGCTATTCCCGATAAATCTACCAACTCACGTAGGATCACATCATCTTCAATAAATACATCAGGTTACGCATGACTCTCAACTTCAATTACCCAAAAGTAAACACCTCAATGACGAAACACCTGTTGACCATTTAAAACAGGGGTGTGCTTAAAACAGGGCTGCGGTCGGAATCCATGACATGCACCTGCTCTCGAGACCAGGACAAAGCTTTCAGTAAAAACCTTTTATGCCCCCATGGCATAACTTACAAGCGCCATCCTCAAAGATATAGTTTCTTGACCTTTCAACTACTTTGAATAAAATGGCTATCTCAAAATTTTCATTGGATGTTTTTGGATAAATGGTGGGCGTGAGAGGGGGGTTAGTTGCCCACCAATCACTTCAGAATTTTAAAAAGGGCACTAGCCAATTCAATTTCCAATCAAATGAGCCCTTTTTGAAGTTTCTACGACAACGCTTTCTATAAAAAAAACCTGATATGCCTCCAGGGCATAACTTAAAACCCTTTCCCTGAAGGCTGTGGTGGGGGGGTGTTATCCTCAAAGACCTAATTTCCAGAACTTTCGACAACGTTGAACAAAATGGCCATCTCAGAACTTTGATTGTATGTGTTTGGGGAAAGGGTGGGTGTGAGAGGGGATTAGTTACCCTCCAATTCCTCTCGACAGTTAGAGAGGGCACTAGCCCTTTGAATTTCCAACCGAACGAGCCCTTTTTGAAGTTTTTACGACAACACTTTCTATAGAAACCTTATATGACCCCAGGCATAGCTTACAACCCTTGCCCTGAGGGCTATGAGGGAGTGTCTTCCTCAAAACATAATTTCTATCTGAAAATCAACTACGCTGAACAAAATGGCTATCTAAATATTTTGATTTGATTTTGATTGGATGTGTTTGGGGAAATGGTGGGTGTAAAAGGGGTATTAGTTTCTGTCCAATCCTTTTCGACTATTAAAAAGGGCACAAGCCACTCCAATTCCCAATCGAATGAGCCCTTGCGAAGTTTCCACGACAACTCCTTCGATACGAAGTGCCCTGGTCCAAGACCAAGAACCCAAAAAAAAATACATTGTGCCAACATCGTTCTTTACTTAGGCAGCGCTATTGCGCTGCCTATGATTATAGTAGGCCTACATATGATTCTCATTCGAAACCTAATTTCAAACCAATAAATAATCGAAACAATTTTAAACGATTAAAAGAAGTGACCATTTTCGTTAACCTAAACAATGAACTATTTAACGGATGTCCGTTAGCCACAGTAAATAGTAAACAGTCTTAATACTGGTAAAAACAAAAACAATACGAATACAGAATTTGACGATTACTTCTGCTAACAGAATTTCTTCGGAAGTTTACTAATTACACGTTGACCATGCAAATATTAACTTTGTATAATTGTAACGCATGTGTAAGCGTAATATGGGAGCATACAAATTTATTAGCCGTGAGGTATTCTTGCCTGCGTTGTTCTACAACTGTGAAACATGGATCACAGTAGCCCCAACACTCCACGGGCCTTGGCACCAAAGGTTTCGTCCTTATTATTGTTTAGTATAGTCCCTATATACTAACACGAAGGTTTAGAGTCAATTATTGACACTAATTGACATAATCCTTATTATTTATTCGTGTAGCGCAAGTAGAAAGGCCTCAGGAGATCGTGACGGGCACCCCTGCTGCCATCTACAATTTAGTTTAATGCTGACCCTACACCATATATGGGCATAGAGTCCCTAGGGAGAACACGTGGTTAATCAATCGTGAATATTATGATCCAGAAATAGGAAAACAGGATCACGTGTTTCTAACAGATAATGTCATGATTGATTGATTGTCACGAAAGGGGAATTAATTTGTTGTTTCTAAGGGGAATTATTGATTCACGAAAGTGGAATTAATTTATTGTTTCCAAGGAGAATTGTCTCCTGGACGAAGTTTATTAATATCTTTGGAGTTCGACCAGAATTGTTTCCGGGGCAAAGTTTATAAATAACTGACAGGTGATGGCAAGGTTAATTGTAACTCCGGTGAATGTTTTGATCTTAGAGATTAACGCGGGAAAAGGTTTCTTAGTAATTTCAAATGTGACAGCGCAGAGATGCCAAAAACAAAGGGAACACGATGAAATTACGTTTAGATATTATTTGGGCAAAACCGTTTTAGACATTTTAGGGAATTGTTTCGGCGAAACAGTTAGAGACATTTTAAAATATGATTTTAGAAGATGTTTTAGAAGAGGTTTTGAGTGTGGTCGTTATAATACACAAGTTCTATTTAAACAGTGCCGTGAGGTCCCCTACCCAAACCCCAAAGGGCCCCGATCCCCATACCCCCACCCAAAGGGCTCCGATCCCCCTACCCCAAACCCCAAGGAACCCCCCCGCCCCCAAAGGTTACCCCACGCGCCCCAAGGGTCCCCCCGGTCCCCCAAAGGGCCCCCGGCGCCCCAAAGGCCCCTGAGCCCTCATTTTTTAATACTTTTTTTAGGCTTTACTATATCTTTTTAGAGCAAGTTACTTTCTTAATGTCCCTCCTAAACCTATTTTACATGTTGAAGTACTTATCTTTTTCATCCACAACTATACTTTACAGCTTTTTGGTTACCTCAACACCAAGAAATACTTTTAAAATACCATTTCAGAGCAAGTCACTTTCTAAATGTCCCTCCTAAACCCATTTTCCAACTTGAAGTAATTATCTTTTTCATCACCAACTATACTTTACAGATTTTTGGATACCTCAACACCAAGAAATACTTTTCAAAGACCATTTCAGAGCAAGTTACTTTCTTAGTGACCGTCCTAAACCCATTTTACAACTTGAAGTACTTATCTTTTTCACCCACAACTATACTTAACAGCTTTTTGGATACCTCAAAACCAAGAAAAACTATTCAAAGACCATTTCAGAGCAAGTTACTTTCTTAATGTTCCTTCTAAACCTATTTTACAAGTTGAAGTACTTATCTTTTTCACCCAAATCTATATATTACAGCTTTTTCGATAACTCAACTCAAAGACATACTTTTCAAACACCATTTCAGATCAAGGTCATTTCATAATGTCCTTTTTAAAGCCATTTTTAAACTTGACGAACTTTTCTTTTTCACCCACAACTATACTTTACAACTTTTTGGTTACCTCAACACCAAGAAATACTTTTCAAAGACCATTTCAGAGCAAGTTACTTTCTTAATGTCCATCCTAAACCCATTTTCCAACTTGAAGTACTTATGTTTTTCATACACAACTATACTTTACAGCTTTTTGGATAGCTCAACACCAAGAAATACTTTTCAAAGACCATTTCAGAGCAATCTACTTTCTTAATGCCCCTTCTAAACACATTTTACAACTTGCAATACTTGTCTTTTTCATTCAAAACCATACTTTACAGCTATTTGTATACCTCAACACCAAGAAATACTTTTCAAAGACAATTTAAGAGAAAGTTACTTTCTTAATGTCCCTTCTAAACCTATTTTACAAGTTGAAGTACTTATCTTTTTCACCCAAAACTATACTTTACAGCTTTTTGGATACCTCAACACCAAGAAATGCTTTTCAAAGACCATTTCAACGCAATTTACTTTCTTAATGTCCCTCCTAAACCCATTTTCCAACTTGAAGTACTTATCTTTTTCACTCACAACTATACTTTACAGCTTTTAGGTTACTTCAACACCAAGAAATACTTTTCAAAGACCATTTCAGAGCAAGTTACTTTCTAAATGTCCCTTCTAAACGCATTTTCTAACTTGAAGTACATAACTTTTTCATTCACAACTATACTTTACAGCTTTTTGTATACCAAAACACCAAGAAATACTTTTCTACGCCCATTTCAGATCACGTTAATTTCTTAATGCCCCTCCTAAACCCATTTTCCAACATGATGTACTTATCTTTTTCATTTACAACTATACTTTACAGCTTTGGATACCTCAACACCAAGAAATACTATTCAAAGACCATTTCAGAGAAAGTTACTTTCTTAATGTCCCTCCGAAACCCATTTTCGAACTTGAGGTACTTATCAATGTAAAAAAAACCTATACATGAAAGCTGTGAGTATAGAACTTCACCAATAATAAAAAAAAAAATACAAGATAAGAGAAATATCCTTACTAATTGGCAAAAATAAGCCAAATTACCTGATTGAAGTACTTATCTTTTTCACACACAACTATACTTTAAAGCGTTTAATATGCCGCAACACCAAGAAATACATTTGAAAGACAATTTCAGACCAATTTATTTTCTTAATGTCCCTTACAAACCCATTTTTCTACATGAAGTACTTATCTTTTTAACTCACAACTATATTGTACAGATTTTTGGATGCCACAACACAAAGAAATACTTTTCAAAGACCATTACGGAGCAAGTTGCTTTCTTTTTATCCCTCCTAAACCCATTTTACAACTTGAAGTACTTATATTGTTCACCCGGAACTACACTTTACAGCTTTTTTTATACCTTAAAAAAAATATAAAAATTAAAAATCTCAGGTTAGATCATGTTAACTGATTAAGGTACATACTAAACCCTTTTTCATCGTGAATTAATTATCATTTTCGAATACCACAATCCCGCTTCTATTTTATGAAACCATGCCATCAAGTAATTAACTTAATTTTCCATTTCATATCGTTACTTTCTTAATGTCCCTCCTAAAACCATATTCCAACTTGATGTAAAGATCTTTTTCATCAACGATTATACTTTAATGCTTTTAGGATACCTCAACACCGATAAATACTTTTCAAAGACCATTTCAGAGCAAGTTACTTTCTTAATTTCCCTCCTAAACCCATTTTCCAACTGGAAGTACTTATCTTTTTCACCCACAACTATACATTACAGCTTTTCGGTTACCTTAACACCAAGAAATACTTTTCAAAGACCATTTCAGAGCAAGTTACTTTCTTAATTTCCCTCCTAATCCCTTTTTTCAACTTGAAGTACTTATCTTTTTCACCCACAACTATACCTTACAGCTTTTTGGATACCTTAACACCAAGAAATACTTTTCAAAGACCATTTCAGAGCAATTTACTTTCTTAATGTCCCTCTAAGCCCATTTTCCAACTTGAAGTACTTATCTTTTTCACCCACAACTATACTTTACAGCTTTTTGGATACCTAAACAAAAAGAAATACTCTTCAAAGACCATTTCAGAGCAAGTTAATTTCTTAATGTCCCTTCTAAACTTATTTTCCAACTTGAAGAACTTAACTTTTTCACCACAACGAAACTTTACAGCTTTTTGAATAGGTCAACACCAATAAATAATTTTTAAGAGACCATTTCAGATCAAGCTAACTTCTTAACATCCCTCCTAAGCTCATTTTCCAACTTTTAGGACTTATCTTTTTCACACACAAGTATACACAAAAGATTTTTGTATACCTCAACACAAAGAATTACTTTACAGATTCCATTCATGATCAACTTATTTTCTTAATATCCCACCTACCCACATTTTCCAACTTGAGGTACTTATCTATTTCACCAACAACTATACATTAAATCTATTTTGATGACTCAACAACAAGAAATACTTTTCAAACTACATTTCAGAGCAATTTCCTTTCTTAATGTCACTCATAAAACAATTTTAAATCTTGAAGTACTTATCTTTTTTACCCACAACTATACTTTAAAGCTTATTGGATACCTCAACACCAAGAAATACTTTTCAAGGACCATTTGAGATCAAGTTACTTTCTTAATGTTCCTCCTAAACCCATTTTTCAACTTGAAGAACTTGTCTTTTACCTCTACAACTATCCATTAAAGCTTTTGAATACCTCAACACCAAGTAATACATTTCAAAGACAATTTAAGAGAAATTTACTTTCTTAATTTAACTTCTAAACCCATTTTCCAACTTGAAGTACTTATATATTTCACACACAACTATAATTTAAAGCTTTTTTGTTAAATAAACAAAAAGAAATAAATTTAAAAGACACATTTAGAAAAAGTTGCTTTCTTAATGTCCCTACTGAACACCTTTTCCAACTTGAATTACTTATCTCTTTTACCCACAACTATAAATGACACCTTTTTGTTTACTTTAAAACCAAGAAATACATTTGAAAGACATTTTCAGAGCGGTATGTTTTCTTAATGTCCCTTACAAACCCATTTTACAACATGAAGTACTAATCTTTTTAATCCACAGCTATACTGTACAGCTTTTTGGACACCGCAACACCAAGAAATACTTTTCAAAGACCATTCAAGAGCAAATTGCTTTCTTAATATACCTCCTAAACCCATTTTACATCTTGAAGTACTTATCTTTTTCACCCACAACTATACTTTACAGCTTTTTGGTTACCTCAACACCAAGAAATACTTTTCAAAGACCATTTCAGAGCAAGTTACTTTCTTAATATCCCTCCTAACCCCTTTTTTCAACGTGAAGTACTTATCTTTTTCAACCATAAATATACCGTACAGCTTTTTGGATACCTTTACACCAAGAAATACTTTTCAAAGTCCATTTCAGAGCAAGTTACTTTCTTAATGTCCCTCCTAAACCCATTTTCCAACTTGAAGTACTTATCTTTTTCACCCACAACTATACTTTACAGCTTTTTGGATACTTCAACACCAAGAAATACTTTTCAAAGACCCTTTCAGAGCAAGTTACTTCCTTAATGTCCATCCTAACCCCATTTTCTAACTTGAAGAACTTATATTTTTCACTCACATCTGTAATTTACAGCTTTTTGGATACCTCAACACCAAGAAATACTTTTCAAAGACCATTTCAGAGCAAGTTTCTTTCTTAATATCCCTCCTAAACCCTTTTTTCAACTTGAAGTACTTATCTTTTTCACCCACAACTATACTGTACAGCTTTTTGGATACCTGAACACAAAGAAATACTTTTCAAAGACAATTTCAGAGCAAATTACTTTCTTAATGTCCCTCTAAGCCCATTTTCCAACTTGAAGTACTTATCTTTTTCACCCACAACTATACTTTAAAGCGTTTTGGACACATCAACACCAATAAATACTATTAAAAGACAATTTCAGAGAAAGTTACTTTCTTAATGTCCCTTCTAAACCTATTTTCCAACTTGAAGAACTTATCTTTTTCACCACAACTATACTTTACAGCTTTTTGGATACCTCATTACAAAGAAATACTTTTCAAAGACCATTTCAGAGCAAGTTACTTTCTTAATGTCCTTTCTAAACCCATTTTCCAACTAGAAGTACTTATCTTCTCCACCCACAACTATACATTACAGCTTTTTGGATACCTCAACACCAAGAAATACTTTTCAAAGACCATTTCAGAGCAAGTTCCTTTCTTAATGTCCCTCCTAAACCCATTTTCCAACTTGAGGTACTTATCTTTTCACCCACAACGATACTTTACAGCTTTTTGGATACCTCAACACCAAAAAATACTTTTCAAAAGACATTTCAGAGCAAGTTCCATTCTCAATATCCCTCCTAACCTCATTTTAGAACTTGTAGTTCTTATCTTTTTCACCCACAACTATACTTTACAGCTTTTTGGATACCTCAAAACGAAGACATAATTTTCAAGAGACCATTTCAGAACAAGTTAATTTATTAATGCACCTCCTCAGCCCATTTTACAACTTGAATTACTTATATATTTAACCCACAACTATAATTTACAGCTTTTTGGATACCTCAACACCAAGAAATACTTTTCAAAGACCATTTCAGAGCAATTTACTGTCTTAATGTCCCTCCTAAACCCATTTTCCAACTTGAAGTACTTATCTTTTTCATCCACAACTATACTTTACAGCTTTTTGGATACCTCAACACCAAGAAATTCTTTTCAAAGACCATTTCAGAGCAAGTTACTTTCTTAATGTCCCTTTTAAACCCATTTTCCAACTTGAAGTACTTATATTTTTCACCCACAAATATACTTTACAGCCTTTTGGATACCTCAACACCAAGAAATACTTTTCAAAGACCATTTCAGAGAAAGTTAATTTTTTAATGTCCCTTATAAACCCATTTTACAAGTTGAAGTACTTATCTTTTTCACCCACAACTATACTTTACAGCTTTTTGGATACCTTTTTGGTTAGTCTAGGTTAGCCTACGTACGTGCACGTACGTAGGCTAACCTAACCTAACTTAACCTAACCTAACTTAACCTGACCTAACTTAATCTAACCTAACCTAACCTAATTTAATCTTTTTACCATGTTTAAGTTAGGTTAGGTTAGCTTATCATGAGCACTCATGATAAGTTAACCTAACATAGCCTAAATTAAACGTGGAGAAATGTTTCTAATTATCTATTAATATTTATTTATACCTAATCTAACCTAATCCATTGTTTTTGGTGGTTAGTTGAATGAAATGAATTTAAGAAAAATTAGAAATAGAGTGAAACTTTTTATCTTCATGGTAAATAATCACAGTCATTGTATAGCCACTCCTATCTTCTATGGAAAAATTTAGAATTGAACTTTAAATTTTTATGTCTTTGAGAAATTATGAACTGAAATGGAAGCTTTTTCATTTTCATTGGTAAATTTCAGAATTGAGCTAACTTTTTTTCTCCTCTCTAAGAAAATTCAGAAGAGAACTTGTACATTTTGCACTTCTTCTAGAAAACTTAGAATTAAAGTGGAGCTCCATATCTTCATGAAGAATAATCACAATCAAAGTATAACTTTTTCTATCTTCTATGAAAAATTTGGGACAATATTTTAAATTTTGTCATCTCTTTGAGAAAACTCTGAATTGTAGTGGAAAATTTTATATTATTTTATGTAAATAAAATTGATCAATAACTTATTTTATTTTCATTGAGAAAATTCAGAATCGAAGTTGAACTTTTCTTTTCCGGGAAAATATTTGGAACAGAACTTTAAATTTTTTCATCTCTTTGAGAAAGGTCGGGATTGAATTTAAGAAAATTTAGAATAAAAATGAAACTGTTTATCTTCATGGAAAATAATCACAATCATAGTTTAACTTTTCCTATCTTCTATGGAAAAATTTAGAACTGAACTTTAAATTTTTTATGTCTTGGTGAACTTAAAACTGATGTGGAAGCTTTTTATTTTATCTGGAGAAATTAGAATTGAATTATGTTCTTTGGTAAAATTCAGAAGAGAACTTTAACTTTTCTATCTTCTATGAAAAATTCGGAACAGTATTTAAAATTTTTTCATCTGTTTGAGAAAAATCTGAACTGAAGTGAAAAATTTTTATATTATTTTGGGAAAATAGAAATGATCAATAACTTATTTCATTTTCATTGAGAAAATTCAGAATCGAAGTTGAACTTTTCTTCACTTCTTTGAGAAAAATTAAAAATTGAAGTGAAACTTTTAATCTTCATAGGAAATAATCAAAATCATAGTATAACTTTTCCTATCTTCTATGTAAAAATTTAGAACTGAACTTTAAATTTTTTATGTCATGGTGAACTTAAAACTGAAGTGGAAGCTTTTTTTTTTCTCTGGAAAAATTAGAATTGAATTTTGTTCTTTGGTAAAATTCAGAAGAGAACTTGAATATTCACGATCAAAGTATAACTTTTCCAATCTTCTATGAAAAATATGGAACAGAACTTTAAATTTTTTTCATCTCAATGTGAAAAGTTTGAACTGAATTTAAGAAAATTTGAATTAAAGTGAAACTTTTTATCTTCATGGAAAATAATCACAATCATAGTATAACTTTTCCTATCTTCTACGGAAAAATTTAGAACAGAACTTTAAATTTTTTATGTCTTGGTGAACTTAAAACTGAAGTGGAAGCTTTTCATTTTCTTTGGAGAAATTAGAATTGAATTGTGTTCGTTGGTAAAATTCAGAAGAGAACTTGAACTTTTCTATCTTCTATGAAAAATTTGTAAGTATTTTAAATTTTTCATCTCTTTGAGAAAAACCTGAACTGAAGTGGAAAATTTTTATATTATTTTGGGAAAATAGAATTGATCAATAACTTATTTCATTTTCATTAAGAAAATTCAGAATCGAAGTTTAACTTTTCTTCTTCCGGGAAAATATTTGGAACAGAAGTTTAAATTTTTGCATCTCTTTGAGAAAGGTCGGAACTGAATTTAAGAAAATTTAGAATTAAGGTGAAACTTTTCATCTTCATAGAAAATAATCACAATCATGGTATAACTTTTCCTATCTTCTACGGAAAAATTTAGAACTGAACTTTAAACTTTTTATGTCTTGGTGAACTTAAAACTGAAGTGGAAGCTTTTTTATTTTCTCTGGTGAAATTAGAATTGAATTGTGTTCTTTGGTAAAATTCAGAAGAGAACTTGAACTTTTCTATCTTCTACGAAAAATTTGGAACAGTATTTCAAAATTTTTTATCTCTCTTAGAAAAATCTGAACTGAAGTGAAAACTTTTTATATTATTTGGAAAAATAGAAATGATCAATAACTTATTTCATTTTTATTAAGAAAATTCAGAATTGAAGTTGAACTTTTATTCTCCCGAGGAAATATTTGAAACAGAACTTGAAATTTTTTCATCTCTTTGAGAAAAGCCGGAATTTAAATTAAGAAAATTTAGAATTAAAGTGAAACTTTTTATCTTCGTAGAAAATAATCACAATCATGGTATAACTTTTCCTATCTTCTACGGAAAAATTTAGAACTGAACTTTAAATTTTTTATGTCTTGGTGAACTTAAAGCTGAAGTAGAAGCTTTTTATTTTCTCTGGTGAAATTAGAATTGAATTGTGTTCTTTGGTAAAATTCAGAAGAGAACTTGAACTTTTCTATCTTCTAAGAAAAATTTGGAACAGAACTTTAAATTTTTTCATCTCTATGTGAAAAGTCGGAACTGAATCTAAGAAAATTTAGAATTAAAGTGAAACTTTTTATCTTCATGGAAAATAATCATAATCATAGTATATTTTCCTATCTTCTATGTAAAAACTTAGAACTGAACTTTAATTTTTTTATGTCTCGGCGAACTTAAAACTAAAGCGGAAGCTTTTTATTTTCTCTGTTGAAATTAGAATTGAATTATGTTCTTTGTTAAAATTCAGATTAGAACTTGAACTTTTCTATCTTATAAGACAAATTTGGAAAAATATTTTCAATTTTTTCATCTCTTTGAGAAAAATCTGAATTGAAGTGGAAAATTTTATAATATTTTGAGAAAATAGAATTGATCAATAACTTATTTCATTTTCATTGAGAAAATTCAGAATTGAAGTTGAACTTTTCTTCTTCCAGGGAAATATTTGGAACAGAACTTTAAGTTTTTTCATCTCTTCGAGAAAGGATTGAACTTAATTTAAAAATATTTTGAATTAAAGTGAAACTTTTTGTGTTTATACAAAATGATTACAATCATGGTATAACTTTTCCCATCTTCTACGGAAAAATTTAGAAGTGAACTTTAAATTTTTTATGTCTTGGGCCTTTTCTTCTTCCGATAAAAGTATTTCTTGGTATTGAGGTAACCAAAAAGCTCTTAATTATTTAGGTGGTAGAACATTATTAGTACTTCCAGTTGGAATATGTGTTGAGGAGGGACATTCAGAAATTAACTTGCCCTATAATTGTATTTGAAAAGTATGTATGGGTGTTGATGTAACCTAATAGCTGTAAAGGATAGTTGTGTGTGACACAGATAAGTTGTTCAAGTTTAAAAAAGGGTTTAGTAGGGACATTAAGAAAGTAACATGCTCTGAAATGGTCTTTGAAAAGTATTTCTTGGTGTTGAGGTATCCAAAAAGCTTTCAAGTATAGTTGTGAATGAAAAAGACAAGTACTTCATGTTGGAAAATGGGTTTAGGAGGCACATTAGGAAAGTATCGTGCTCTGAAATGGTCTTTGAAAAGTATTTCTTTGTGTTGAGGTATCCAAAAAGCTGTGAAGTATAGTTGTGGGTAAAATAGATAAGTACTTCAAGTTGGAAAATGGGTTTAGGAGGCACATTAAGAAAGTAACTTTCTCTGAAATGGTCTTTGAAAAGTATTTCTTGGTGTTGAGGCAACCAAAAGGCTGTAAAGTATAGTTGTGGGTGAAAAAGATAAGTACTTCAAGTTGGAAAATGGGTTTACGATGGACATTAAGAAACTAACTTTCTCTGAAATGGTCTTTGAAAAGTATTTCTTGGTGTTGAGGTATCCAAAAAGCTGTAAAGGATAGTTGAGGGTGAAAAAAGTAAGTACTTCAACTTGTAAAATAGGTTTAGAAGGGACATTAAGAAAGTAACGCTCTGAAATGGTCTTTGAAAAGTATTTTTTGGTGTTTAGTTATCAAAAAAGCTATTAAGTATAGTTGTTAATGAAAAAGATAAGTACTTCAAACTGGAAATGGGTGTAGTAGGTGAAATAAGACAAGAGCATTTTCTGAAATGTTCTTTGAAAAGTATTCCTTGGTGTTGAGTTAACCTAAATGATGTGGAGTTTATTTGAGGATGAAAAAGATAAGTACTCCAAGTTGGTAAATGAGTTTAGGAGGGATATTAAGAAAGTAACTTGCTCTGAAATCGTCTTTGAAAAGTATTTCTTGGTGTTGAGGTAACCAAAAATCTGTCTATTAGGGTCTTGGTAGAAAAAGTTAACTAATTAAAGTTTGAAAATTGGTTTAGGAGGGACATTAAGAAAGTAACTTGCTTTGAACTGGTCTTTGAAAAGTATTTCTTGGTTTTGAGGCATCCAAAAAGTTGTAATGTATATTTGTGGTTGAAAAAGATAAGTACTTCAACTTGTAAAATAGGTTTAGGAGGGACAATAAGATAGTAACTTGCTCTGAAATGGTCTTTGTATAGTTTTTCTTTGTTTTTTGTTATACAAAAAGATTTTAAGTTTATTTTTGGGTGAAAAAGATAATTACTTCAAGTTGTAAAATGGGTTTAGGAGGGACATTAAGAAAGTAACTTGCTCTGAAATGGTCTTTGAAAAGTATTTCTTGGTGTTGAGGTATCCAAAAAGCTGTAAAGTATAATTGTGGGTGAAAAAGATAAGTACTTCATGTTGGAAAATGAGTTTGGGAGGGACACTAAGAAAGTAACTTGCTCTGAAATGGTCTTTGAAAAGTATTTTTTGGTGTTGAGGTAACCAAAAAGCTGTAAAGTATAGCTGTGGATGAAAAAGATAAGTACTTCAAGTTGTAAAATAGGTTTAGGAGGGACATTAAGAAAGTAACTTGCTCTGAAAAGATATAGTAAAGCCTTAAAAAAGTATTAAAAATTGGGGGCTCTGGGGCCTTTGGGGCGCGGGGGGCCCTTGGGGGGGCCGGGAGGACCCTTTGGGAGCGTGGGGGAACCCTTGTGGCCCGGGGGCTACCTTCGGGGTGGGGGTTGGGGGATCGGAGCCCTTTGGGGTTGGGGTATGGGGATCGGGGCCCTTGGGGGTTGGGGTAGGGGACCTCACGGCACTGTTTAAATAGAACTTGTGTATTATAACGACCACACTCAAAACCTCTTCTAAAACATCTTCTAAAATCATATTTTAAAATGTCTCTAACTGTTTCGCCGAAATAATTCCCTAAAATGTCTAAAACGGTTTTGCCCAAATAATCTCTAAACGTAATTTCATCGTGTTCCCTTTGTTTTTGGCATCCCTACACTGTCACATTTGAAATTACTAAGAAACCTTTTCCCGCGTTAAACTCTAAGATCAAAACATTCGCCGGAGTTACAATTAATCTTGCAATCACCTGTCAGTTATTTATAAACTTTGCCCCGGAAACAATTCTGGTCGACCTCCAAAGATATTAATAAACTTCGTCCAGGAGACAATTCTCCTTGAAAGTAATAAATTAATTCCCATTTCGTGAATCAATAATTCGCCTTAGAAACAACAAATTAATTCCCCTTTCGTGACACATCAATCAATCATTACATTATCTGTTAGAAACACGTGATCCTGTTTTCCTATTTCTGGATCATAACATTCACAATTGATTAACCACGTGTTCTCCCTAGGGACTCTATGCCCATATATGGTGTAGGGTCAGCATTATACTAAATTGTAGATGGCAGCAGGGGTGCCCGTCACGATCTCCTGAGGCCTTTCTACTAGCGCAATTACTAAAATAACTCATGAATGAATAAAGTCAAAATAGGTACAAACATGGGCATCACGCATAGGGGAGGGGGTGCCCCCTATGTTTCCAGACAGTCATTAAAAATAATTCTGTCGATTAAAAATAGGTTTCATTCAACGGGCTCAAGGAAATAAATGACGCAAAGTCAATGGGAGAAGATCGGTCTCAGTCGGTAAAAAATGAAGAAAATTTAATAATAATATCCTCCAAATCAGTCGGTAAAAAATTACCAGCCAGTCGGTGAAGCCCATTGACTTTCCCCTCCCCTCCAGCCAGTTGGTAAAGCCCATTAACTTTCCTCTCCCCCAAACATTCTTGCTAGTGACCCCTCTGGGTGCAAAATGTCAATATGTGTGAATTTAGCGTTTGGCAAGGAGTTTAATGGAGGGAATGTGGGTCTAAGGACCCCAATTTAGGCCATCTGGCAATACAGATTGAAAACCCTTGCATAACTCTATGCAAGGTAGGAGTCACCAGGGTAGTAGTTCAGTGTAGTAGTCACCACACTAAAATTGAACCTGAAGTTTAATATTTGGAAGGAGAAGAGGGACATACTCAGAAACTTTGACGTGGACAAACTAGGTGACAAAAGCATCCGATCTTCGTTTGGCATCAAACTGTCCAATAAATTAGAAGCCCTATATAACCTGTCAGAAGACGTCAAAGAAGCTTGGGACACGATCCGCAAAAGCTACGTGGATATTGCCGAAGAAAACCTCGGGCTTAGAAAGCCAGCTAAGCAACAGTGGATATCTACGAAAACCTGGTATCTCATGGAAAATCGCAAGAAGCTGAAGTCGAGCTCCATTGGGGAAAGTGGTCACTCAGAGTTGAACAAGAGCTTGGCTTATAAAGAAGCTGATAGCAATGTAAAGAAGTATCAGATCCGAAAGATGCCAATACATGAACAACAAGGCCAGACAAGTCGAAGAAGCAGCGAACCGTGGAGACACACGAACCGTATATCGCCAAACCAAAGAAATAGTAGGCAAGTAAAGCATCCAAGAATGCCCGGTGAAAGATGAAAATGGAAGGCTCCTGACAGGTACAAAAGAACAAAAGGAACAATGAGCGAGTTATTTCGACGCTCTACTTAATCGCCCAACGCCAGTGGTCCCGCAGGATATACCAGACCAACCTCTCTTCAGCCTTCACATCAGTGATGAAAACCCTACAGACGACGAGATACTCTCAGCAGCTAAAAAACTTAAGATTGGGAAGGCCCATGGTAAAGACCGTATTTCAGCTGAAATGATCAAATTCAGCTTGTTCAAATCCTGGCCATCTGGCTATCCTTCTTCTCGCTCCTCTGGCAGACCGAAAAAATCCCCAAAGACTGGAGAACAGGAACCTTAGTCAAACTCTACAAGAAACGAGACGCGAAAGAATGTGGCAACTATAGATGAATCAATCTTCTCTCGATCCCTACAAAGCTCTTCACAACGTTAATATTAGGAAGACTCCAAGCAGCCCTTGATCCTCACTTACGTGAAGAACAGCCAAATGGATTTCGACCAAAACGATCTTGTGCCGATCTTATTTTTACTCTACGCACCATGCTAGAGGAATCTAACGAATGGAGAGAGCGCTTGTATATACTCTTCGTGGACTTCGAAAAGGGTTTGAGTCAGTTGATCGTCAAACCCTTTGGAGAGTATTGGGGTTTTACGGCATTCCCGAGAAGCTAATCCGTCTAATAGTTTCCTTGTACGAAGAGGCTGTACTAAAACGTCGGACAGCAACACACGCTACTTCAAGTTGATGAGTGCATTCCGTGGCAGCAGACATGCTGTGTTAAAACGTCGGACGGCAACACACGCTACTTCAATGTGATGACTGACGTCAAGCAGGACTGTGTCCTGTCACCTCTCCTCTTCGTCCTGGTTGTAGACTAAATCTTTAGACAGATAAATGGGCATAGAATCCGGATTGCAGGGAAACTTTCTCAGCACATCGACTTCGCCGACGATGTTGGGCTCATAGAAGCCGACAAGCCGAAGGATCAGGAGTTCCTGAACAAACTCGCAGAGAATGCTGAACAATTCGGACTACACATCAACGCCCCAAAGACAAAAGCTATGTCAATCATTAGTTCACCTATGGGAATCCAAGTAAAAGAATAGGACATCGAACAGGTGACATATTTCAAGTACTTAGGGAGTACAGTCACTTCCAGTGGCGACTCTGAAAAAGAATTGCCCACCAGGATAGCTTTGGCCAACGCATCATTTCAGAGACTTCTACCAATCTGGAAATCCACCGTATACTCGTTGAAGTTTAAAATCTGGTTGTTCCAGAGCGATGTACTGTCTGTCCTGAGTTACGCTATGGAATGCCTTAAGCTAACCGTGGAACAGGAGAAACGCCTTACCGCCTCCAAGAATAATTGTCTTCGCCGAATCCTTAGAATCAGTTCGAGAGACCGAGTCAGCAATGACGAGATCCGTACCCGCACAGGCCATCCAGATATTGCAACCGTTGTACGGCAACGTAGATGGCGATACCTTGGACGACACATCCTCCGCATGCCATATGACAGACTTCCAAAAATGCTCCTCCACTGGCAACCGGAAGGCACCCATCGCCGAGGAAGACCGAAGAACTCGATCCGTAGGACATATGAACGTGACTGAAGAACCCTCAAAACGAGTTTCATACCAGAGAGGGACGACAGATATGCAGCGGCTCACATAAGGGAAGATTGGAGGCTACTCACCGACGCCCTGTGTGCCTCCAGAGGCACTGGAGGAACTAAGGTCTAAGGCATAACCCTAATTTCAACGAAGTGCATCATGTTGACCTTTCTACATGAATATATCTCTAAAACTGTGTTTTAAATGAGCCAGTTGCATAATTTGAGGCCCTTATCTTTTGGGTTGTAGGATTATATCTCCCAATTTTGACCCCTGGAGCAAGAGACCAGCCTTGGGCATACCAATCAACTTTGGTGAAAATCAAACACTGTTTTGAAGAAAGCCCTTAAAATATTTTGATTTTAGACTTCTATGTTGCAATACTAGCTTCAAATTTTTAATGAACTACCGTAGAAATCCAAAATAGCGAATATAGAATCCGACTGAAATAGCGAAAGTACTTCTCGGAAATTAATTTGGGACACTTGTTTGGTCACGAAAGACCTATTTCAGCCTGATCCCTGAACGACCACCAGTTGACTTATACTTTAGATGCTATAAAAATACCAATAGAAGGTCATAAGTTTTATTCGTGCTCCTGTGAACATCACTTATGAATCTGCTTCTGTCCCAGGGCTGTGTAATCATGGGGATCAGAATCTTTGCTCAGTCTTGTTTGCAACAAGGTATAAGATCAGTAGAGTCCTAGGTTATACTTTTCTTAGACACATAGGAATTACCATGCTATTTGCTTAGACACATAGGAATTACCATGCTATTTGCTTAGACACATATGAATTACCATGCTATTTGCTTGCCCCTATAGAAAAAACATTTCCAGAACATGTACTTATGGATTTGCTTGCCTTGTGTTCCTTGGCGTCTTTCCAGAGCATGTACTTATGGATTTGGGTGGATTATGTTCCTTCCTATGTTATTCTAAGGGTTTATGTTCCCTCCCATGCTATTTTAAGGTCTTATGTTCCCTCCCATGCTATTCTAGGAGTTTCTGTTCCCTCCCTTGCTATTCTATAGCGCTATGTTCCTTCCATTGTTATTCTATGGGACCTCTACACGTGATTAAACACGTTATAAAACTACGTGCTATTTGCTTATGTCCCGTTAATACCTTTCCAAACGAGCGGGGATTCCCCTCCAGTTCCTAAACATTGCAAACAAGATAACACTATAAACGGGGATTCCCCACACAAGTGAGTTTCAACTCCATGTTTTTCAACCAGACTGGTTTTTGAGCTAACATCCGTTTTTTAGGGAGCCGATCAGAGACAACGGAGGTATTTACTCCTCTCTCTCTCTCTCTCAGTTTGTTGTTGGTAGCTCAGTTTCATTGTGGCAGTGAGAGTGTCAAAACATGAAAAAATGTTCCATACATGTCTGCTATGTATGTACACACTGGGCAACTGGTCATGATGTGAAAATGGCACAATGATTGATGAGTATGATGAAAAGTGTAGATTGTGCAACCCGTCTAAATTGCATAAAGGATATACTATACAAATTAAAGGTTGTAATTCCTGTCATGAAAAGGTGTGTGACTCTCATCCTAGAGGGCACCTATGCTCAGGTTGCCACTATGATAAATGTAATCAGTGGGAGAATACATATCCCGGTATGATTGGAAAGAATCCTAAGCATGATTTTAGTTTATTGCTACGGGATTGGTATCGTCGTGGTTTTAGATTGTTTTGGGAGGAGGAGCTAGGTCAGCGATGCAACTGCGTGAACAAAAAAAGAATTTGGTTTCTACGTCATCGTTGTTAAGACAATGACTACTATAATTATCAGCCCACTGATTTTTATTTGGCTGTGATGAAGTATGATTCGACATTTGAGGACATTGTTTGTGACATTACTTCAAATAAGCAAATTGAAACATTTGAATTCTATAGAATGAATGAGAATAGTATCATTGACTATACAAAGAGATATTACAAGAGTGAAGTTACACTCTACTGTAGAAAATGTGACCCTGACATTGCACTACATCAGGATCAGTATACTGTGAATTCAGATAATCTACCTGCATTAGTTGTTGTCGACAAATACCTAGTAGAAGATGAAATCTAAAGAGTAGAAAAGTCGTTTTTATCATTTACATACATTTTTCATTTATTAATAAGTTATTCCACATACTTTTTTAGAACGTTTTATTCGCAGGGCACTAAAATCAAATTTAAACACGATGGTAAGTACATTCTCTACTAGAAAGTCATACAATTGAGTTTAAAAAACTTTAATGTCGAAAAAACGCTGGTAGGTGTAGCCGCAACATCTGAACATGAAAAATAGTAGTGTATGAAAGCCACATGTCTTAGTCGTTAAATCTTGTACTCTTCGTTGATTTTGAATAATGGTTTTCCCACTGCTTTCAATAAAGTTGCTGATGTATGGAGTGTAGAATTTATATTATAAACCAAGAGGATCAAAAATTCAATATTCTTCGCTGTTTGAAAGATACATAGCCAATGGCCAGTCTTCGAAGTCGATGGACTGCTATTAACAATGATTAGGGTATTGTTAGCACTTGGAGTTTTTTCAATGAAGTCCGAAGGTATGCAATAGGACTTGTACTGGGATATTTATAAATCCATGCTAAATACTTTGATTATTTGGTTTGTGTTCATGGTGCTCGGTCTAGTAGAACACTGCCACCAGGCGGGATTTCCCAATAGGTTTCAAATTGAATCAATGATATTAGCGTGATACTCTCGGTCAAAGCATCGGAAAATGTACACTCTAAATGTACATTCCCTGTTCGTACTGAGCTCATATCCTGAGTCCCCGACAAGTCCAAAACAATTACCCCATGATTTTTTGAAAATATTGAATCGGTTATTCCATTTTCAAATAGTTGAGAGTCATGATCTAGGGATTGCATGGTCAACTCGTACAGAGTTCTATAGGATTTTTGTCAAATGATAGAGTGTACAGTGGAATACCATTCACTTTGCACACAATGTTAGATAGACCGAAAAAATTAAAATCATGGGGGGATTCAGTCTAGGATCCAACGGCACTGCTACTCTTCACAAAGGCCAAAGCCAATTTTGATGGGATTTCTCCATTGATAAATGATGAATCGCTATAGCTACGAGAGCCGGTGGCAATGTGACGTTGATTGGTGATCGTATGGGGGACAAGAAGTTTAATGTTGTTACCATTGGCTCTTAGCTTTTCAACTGCCAATGCAACAGAGCTCATAACTTGTTGTTTTCGGACATGGAGAATTGCAGATGTGATAATGACATTTGCATCGGGTGCTACAGGAAGTGTTTTTCTCTAAATGAAATTCGATGGGGCCAGCTGTAACTTTATGTCAATCTTGACATTGGGGGGTAACCATTGAGATATATTGAGTATCTCATGATTTAATTATCCAACCAGATGATACTCCTGGCTCACTGCAGTAGTCAACTCGCCGTCAGTATCAACACCTGATCGATATTCATGGCCCAATGACTGTCCTCTCAACTCCTTGTATGCCTTAGGTGTCATCATCATAAATTGTATGTAGCTTACATAGTTGGATAAATTATTGCTAGTGCTCACCAATGTTCCATTAATAAATACATTAATTTGTTTGAACAGATTGAGTAGAATACAGTTTTCATAGGATACACCATCACCAGTAGTTGGTGTTGTATTATCTGACATTTTCATCACCGTAACATTTAAATCAATAAATTTTGACGACAAGTCAATGGAATAATCTTCATTGGAAAATATTTGAAAGTGTATACTCTCCGAGAGGGGTTGTTGGGGATGAAATTGTTCATAGTAGCCATACTTGACACTTACATCAACATTTTCAGCATTGAATAGATTCGATTAGGAACTAATTGATGGATCTGATTCCTTGTGAGGGCAATAAGTCATCTTAAGAGAAGAAGTATCTCTCTATTCGGAAAGTCTTTTTCTCCTTTTTCTTCTTCTGTTTATGGCTTGTGCGTTGTCTAGTCATTAAATTACTTGGTTATGTCCATCGCTTACTGCCTAAGAGAGAACTGATAAGTCACCGATGTAAGTATATCCTTCCTAACACCTTCCGATTCTGTAGAGATTTGAATTACTCACCAACTCCTCTTGCTGAAGATCTAATATTTTCTTTAACACTCTCCTTGAAATTCTTGCCCGACCCCCAGTCCTGTAGTGTGAACGCAGCAAAATTTGATGCAGCAGGTACAATATATTTTCTGGCAAGGGGTAGTGCATAACGAAATAGCCCAGCAAAGCAGCAACCAAGACCATAGCCAGACATTGTAGTACGCCCCTTGTAGTAGTCCAATCTATTGCCTATTTAACGTGGACTCAGAGCACCAACATAACAATCGATATCGGCACAGACAAATGGAATTCTTCTATTGTTCATTTTTGGTGATTGTGCTATCGCCGACAAGGGGTCAAAAATGAAATGTCATCACTGCTAAACCTTTTTTTATTGCTAAAGGATCACCCAATTCACATCTTAGTGTTAACTGGCAGAGTTCCAAATACGAAGTGTTTACAGGAACATACTGTAGATGCTTCATATTATATTGATGAACAAGTTCATGAGTTGTTTTTCGTTCAAGAACACGTAGGAGGGGTACATTTGAATTACCAACTCTCGATGTTTCCACAAAGGATGCATAGAGAAATATGCAAGAGTCCGAGGCGAAACCAGGTGGACAAATCAGCAAAAATAACTTGATTCATCCCGTAAACGGTGCCAGCATTTCTCCCATTGATCATATTCTGTTTAAAGCCAAGAACGTCTCTCAGATTATCATTGAGAATAATTATTTTAGTGTCAAAAGGTGAGGTAATGTAAATCCTATCGTGTTCCAATGAATAATTAAAATGGAATTTACCATTCCTACGATATGATATTTTTCTATTGATTTTGCGACAAAGATCAGTCATACTATCGTATTCAATATATTTCAATTGGGCAGGTGAGTACTCGTTTTATTTAAGTGTCTCAAACCATGCAAAGTTAAAAAAGACTGAATGCCCAAGTGAAGTAACTTCTACAAAGTACGCGAAATCCTTTCTCAGGATTTAATAGGTATTTCTGAGACTATAATCGACTAGGGACACTTCATACGCACTGTTAGCTTTGATGGCGGGAAAGAGTTTTGTCTTAAAATTACTTGTCCTATTCAAGTCCTTATAGAGAGGATCGGAAACATTGGACATAAATGTTACATAGAAATCATTGGGCACTGTCAATATTTTCAACACCAATCCAAGAATAAAAATCGGAGTTGCATCCTAGCCACCGAAAAAGTAACTGTTTCCTGCCCCTGCGATTGCGAGTCTTTAATATCTTTTCAATTTGAAAGATTTCACTATTATTTTTAACCTTTTGTAGTTCATAGTCATAAAAGCCGCCGAGAATCTCTTCATCTTTGGTATCGTGCAAACGATAAGTTATGGGTTTAGTGTCTAGGATTTTTGCCACTTTAAAAAGTTCTGTGAACCACAAGTAATTCCCTTTTTCAAAAACATTAGCTTTCCTATTAAGTCAAACAGTATCATCGACATTTAATTTATTTTTCTTCTTGACAATCGTTTCATTGAAATATTGTTTAAAAATGGTGTGAATTGTATTATAACTAGCATGATGAAATTCCATTTGGGTATAGTTAGACACAGGTCAATCGGGTTTTTGATCATAGATACACATGATTTTGTATAAATCCTGAATAAAGACAGGTGTAATTTTAAACGTACAGTGTCCTGAATTAAAAAGCCGATGAATTCTTACCAATCGTTCGGCCAATGCAGCCCTTATAGGACTATGACTATGATAGAGCAGTGCACTATATTTCACTAGAACTTTTGCAAGATGTGGATTAACAAATTAACTACCACGATCCGTTTGAATTTTTTCATATGAATCCTATTCGAGAAGACTTTCAATGGCCTGAGCAACTTCAACACCACGCTTTATTCGGATTAGAAGGGCATATGTATTGCGACTAAAAACACTGATTGCAAGTAGAATGTACTTTAATGCTGTATTGTGACGTCTTTTAATCGCATGTAGGGTCAAGAGATTTGCTTGCATTATCTGCAATGGGAAAAATGCTTTAGTTTTTCGATAATTATTAGCACGAAGTGTATGATTTCTATGCAAAGTGTAACTTGATTCATTTTGTAGATAGTCGTGCACACTTTTAGTGTAAATACCAGTGACTTTGGAAAGAGTGGTGGGAGAATTTAAACTCCCCACTTCACCAATAATTTCATAAGCACGTTTCAGAACTTCAACCATTTTGAATGTAAACGTGTAGTGTAACGTCCGCTACCCTTTTGTATACTGGCGGTTGGTGGTGGTGGTGGTGATGTTGACTTGATACGTCTTCGCTTTTGTCTAGCTATCAGTGGTGCGCTAGTATTTTCTTCTTCTTCTTCTATTTAACAGCAGGCGGGCTTTTCAGTAACACTATTTAGCCCTTTTCCTTTTGCTTCACTCTGTGGGCTACAGAGCTACTGGCTTGATTGCCTCATATTTATTAGATATATTCAGATATCTTTCAGCAGATCTTTCGACTCTAGGAGTTCAAATATAAGATGATAGATGTCGATTTCTATACTCTGTGTGCAGGTATAGTTGGCTAGGCTCTTGGCTGATAGTGGGATTTTGTGGTGTTTGAAGTATTTTAACAGTTTAGAAAGCAAGGTATGTTGTGCAGACGTCAGCATATTACATTCAAATAGGCAATGGTCAATTGTTTCATTATTCATATTACAATGCCTGCAAAGAGGGGACAGGGGAATTGAACCACTTGAATTAGAAAGCTTATATGAGAATGCAAGGAAATTTAGTCCATTTGTTCCAGAACGAATTATATGATAAATTTTAGAAAGATACTTATTGGGAAAGGGGGAAAGGATAGGATTAATCTTATTAAAATTAATATCTGATAGCCTCCATCGGTAAATATCTCTAATTGGGATTGGTCTCCCACTTGGCTGGTCAATATTTATAGCATTTTTTGCTATTTCATCAACCTGATGATTACCACTTATGCCAGAGTGGCTAGGAATGTACTGAAAGTAAGTTTTTATGCCACTTGAAGCAAGATTATCAATAATACTGAGACAATGATAAGTGTCAATGTCCAACTTATATTGAGGAGCTGAGGCCAGCAACTCAAGGCTTGATAAAGAGTCGGAATAAATGTTAATATTATTCGAATTTTCAATCAAAGATTGGTTTTGCTTAAGGTGTTCTAATGCCATGATTATGGCATTTAACTCAGCAGACATTATAGATAAATTATTAAATAATCTCTCGCCCATTGCAATTTTCAGGTGAGGAAGGAAAACACCACTTGCAACCTTCTCATTCATTTTTGACCCATCAACAAATATTTGGAAGTGATTTTTATAGGTAATTGTATTAAGTTCTGCAAATTTTTTCTGAACAAAAGCAATGGGGGTTAAATCTTTATTCCATTTGTAAAATTCAGTATTTATTATGGGAGATGACCAATTCCATGGAGGGGATTGGGGGAAAGTAGGTGCAATAGACTTTGCTGGTACAGGGAACTTCTTTTGAATATTGGCATACTCATCTGCAATACCTCAATACATGGCTGGATTACTTAACAAATTATGTAATGTGTGTGAGCTATTTGATTCAATTTTTGTAAGATGTTTTATCAAGAGAAAGCTACGTCTCTCCCTTATTGTTGTTAATCCACTCTCCATAAGCAGAAACTTGGTGCTTGTGGGTTTCCTAAGACCAAATATGAGACGTATTATATCATTTTGTGTTGTTTCAATTTTTTGCATCTGGGTCTTTGCACATGCACCTTAGACAATGAGCCCATAGTCAATATGGGGTCTTATATGTGATTTATAAAACTGGAGTAAGGTTTTCTCCTTACAACCCCAGGGTGTGGAAAGAAGTCTTTTTAGTATATTTGCTTTTCTATAACATTTTTTTATTGTGTTTGAAATGTGGAGGTGGAAATTAAGTTTTTGGTCAAGCATGAGACCTAGGTAATTAATATTATTATCTTCTGGAATAGTTGTTTTATTTAGAGTTAGTTTTGCATTAACATGGTTTCGCTTCCTGTGAAATTGGATTATTTTTGACTTGGTGGGTGCAATGGGTAAATCTGAATGTTGAGAGAATTTTTCAAACTGGAAAAGTGACTTTTGCAGATTTGACTGTGCTATCTGAAAGGTGTTGCCAGATGACCATAGCACCAGATCATCAGCATATTGTAGATTCGTATGGGGTAGGTTCATGTCCCAGAGATATAGGGCAAATAGGAGGCAACTGAGGACTGCTCCCTGAGGTAGGCCTTTGGATATTGTCTTTTGGGGTGAAGAGGCTGAACCAACACAAACAATGAAACTTCGCACTTCTATGAAGGATTTAATAAAGGATACTAGCTTGGGAGGTACTCCAAGGTTTGCAAGTTTATTTAAAAGGATTTGGTGGTTCACATTGTCATATGCTCCTTCAAAATCAAGGAAAGCTGCCACTAGGATATTATTTTTTGAGAAAGATTCATTTATTGCATTTGTTAGCAAAATGAAAGCATCTGTTGAGGAGTGGTATTTCCTGAATCCAGTTTGAGTGTGTGGGATCATGTTATTTTTCTCAACAAACCAGAGGAGTCTGTGATAAATCATTTTCTCCATTATTTTCCCCATCACAGGTGTAATCATTATGTGCCTATAAGACTCAGGGTTATCTTTTGGTTTATTTTTCTTTAGGATTGGTAGGATGGACGAACATTTCCATATATTGGGGAACCTAGAGGATGCACAAGAGTGATTATAACAATTTAGCAGTTCTTGTTTGTATGAAGGTGTGAGATTCTTTATCCATGTAGGGTGTATATTGTCATAGCTGCTGCTAGTTTTGGACCTAATATGATGTATTGCATTATTCAATTCCTGGATTGAAAATGGATTAGTTATGTACTCGGATCCTGGGCGTGGTTGGTAGCTAGGGTTCATAGGAATTGTGGACAGATTGCTTTGATTGTTTGATGTTAGCTTATTAACAAAAAGAGTTGCAAATAGGTTAGCCTTTTCAATATCATTGTCATAATGGGTATTATTATGTATATGCTCATACAGGTGTGGGTTGGGAGAAGTCTTTTTCCCACATATGTGGCTTATGACTTTATGTATAATTGGCTCATGCGTTTCTCTGGAGAGATTATTTGCAAAATTATTCCAGTATTTATATTTAGCATCTATTATAGTCCTTTTTAGATTAGATTCTGCTTGTAATTTTTTTAAATATGTAGTAGGTACTGGTTTTTTTATGAATTCTGTCCTAGCTGCCTTTTTTATCTTCCATTTATTTAGGCACTCATTTGTCCACCATGCTTTAGGAATTTGTTTAGGGAATGTTTTCTTAGGTGTTGTCCTGGGGATAGCATGATTAGCTGTATTTATTAGTAAAGATGTCAAGGCTTCAGCATGTGTGTCAACTGTTGTGTTAGAAATGCATGAACTTTGGGTGAAACTTGTAATTTCATCATTTAGCTTATTTTGGAAAATAGACCAATTTGCTTTAGTGTTGATATATTTGGAAGTATGAGAAGAAGTTTCAGCAGGTTCATTTAGGGAGCAAACTATAGCAAAGTGGTCTGTACATAGACTATCAATTTTATTTATGTAAATTTTGTTCAAAAAATTCAAAGACACAATTTGTAGGTCAATTGTGGAGAATTTGGCACTTTTGGGGTTAAAATATGTATTTAGGTTTGGAGGGGTAGCAACAGCTAATTCATTATTATTTGAAATCATATGCTCAATAAATTTACCAGCTTTATTTGCTGGTTTATTCCCCCACAAAAGGCTGTGGGCATTGAAATCACCACAAATAATGATGTTTTTTATCATATTAGAATTATTTATTTAATTAAAGAAATCCTTGGCATCTGTAGTGTGGCCCTTAGGGTTATACAAGCTTATTATGTAGGTTTTTAAATTATTCAGCCAAACACTTATACCAATTACATCAACATCATTTTCAAAATCTGGAAAATTGATGCCACAAAATTTTATATTATTATTAACTAATAAAGCTACACCACCTCCTTCTCTCTCTGAAGATCTATCCTTTCTCAGGATAGTGTATCCCAGAGACTTAATTTGTTGATTTTGGGTTAAATGAGTTTCCTGGAGGCAAGCAATATTAATGGAATTATTATTCATAAATGATATTAGTTCATTTAGCTTATTTTCTGTGAGTGATCTTACATTCCATTGGAGTATTGATGAATGTTGTGTTGTTGATTTATTCTTCATATGACTGTGTATCAATGTTCAGCTTTGTTAAAAGTAAAGCAAGATCTTTTTTTGCTTGAATGAGCATATCATCTGGGATGTAGATTTTTGCCAATTCTGCAATAATTTTTGTTTTCTGTAGTTGATGTATGTTCATGGCCTGAACTGCGTTACAGTTTAGAATGAATAAGCATATATTTGGGGATTGCATTTTTGGTAGTGCATCCTGTTTGTTGGTTAAGGGATTGATTCCAGGTAGTGTTTCTGGTTTGTTTCTTCTTGGGAGGGAGGGCCAGGCTGGCCTCATCTCACTGGAAAACAAGGCTTGCTGGCTTGGTGATTCCTTCTGATAGGGATTTGAGCTAGGGGGCTTAGAAGATATTGTTTTATATGGGGTGCTTGAAGCATTTGGGGCATTTGACTTGGGGGTTTTGGTTGGTTTCATTACAGGCTTTATTTGGTATTGTTGGGCAGCATTTGCTTCCATTGCTGCAAAGGGGTATGGGATGGCCTTCTCTGTTGATATTTGGAGTGTTAGAGCTCTTTTCTTGTATGCAGGGCATAATGATTTATTTGTAGATTCATGTGGACCTTTGCAATTGATGCATGTAGGCTGGGTGTTTTTGCAAATGGTCAGCTCTTTAGGATGGAAAGATTTACAATTACTACACTCTTGGAGAATTTCATTGCATTTGTTTGTCGTGTGTCCCAGTTTGAAACACTTCTGACACTGAATAGGCTTAGGTTTGTATTCCTTGTATGGTTTGATTTGCCCAAATAGGAATAATTTTTCTGGGATATCAATTTTATCCTTTAGTGTGAATAAGAAGGATCTACTAGTGTTTAGGCCAGTAGAATTAGGTTTTCCAAGTTGGGTAACATCCTCAACTGGGATTGTGTTTCCAGCCCTATCTGAGAGGCCTTCTTTTAACTCCTGAGTAGATATCTCTGGGGGAACATTATAAACTACAATTTTTGTTGGTGATTGTTTTGGGTTCCAATTAGATGCAATAATTGGGATATTCAGAAGGGATTTAAGGTTAATTATTGTATCTGCTGATTTTTGATCTTCTACAGCTATAAGCAGAGATCCATCACGGTTAATTTTAAGAGAGAACATTGATTTTAGCAATTTAAAAATTGCAACTCTTATTGCAGTGATCATTTTTATTTCAAAGGGGGTAGTGGGAGTAATTTTAAGGTAAATTCGTAAGTTTTTGGAGGGAGGATCTTGGGCAGGGAGAGGGGAAATGCTTTTAATTGGGGAGATTTTTTTTTTTTTTTTAGAGCTTCTAGAGAGGACCTCTTGAAACCCATTATCATCATTTATGGTTGCATTAGGACCTACAGTTATCATTGTCCTAGTCTCTTAATTGAAGCTATCATTAGAACTTACAGATAATTTGCTTGACCAGCCAGAATGGGTATCTTTTATTATGGAATTTTAGTTGGGATCTGGGGGGACGTTTTTTTTTTGGAGGAATTATGAAATAATTCTGATTGCAAAATATATAGGAAACAAAAAAAAAAAAAAATAATAATGGGAAAAATAATATATAAAAACGTATTCACAAAAAAAAGGGAAGGATAAACACCACAGTATAGCCCTGAGGATGACTTGAACAGGATAGGTTTGGTACAACTACTGATTAGAAGCGATAATAATCAAGAAAATATATTTCGATTTTCTTGTACGGTTGCTGTTGTTGTTGTGAAAAAGGTATTTTCCAAAATTGATTTAAAATCTTCTTCTTCTTCTTCATATTTTGATGGTGTTGACAATAGTACATGTTCATTTAATTTTTTTAGAATTTGCTTATTGCTAATAAGGCTTTTTGGGAAGTTTTATATATTTAGAAAGTTTTATAGATGACCGTCAAATTATAAAAGTCCTTACAATTTATAGCTACTTTACAGACTAAATTTAGCATATTATAGTTCTTGTTTTGAACTATAATATATTACATTGCTCTCAACTAGAACGTAATCTTGACAACTTTCCATGAGATTAGTTGTGAGTCGTGTTATTTTTTCTAGATATTGTTTGGGTCTTTGAATTAGCAATTTCGATAAAAATTATTACAATTACTCCGTTTTTAATTGTGTTCCAGCAGCACACTTTTGAGGAGATGATTCTTTTTTATGATCAATACAAGTTGCCTTGGCACGAAAGAATTTAAATGTTCCCAGTCGATAAAGTGTATACTGAATTAAGAGTAGTTTTTATCATTCTCAACATTTTCGTTGTCCCTGAATTTTCTCAGATTGTCCTCAAAGTGCACCATATGGGAAAGAACAAATTCCATTGGAGTCAAGTTATAGAGTTTAGCAATCTAGAGAAGAATATTTACAAGTCCTGCAATTATTGGTAGTAAAAGTGTGAAAAAGCTACCGCCTGCCTGAAGAAGTCGTTTCCTTTTAAAATTCTTTCCTTTGTTTTTAGAGGCCAATGTACGTACAATGAAACGATGTTGCTTTGCCTGTTGCTTAACTACTTCTGGCAGTTGACCATTGCCCTCGGTCAAATTTAAATAAAGTTCAGATATTAGATTAATGAAATCATTGTCAACACCATGTTTGAGAATGGCTTTCCTAAGCGACGGTTTTGAAGTGCTAAGAACTGAAAATAAATGTCTATTTTCATGTAGTTTCTTCAGTGTCATGATAGCGACTAATAGGTCTTTTTAGTGTTCACAGGGAGATATAGCGTAATTTTATTGTCAAAAATATCTTTGACTACACGCAAATCCTCGGGTGTATTTTGATTAAGATCTAATAGGATGTAGCCGTGGGGTTTATTAGTTGCCTGCTGAGATTGTATGCTGAGAGGAGAAATTTAGGGGCGCCTGGGTATATTTTTTCATTGAGGGTTACTAGGGAGTTGGAATCACGAACAACTCTGCAGCTGATATAGTTTGTGCAGTTCAATGCTAATGGTCCCATGCATTTTCTCTGATGAATGGGATTTCGTTAAGCCAGTATAATATATATTTTTGCAGTGTGAGAGTAAACACTAAATAGGCTTAACGACTGCTGGGACTATTGCTCTAGTACTTCTTCATAATTGTCGATGAGTGGCCAAGACTTTGCCTTAATAACGTCGAAAATATCAGGTCTTTATATGAATTATAGCTGCACCAGTCCCGTCGTGTTAATTGCTTTTATTTTATCGTATGACTCCTGCCAAATACTGTAACAATAGTAGATTTTTTTTTGGCCTTTCCACAAACATTTTACCACAATTTTTAATTATTTTCGTTAAGAGTGTCGTTTTGCCCGACATTGACGGCCACACAGAAACGATCTGAATGGCGTTTTAAATTGATACATCTTCTCTTCAACAACTCACCTGGACAACTAACTGTAGACTATACTTGTGCAATGACTAAATAATTTCCCTACAAGTCGGTTCAAGAATAATGAGAGTAAAATCAATAAAGAATTATATTTCTTGTATTATAAACAGCACTTTGCAGAAAACAAAGAAAAATACACTAGAAAAAGCACTTAAAAATAATATCACTTTTTCTTTTCAATGCAAGATGTATATTTATAAAAAAAAATCTGCTCTAAGTAAAAAAAAAAGATAACTTTGGTAGTGGCGGTGCACCCCCCGCCGGCGGCCTTCCCCCCCCTCCCCCCGGGCCGCGAGGCCCCCTCAAGGTTTGGGAAAAATTTTATTGGACTTTATTCAAACCGAGACTTTCCCTATGGTTAACACATTCGGCCCAGTCTGAAGTTAAATAGTGCCCAAGGGGGAGGCTAGTCACACCGTCTTGACAAACATAGACCTTGTCGGAAATGGTACTCATGGCAATTTTTTCTACATTTACAGTAAAGTTCCTGTAGTTGAGGGAACGAATTGCCAGCAATTTGGCTCGTGGAATTGTATTTTCAACAATTCCTATAGATGTCCATGTCAAAATTTTTATCCACAAAGCACACGGGCACTTCTTTGCAACGTTTCTTGATTTTTCTCGTCATTTGTCTGTATAAAGTACACCTTCGGACTTACAAACATACTACGGGAAATCATATCGCTCCCTGTTTCTTATTTAAAAATAAAAGCTGATTTGGCACCCGACGTTTTACTAGCTCTGGGTAAAGCCCACTCCAATTGGTGTAGTCCATCCGTGAGCTGATAATTTCACCGTGCTCCAAATCATCAAGTAGGTCTGGGGTTTTTACTTTTAGCAGTAGAGAATCTGTGTCCCCGTAGGAGACCTCTACTTGCCCCTTCTCCGGCTACTGTACCCTAGCCACATTGTAGTAGAATTCCAACATGAGCTTTTTAGAGATCCCCAAGATCGCACTGCCTGCAGAAATATTTTTATTCAGGACAATGCTTCTTTTTTTTTCTATTCAATAGCACCATGTCCGGGCCAATGATTGTGAAGGAAGTGTAATTTCGATCGGCAATAATTCGAGCACATTGTTTGGGATCGGTCACGACGTCACAAAGATTTCTATTGCGAACGCTCTCACACATTTTACCAAAAGCAGAATTCAAAATGAGTTTATAAATTTCTTTTTCGGCTTTCGTTTGCGCTTCAGAACGTTTCTAGACAAAGGTGCCAACAAACGTATTCAGAAATAGGTTTTGACTAAACTTAATGGCTCTATGAACCTTTGTGATGTTGAAACCATCGTTGCACATCCATTTTAAAGCCACTAATCTATGACAATATTTTTTTCGGCAGAATGTCGTCAATAAGTTTTCCTTTTGAAGGTGACCAATGCAATCCGTCCACCTGTACTAAACGCCTATTGCGAGGGCTCAAAGAAACCCTAGTCACAGGTCTATTGATGCACGGAAAAAGAAAATCCTTTGCTGAATCGTTAAGGTCATCCGGTATCTCCCCATCAATTTGAAAAAAACATCAAACCAGCCCATTCTCCTCAACACCTTAAATTTTAGGGAAATGGGGAGCTTGAGGGTAATTGAGCCATTTATAGTCATCGCAAGGAAGCACAAAATGGGACATGGCCGAGGGGTAGAGAGAATTCATATCAAGGAAAACTGCATCTGATTTTGTCCCCGTCTTCTCTCCAGTTGGATCAGTTTCCAAGATACGATCCCCGTGAAAAACGTATGCACCCCTCATTGACCTTTTAATGAACAGGTACTGATCGATGTCAGTGGTTAGCCCAATTTTTTCCCCGATAATATTCGGGATGAGGCCCATCACCAAATGAGGAGATGAAAAATAATATCCTAAGTCAAGATTAAATTCCCCTTAGACTTTATCCATATTTTTACAAGTAATGTCTAAAAACGTTAACGATTCCCTCGACAAATACATCTTGTAATAGTCAAACCAATTTTTACACCCTCTCTCTGTCCACACTTTTTTAGCAAAACTGTATTCATCGGGAATGCATCTACAATCGTGTAGACTATCGTAAAACAAATTGATCGAGGGAATAATTTTCTCGGCAAATCTTGACATGGAACAATAAAAATGATAAGGATATATGCCCTTGACCGTCAACAAATCATATATCATTTGGAAATTGTTGCTTTAAAAGAGGGAAAGCGTTGCAGCCGTCATAGTTTTTCTGCACTTTAATTAATTCGCTCAATGATTTGGGGAAAAAACTGTATGAATCTAAAAAGAGAATTTTATTCGTGTACTCAACTTCGTCTTCAGCAAATTTCCACATAAATTCCAAAACAAGCAACTTTTCCGACGATTTAGGAATGATTTTGTAGGAAAAGCTGTCTATCACCCATGCATCATCCACTGTTCCATTTCTTTGAAGTTATGCCATTGCTGGTAGCACATACTTCAGATCGTAGTTAGAATTATGTATAAAAGAAAGAAAGAGTTGCTGTTTAATTTTTAAATTACATGAATTGTGAGCCCACCCCCGGAAGTTACTTTTTCCCGTTGAATTGGGGTCAATAAGATGATTGTGAATCTGGACCGCGTCTTTTGGGGCAAGGGCATCCCTACAAAATCAACAAATTGTCCCCTTTTCTAGTGCCAGTTGCTCTTTATATGATAATGAAATTGGGTAGCTGGTGGGACGAAATCGTGAAATTGCACCGTTTGCTGTTTATATTAAAGACACCAATAACTTCTCCATGCTACCCTCCTCATCCGTAGTTTAAAAAAACTCTTCCAGCTGTATTTTATTATTAGAATCGCGACGGGCATGCGCATAGAAACACGCAACTAGTTTGTGTTCATTGACTATATTTGGCCTTGATGGGTCTGATATCTCCACCAGTCTTGATTCACAATCTAAACATACTTTATCAACTTGTAGCAGGGGACTTTGGAAGTTTTTAAATTTTAAAGTATCCTTCCCTTCTGCCGGCATTTCTATTCTTTCATTGCCATGAATTTTACAATGTTCGATATGATCCGAGAATGTTCGCTCAAATCTAAATGGAGAAAGGCACATGGGGCAATAGTGACGTTCTCCTTTGTTCTTGCTATGGGATAAGAGCCGACTTATTACTGTAACGGGGAAAAAATGATCATAGGAATTTACATCTCTGGGAGGCTCGTAAATAACCCAAACCCAATTTTTAACATTATCTACCAACTGAATATAAAACTCCTTTTTTATTTGGTTTCTTTCCCCCAATTACAAATTCCGTGTCATACTGGAGAACAACCACCCCCAACCCGAGATTTTCATTTTCTTTTTCAAATATGGTTATTTCTTTTAAGGACACCGGATATTTTCCCTCTAAACAATCAAATTTTACTTTAGGGAAATTTTCTCCACCGTTACGCGCAAGTCCGTCAAGATTTTTCATTGTTGAATCTTTTTTTAATGTTTTATGGGCTGCAGCTAAAAATGCATATTTAAAGCATTGCAACCCAGTTTCAAAATTGAAACCCTGAACCCCTCCTGTAGCCGACAAATCTGGGTGGCATTTTATTTTGTTACCTCACCCTCCCCTTAAAATATAGTTTTGTTTAATCTACTGAGATTCAGATCCATGTTTTCAATGTATAAAATTGTGAACCCGCTTCCCCTCTCATTAAACAAGTCCAAAGTCGATATTAATTTATTAACCCAGTTGAAAAAGTTACCCTCAAATTCATTTAGACCAGGGTAAAAAGTTTGATTGCCAGTTGAAAAATGAAAATAAAAAATGTCCCCAGATGTCCCCTTTTGTAAATAAACTTTTTGATTTACCGATGTCTTAATCCCTCCTGACCCCCCCATTTCTGAATCTGAATCTCAATAAGTGCTCGAATTCGGTAGATATAGGTATGAAGAACATTTACAGGGTCTGTTAAAATGATGCTCCCGTCAACCAGGTTTTCCTCGGGGGGATTAAAATCTACCCTATGTGTTTGCATGTGACCTAGAGCAGACTCTAACAAATAAAATTCACGTAGTTCCGGGGACGTGACGCTATTTTCATGTCCTGCACTTATTTGCACAGGACCCAATTCACTAATTATAAAGTTATCGTCAAAAATGTCCCCGGGAACATTAGGTCCAACAATTTGCATAAGGCTATCCATTTCTTCAGTTGTAAATTGAAAATCCAGGGGGATACTAAATGACATACCTTGACTAACATCATCCGGCGAGAGGGGACACTTGCCCATGATATTTCGAAGTCCTGGGCCAGGGAATGCAGTTGTTTTCGTAGCTTCCCCCTGAAACTAAAATGAATCGAT
The DNA here is from genome assembly GCF_049724085.1 of Artemia sp. Qi Xiang Cuo. Classification (NCBI taxonomy): domain Eukaryota; kingdom Metazoa; phylum Arthropoda; class Branchiopoda; order Anostraca; family Artemiidae; genus Artemia; species Artemia sp. Qi Xiang Cuo. The sequence continues at coordinate 43,363,459 of NC_142811.1, read as the reverse complement.
TAAGTTTTTTTTTCTTTGAGGAAAGTTTTATCACAATTATAGCACACTATTTTTTTTCTTAGTTCGATTTATCAATTTTTTTTTTGAGGAAAGTTTTATCATAATTATAGCACACTATTTTTGTCCTAGTCGGATTTATCAAACATTTTATTTTCTTTGAGGAAAGTTTTATGACAATTATAGCACACTATTTTTTTACTTAGTCGGATTTATCAAACAATTTTTTTTTCTTTGAGGAAAGTTTTATGACAATTTAGCACACTATTTTTTTCCTAGTCGGATTTATCAAACATTTTATTTTTTTTTTTTTTTTTGCTTATAGCATTATTTATCAAACAAAATGCGTTATAAATTACGAATTTTGTTAATAACACGCACACACACACACGCACACGCAGGAACACGCTCACACACACACGCGCACACACACACACACATACACACACGTACACACTCACACACACACGCGCGCACACACACACACACACACGTACATGCTCACACACACACATGCGCACATACGTGCACACAAACACATGCACACACATGCGTACACGCACATACACACACATGCACACGGTCAGACACAAACACGCAACAAAATAGTGAAAATCATTACGTTGTTATTGAATTTGCAATATTCATTATACTATCTCAATGAATTATCAAGTAGACATAAAAGTAAGCAGCGCATGCACCGCTCACACACACACACATACACACAGTCACACACAAACACACAACAAAATAGTGAAAATCATTATGTTGTTATTGAATTTGCCATATTCATTATACCATCTCAATGAATTATCAAGTAGAACAGAAAAATAAGCAGTGCATGCACCGCTCTCTCTCTCACACACACACACACACACACACAAAGACACACCAAAATAATGAAAATCATTACGTTGTTATTTAATTTGCAATATTCATTATACTATCTCAATGAATTATCAAGTAGACAGAAAAATAAGCAGCGCATGCACCGCTCACACACACACACAATCAAACAAACAAACAAAAAAAAACTAACAAAAACTCACAAACACTCACACAAACACACAAACACACAAAAACACACACAAAAACTAACGAAAACACAAAAACACAAACACAATCACAAAAAAAAACACATAAATACATCCACACACACACACACATACGCACACACACACACGCGCACGCACACACACACACAAACACACAACAAAATAGTGAAAATCATTACGTTGTTATTGAATTTGCAATATTCATTATACTATCTCAATGAATTATCAAGTAGACAGAAAAACAATCAGCGCATGCACCGCTCACACACACACACACACAATAAAATAGTGAAAATATTGACATCTCCTAAAAATAGCCTATTTTCAATGTGTAGTCTGTTATTTTCAAGATTTTCCGGAGCAAATGATAAAATTGAAACTGTTAAGTCCCGCATCTCTTATCGAAATCCTTATTATGCAAATTAGAATCTGGAATTATGTCTAGCGGTACAATTCTCAGTCCTTCAAATTGACTTGGGAAAAAGAATCATTAGTGAGAAATAAAATTTGAAAACTTAAATTTAGATTTGTAGCTTGCATGTTGAGGGCTGTACGGGCCTCTAATTCTCGCCTTGCATTGATCGTGAAGGGCCCAGTAATGCTTGATAGGAGGTGACTTCGCAATCTTGTGCAGCAGTAACGTTATGAGCTATCATCGACTCTCTTTTCAGCTTTCTACCCGGCTGCATAGGGGCTGGCACGGGTGGGTCTTGGGCAGGCAGCACCGGTCTGGAATGAATGTGGGTGGCTCCCGATGGGTCATCTATCTCCACTTGTTGGATTGGAGTAACGCCATTAGCCTTAGCTCTCTTTTGAGGGGGAGAGTAATTGTAGGAATCTTCTTCCTTAAAAAGAAGACAAAATTTAGCATGGAAAAAACGAATCCCTTTTTTTACAGAAGAAAAAATTAGTCTGCACAAAGAATTCCCCTCTCCCTCCCCTTACTTTCCATGCGACGAAATAGTTTGTTTTTTCACCTCACAACGATGGTGTTAGAATTACTCCCCCGTCTTATATTTTTATAAAAGCCTTTTAATCATCTATGAAACCCCATTTGCTTTCATCAAATAGAATATATTCTCTCTAATTTGGCCGAAAAACAATATATTTGAGAATGTGTCTTGAAACACAAAGACATCTTGCTTTAATCTATGCGATAAGTCTTGTTAAGTTCCGCTCCAAAAGGACCCGTTTCTCTAATTATAAACACATGCGGTTTTAGACCGGAAAAAGACGAAATATCTTAAGGGAAAATACACATTTTGAACGAGAAAACTAAAACTACAGAATTATGCTCGTAAACAGAGCAGGGGGGATGGGGTTTTGTTTACATAATAGAAAAAAGAGCGTACTTTGAGTTTTCTAACGAGTATACTTATACTATTGTATAGGTTTGTATTTTAGGAGGGGAGTAAATTTGAATTTACTGGTAAATTTGAATTTACTGGTAAAATGATTTTATTTGGAAAAAAAATTAAGAAATTTAGTAAACTCTACTCACGTTGAAAATTGAAGCATTCATTGCTTTAAAGTCAATAATATTCAGTGTACTATGTATGATATGTTAAATCATAATGAAAATTAAATCGTAAGGTATGAACATTTTATAGAAAATCTCGAGGACGAATAAAAAATCAGTCCTTTTATTTTTAACCAATCACCACTCGAGTTATCGTATATTGAGCAACCTCTAATGTCTCTGATTGGTTCTTAAAAAATGGATGTTGGCTTGAAAAACAGTCCGGTTGAAAAACTTGGAGTTGAAAAAAACTTGTGTGGGGAATCCCCGTCCATACTGTTATCTTTTTTTGCAATGTTTAGGAACCGGAGGGGAATCCCCGCTCGCTTGGAAAGGTATCAACAGGACATAAGCAAATAACACATAGTTTCATAACGTGTTTAATCACGTGTAGAGGTCCCATAGAATAACAATGGAAGGAACATAGCGCTATAGAATAGCAAGGGAAAGAACAGAAACTCCTAGAATAGCATGGGAGGGAATATAAACCCTTAGAATAGCATAGGAAGGAACATAGCGCTATACAATAGCATGGGAGGGAACATAAGCCCTTAGAATAGCATGGGAGGGAACATAAACCCTTAGAATAGCATAGGAAGGAACATAATCCACCCAAATCCATAAGTACATGCTCTGGAAAGACGCCAAGGAACATAAGGCAAGCAAATCCATAAGTACATGCTCTGGAAATGTTTTTCCTATAGGGGCAAGCAAATAGCATGGTAATTCCTATGTGTCTAAGCAAATAGCATGGTAAATCCTATGTGTTTAAGCAAATAGCATGGTAAATCCTATGTGTCTAAGCGAAGGTCATGGTAAAACATATGTGTCTAAGAAAAGTATAACCTAGGACTCTACTAAGATCTCTCCCTTTCTATTAAAATTTTTGCATGAATCATGAATCCCAGGGCTGTGTAAATCATGGGGATCAGAATCTTTGCTCAGTCTTGTTTTCAACAGGTTATAAGATCTCTCCCTTTCTATTAAAATTTGTGCATGAATCTTCTGTTTTGAATAATGATCTATCTCAGAAGTCCTTAAATATTATTTGCTGAATATTTACTAAATGTGGTATTATTTTGGATTCCCATATTAACCTAAACTTTTTTACAGGAACCTCATGCATTTTGATATGCAAACCTCACTGGAAATCAGCTTCCAGGCAAGTGTGGAATTTTCACTTCTTTCCTTTTGGTTTTGGACATTTCTTTGGTCACGTAAGATCGTTTTATGAAGGATCCCTGAACGATCATAAGTCGATACAGGCACAGTACTGGAATACTTTTGAGGTTACAGGAAGGAAACTCAGGCCTAAGGGCCCTGTAATCAATAAAGACGAGAATCTTTGCATGGTATCGATTTCCACAAAGCATATAATGTCCATCTTTCTACTTACATCTATGATGCCTTTGTTCTAAATGGATGTTTTGCCCAATTTGGACCCTTACACCTGGGGCTAACTAAACTTATTACACCTGAAAATAAATTTTGTACCTCCCAACTGTTTCCTTAATCAGATTAGAATCTTGAATTTCTGATAAGAGTGTTGAAAGGGCCTTCCAAACGAGTTAAACCTATTAAATTACTTGGGGGGCATATAGCTTTTTGTACCCCTTTTACTTTGTCAGATTGGTTTAATTGTGCCGCGGGAGCCACATATTAGTTTAGTTTCGTGTTCAGTTTTTTTTTTTTCTTCTTTTTTTTTTACCACCGATTTCAGTTTTTTTTAAGAAAGTGACAAGGGTAACTATGCCATTTTGATAAAAGATTTGGACCTCTGGCTGGACTGATGAATATGAAACATTTTGGAAAGCTAAACATAATTCTTGCCTGAGGTCAAAATGAGGTTTTGTTTTTTCTTGGAGCCTACACTGTTTGAGATGAAGAGGACTTTTTATAGTCATTTTCAGAAAGGAATAATTGAACTTGTTCTGCCAAGCTTTTGTTTCGTCAAGTCATATCTTCGCTTTTGAATGGAAAGCTTCGTTTAAGTAAGCAAGCTAGAAGGCAGAAATTGCAAAGTGAAGTTTGATTGAAACCTGAGAGTGCTTAAGATGCGCTGCAAGGGTTTCTCATTGCTGAACTATCTTCATTGAATTTCATTTTTAAGAGCCATTTCTGTTTATCACTATTATTTGTTCTATTTTCTGTTGTTATGGTTTAGCAGCATGCCCTTGCAAGCTTACCTTTTGGTGTGCTAATGATTTGTTTGTTGTCTTTTAATCTTATATATTTTAATCTTATATTGTATTTTAATTTACCATATATTCTTGCACACTTTCTACTGCAAATTATTCTGCAACTGAGAAAATGAAAAACAACAAATATGGAAAATAATATAAATTCAAAGGACCTTGAAAGCCAAATTAGGAAAAAGAAGACAGCCTGAGCAAAACAGTCTGAGTATCAGGGAATTCGTTATAAATCTAAGCTTGAAAATAAAATTTTTTAACTGAAATAAAATTTTTGGTGGTTCTTTTGAACTACCATCGACTTGTGCAAGATCTTTTGCCTCATATTATGAGTAGGAGACATGGGCGTAGGCAGCATTAGGCAGCATATTGTCTAGGGGGGGGGGCAGTCAATAGTGTGATGGAGTTTTATCAACCGCTTTTTCCAAACCATCTGCTTTTTCAGCCATATCTAATGTAAATTTGAAGTTCTAGGGGGGGCAGCTGCCCCCCATGCCCCCCCTCCCTACGCCAATGGTAGGAGCTTTTTAACATAAGTTTTTACCTTGCAATCTTTTATAGATTAAGGAAGATTAAAACTGTAACACTTAAAACTGCAATTTATTAAATGTTTGATAAAATCATATTAAAATCAATAAAATCCTAGCAATTAATGTGTGAACACTTGAAGCTTCTTTTTTTTTAAATCAGGATAAAAAAAACAAAAGAGATGAATATCTTTCAAGTAAAAAAGAGAAAGGTGAATACAGTGACCTTAAGGGCGCGGGGAATATTTCTAGTCATGAATCTCTTGCAATCCATAATGTTTTATGACCAATAAAATAAATCTTCGCCAAATATAACAAATGAAGTTAATATTTATTTAAAAATAATTTTAGTGAATATATAGTCGTCAATTTATCAAAGTCACCGCTCACCTTATCGACATATAATAGCAGCAAATGAGATTTTATTATTCACGTTTGTATTTTCTTTCTATCTTTAGAGATTCGTTAGTGAGCAAAAACTAGAGCTATGTAATACTTGAAAAGTATCGGGTATCGAACCTGGATACAATCAACGTTGCCACCCCTTGTAAAATTTTACTAGATCTTGTAAAAAGCACATCCACCTTGTAAATCTTGTAAAATGAGGATCAGATTTAATGAGACCGAACAAATTTAGTAAATATTTGCCAAAATCTAGTAAATTGTTTAGCCCTCTCATCTGAAAGCATTTTGTTGGGACAACGTACCGGAGACGGTTGACTGTTGTCTCACTCTTCTTATGAAATTTATTCTGTGGTCCCAAAACACGACAAACTGCTCAAGTCCTTTGGCGTGAAATTCTACACTTTTGAAATCTGTATTTTGAATCAAGATCTGGGCTTATCGCATCTGAATTTTTCATTTTATAATTACGTTAGTTAGGCGATTAGTGAGAAGTAACAATTTTATGTCTATGATAACAACTTTCCTCTCAGAACTAGCAAGTTTTTCTTAACAGTAACAAATTTTTCTAATAATGCCAACTTTTCCGTCAAAGATAATAAATTTTTATTAAGATTAAAAATTTTTGTCTAGTATAACAACTTTTCAATCAAAACTAAAAGATTTTCCGCCAACGATACACAATTTTTCATAGGAGTAACAATTTTTTCGTTTATGATAACAAGTTTTCTTTCAGAAGTAGCAAATTTTTCTTAACACTAACAAATTTTTTCATCAAAGTAACAGCTTTTTCCTTAATGCTAACAAACTTTTACTTAACACAATCAAATTTCTGGGGTCTATTGTATTATATAATAGACCCCAAAGGTATCGATACTTTGGTACCTATATCTGTTGTCTTTGTTCAGCATGGGGCTAGAAATTGTAATGGGCAAATATTACGTATTCTGAAATACTAATGTGAACAGGAGTCTTAAACTGTAGTCGTGTTTTTGTGACACTCATTACCTTAACAAATGTCAGTTTTCTAATTTTATCTACGTAAAGCTACAATATACATTCTTTTCGCAATAGGAGTCGGTTAAAAATTTGAAACAAACATTATGAATCACCAGATATCGACAAATTTTGAAAATATTTATACTTATATACAATATCTGGAAGCATCTATTATTTGGTATCAATTCTAATTATTGCCCAGATTGTGGAATATCCGTGATGAACAGTGTGTAATCAAAATTTCTCTTCATCTTTTTCTCATTCTGTTTTCTCAAATTCAATATCTGCCAGTGAATTGCAACTGGAAATATATAGAAGTACTGATTCATCTCTCCCTGTTTTGGAATCCCTCAGTGTCTAGGCGCATTAAAGGTGTTCCATATGGGACAAAAAAACAGTTGCCGGAAGTTGCTTTGAATGCCTATAGTTTGACTCAGAGTTGAGTAAAATTCGAGAGACATGTTCCATTGTTTAGTGTACATTGTGTATATAAAATTTTACACATTTTTAATTATTTTTGAAAATTAAATTGGTTAAAACAACATCAGGGCTAGAAAGTTTGGAGTCTTGACCATAACTATAACTTATTTCATTCTAGAGTTCATTGACGCAAATAATAAACCAATTTGAAATTTAGAAAGTGGATTTGAATTTATGAAATTTAGGAGTTGTCAGCATTTGTTGACACTTTCCTAAAGGAGATAGTAGCCTATGTGGGAGACATTTGGAAGAAAATAGTCGAATTTTCCATCATGGATGATTCTATAGGTGTAGGGTTACATATGTAGATGCACTACGCACCTACATATTTTGGAATGTTCTAAGCCGCTGAAATAGAATGCATTAGAGCTGAGATTAGTGATGTGTGACCATGTCCAAGTGAATTATAGTTTGTCCACTAAGAGACAAGGTTAACTGGTCAACCTTTCAAAGGTGAATAAAATCTTAAAAGAACTGGGTATTCAACTAGAACCTGAATAATCACTCCAATAGATATTTAATGTGGTTTGGAATATGTGTTGCATAGTCGGGAATCTGCATTAAACATTATAATGATGTTAATATTCTCTTAAACAGACGTTCTTTAGGATTCTTAACGGTCAAAGGACTATATGTCGAAGAGTGGAGCTCAGCAAGGTAGTATCCGTTTGTTTGAAATTTGATTGTTGAGGATTTACCCTATCAAAGCATCTACTTCACGTCACCAAATAAAGACCACCCTATGAAGCCGTTGCCAAAAATGGACACCCTACTGTTGCTTCACTTTTCGTTCAAGTTGATCTCCAGAACATTGTAAAATGGTCTGATAGTCCGATCACCAACATTTAACGCAATAGAAAAGACAATATTTATATTCCGATGGAAGCTCTTTCACCTTTTCCCAACCCCTATCTCCAAAAACAAAACCATCAAGAGCAGATGTAAGCTTAGCTACTTGGGGATTTATTTCTCAGCAGGTCTTTCCGAGACACTTTTCTTGAGATTCAGAACAAAGTTAATGTTCCTTGAATAACAAATATCGAATCACTTCTTCGCTCAAAAACTTTATTCCATCCAGTTTGATCACCCCACTATATAAGCCTTGCCACTAGAAGCCCCAATCTTCCTGTCCCTTTTATTCTGGCGCACACAATACTCACTCGGGACTACTCCAGAGGATCTGGAATAGGACTAGTAAGGTTGAGTATAACCATAAAGAAGATCAACTTCTCTCTGTAAAAGAACGTCTTGAAGTGATATCAATGACCTTCCTCTACAACTACACCCCTTGCCTTCTTCTGAGGAGCTTTGTTTTTCTTGTGTCATCCTCTATCAAGACGAAAAGTTTATTATCTAAGAAAGGAAAATATATGAAAGAGTATATAGGAAAAAGCTTCGTTCAGGGCTTAATCTGAAGCCTTTTCCTTGATGTAGCTATTCAGCCACAGTCATCTGGTGAATCCTTCGCTCAAAGATCAAGTGGATGCATAAAGCTTACTGTCGGGCTTAGTAAAGGACTTTAGGGCACTTTAGAATTGGCTGGCACCGAAAAATGTTACAAACTAAAATTGGTAGATAACTCTTGCGTCAAACGAAAAACTGAAAAAATCTTGCCGAGCAGATAAATTAAGAATCGTCAAGCACATTTGATTGAACTAGAGTGTGTGCAGTTTTTCAGCAAGCCTTATGTATATCGCTGCACTTTGTCTGTCATCCAATTTGTGCACATTCCTTCTCTGCGTGCCTCATGGCTGTTATAATAGCCCCCAGAATGTCAAGTACGTCCATATATACATTTTTAGTATCACGCTTAAGGCAGTAGAGAGGTCTCTGAAGTATATCCTATCTGTCCTAGGTAGTTTGTCGTTATTTGCAATGTATTCTATTGGTCCAAGATAATTATAAGTTTTCTTGTTTAAACTTTTTCGCTTTCAATTTTTTTAAGAGTTAATTATTTCGTTTAATTTATATTTTATACGATTTTAGTGTAACTTTTTAAACATTAACACTTTAAAATAACGATAATTTAAATTAGATTATTTTAATGATAACGAAGTATGACATTATTACTGTTTTAGTTTATCTTCTTTCAGATCACTTTTTTTTCTTGTAAGCATCAGCTAGTCTTCTAAACCAAGTTCAGTGCTAGTTTTAGATATCAAATTAAATTTCACAGAATATTTAATTTTCAAAGCAAGTAACGTCGTTCAAAGCATGCAGATATGAGGAATATCTTTTAAATGAGCCATTGAACATCTGCAAATATAATGCACATTGCTAAGTTTCCAGTTTTGAACCCTGGACTCTATTAATTAAACAAAATAAGTTGTTCTTATGGAGGTAAGGAGCTAGGACCAATGGTTATAAAACATTTGGAGAGGGCTCATTTGAATGGAAATCTAAAGTTCTAGTACCCTTTTTAAGTGACCTAAAAGATTGGAGGGCACCTAGCCCCCCTACCAAGCCCTTTAAAAACACGTCTTACTTAACTTCAAATCAAAGGCCCTTGTGTTTGAGATCTTTCTTAAAGAATTGTGAGAAAAAGTCAAACTATAACATAAAGAGCGAGAGGTGAGGAAGTGGTAGTCACCCTCAAATACAGAATAACTTATGTTCGTTTTAAGTTTTAACGTTGCTCCTTACTTTCGGTGGAAAAGACTTGTTTTTTTTTATTTAATTTATGAAAAGCACATTAATGTGGGCACTAGCTTTTAGATGATCCGTTAAACATCTCTCAACGATTTTGCGGCAATGTTCTTGGTTTAGCTGGAAAAAAGGAGGCAGACAACTGCTGCTTTGCTGAAAACAAAACAATTTTCTTTGCTTTCAAGATGTGGGTGTGGGGGGCTTGAGACATCCTCTTTAGGGCTTTAGACCATGAAAAAGCGGTTTGCTATCTCTGAATTTGCATTCGCTGCCATTTTCGCCTTCTTTGGGAAAAACTGATGTTTAGTGGCACGAAATAGAGCAAAACGGCACGTTTTTGCAGTGTAACCTTTTTTGGGGTGATCAAAATATGGTAGTGATGTAGAGGGCTATCAATCTAGTACTGATATACGCGATAGTAAAAAAAATATATAATTTGAAATTTTTTTGAGAGGTATAGGACAAAACAGAAGTTTAATTGGCTTCAAAATTCCTGGGAGATATTTTTCTCAGGAGCCGGCGTCCCCCCCCCTCGGAAAATACCCCCCCCCCCCAGAAAATTCTCCAACACGCAAAATTGAGCAGCCACAGAGAAAGCAGAGAATAGATACCTCAAAATATTGATCAGACGTCCAAAGAGGTAATAAAAGCACCATATATCAAAAACAATTTTAGGACAGGGACTGGTTGGTCTCCAATAAATTTTGACTTATAAAAAAGGACTATCCTCAATATCCAATCGAATGAGCATCCTCCAAACTTTCTACGACCATGAGGGTGAGGTTGAGGATGAGTAAGGGGCAGTCCCCGCCCTGTAAGGATTAGATTCTGCTAATTTTGGGGTTTAAGGTTACTCTTTACTTTCATCCCTTTTGAGTCTCAAAAAGGGCAGTGGATCACTTTTGAATCTTAAAAAGGGCACTGGAACTTTTGATTTTCAATTGAATGAGCGCCTTCCAAAGTTCATACGACCAACCTTCCCATAAAACCTTATATCTTAACAATGGGCCACTTGCAGAGCTTACATCCCTTGCCCCAGGGCTGTAAGGGGGGTTGTCAAACCCGGAGGCATGGTTATTTGACCTTTGGACTATTTAGAAAAGAACAGCTGTCTCAATGCTTGATCGGATGCATTTGGGGGGAAAACGGTCTGGGTGGTGGCTTGTTGCCTTCCAATTACTTTTGACTCTTAAAAAGACCATTAGAACTTTTAATCTGCAATCGGATGAGCCCCCTTCAAATATCCAGTGGGCTGGTGTCCGACATATTAACCTTCTGTGTAAGGAAAGTACATACGACAGCAAAAATATGTACACGAATATATATAGGCCTATACGTATACATCTATTTATGATGTGGTACATGCCTGGTTTTTTCAAATCGTCCTGATGATTCCAATGGTGCACTTCTCATTTCCACCCGTCACCCCTGCGAGGGTGTATCCAAGATTTTTGTTCGGGGGGGGGGGGGTATTTTTCTTGGGGATGGGTTACAAAAAACATCAAATAATGGTTTATATGTATTTTGTTACATTTTTACGAGTGGGACATAAAATTTTGGGAAGGGAGTAAGGGTTGAACCCGGTACCCCCCATTACGAACGGGGTTTTTGACCATGTAGATTTTGATGGTACACTTGTTATGCTTCATAGCCTTTCCATTCCAGACGTGGAACTAAAAAAAATGTCATTTTAGGTGCCATGCGGCACTTTATGATGGTATGACCAAAACAAATTTGTAAAAAGTGCATAGACATAATCATTAGCTTTCAAGTGAGCCCTTAAACAATCAGCCTTACGATGTTTCAGTAAAGCACTGGTGCCGGAGAAAAAAATAATAAAATGACACCCATTACTAATACAGAGGCTAAAATTTGATTTTCTTGGGTTTCAAAGTAGGGGCTGAAAACCTCCAATTAACGGCTTTGCTATTTTTATCATTAAGCTAAACCTATATAACAGTTACCATTCCACAATCATCTTTAAATGACATTTTTTTTGTAACTATACTGCAAAATGTGTTTTTAAACTTTTGGTTTCTATGGACAGTGTTCAGTCTTTACTAGTTTGCAGATACTGCTACAATTATGATTATTTTCATCTTTAATTGCAACCTAAGGCCTCCTCTCTATTGGTCAAAGTACTTATATTATAAAAGGAATTTTGTCATTCTATACGATTAGAAATATCCTCTGGTTGCAGCTTAAAGTGAGACTGTTGGCATAGCAAGAAGAAAGTTATTTGAAGAAAATTCTTCGAATCCTTTTTGCTCAATGATCTCATGAAGTAATTTGGACACCCAGTTGGAGCACTTGACGAAGGCTGATTGTACTTGAAGTACGCGACACACTAAGCATTACTTGTTTACTAAGTCATTCAAAATTTCACGAAAGGCATATTTGGACTTAGTTTAACACTTGAATATAGTTAATTTAAATCTCTTTGTGTGCACGAAAAGTTGATGGGGCCTCAGCAAGATCTGTCATCCAGTATGTACAAACTTTCGCTGGGTGATTATTCCTCGCAGCAGTCATTAAATTAAAGTGTTTTTTTCGCATATCTTTCCATCTTGTCACTTTTAGATTTTTTGAACTTACTTATCAAATATAATTAAATAAATAAACAAGAGTTATTGCCGAAAAGTTAGAACAACTAAGAGGCTATAACCACTAGATTGTCTCTTGAGACCGACATAGCCGTCTAGCTCGCATGAATTTCAAGGCAGAGCTGTGGTTTCCATTGGTAAAACAAGTGGTGTCAATTGAGGAGGGGGCATCTGTCCCTTCTTAAGATTGTTTCGCCCCCTCTTCCTTAGATTCTGAAAAAAACTTTTTTTTATTTTCCATTGAAAAACGGCATTTAAAATTATGGTACCAAAAATGAAATACCAAAAATGGTATTTCATTGAATTTGGTTTAGGATAAACAACCAAATTGCCTCTCCTAGATTTATAAAAGTATATCCCCCCTCTACACTTCCGTGAATTGATGCCACTGGTAAGATAGAGCCAAGCCTGGACCTCGACTTAGTTTTGTCCTTAGTTTTTGTCTCTACGCTTTTCAAACATTAACGCAAGTTTTTCCATTTTCAACGTTATATCAAAAACTTTCTACAACAAAATCCAACACAGGATATAAAAAAGATGCAATAAAAACACCTCGGATGAATAACAATACTATAACGATACAATATTATCGGATGCAATTAAGAGGAAAATCAACAATGTCCACCATCAGAGCCAATAATTTGACATGAGTCGTGTTACCAAAATAATGGAACCATTTAGACTTTAAACCACAGTAGGAACCACAGTCCCGTTTCTTTTGTTCCAATATGATTTAAGATTGGTGTGCAGCCACTATAGGTCTAGATGATTGTTTTATTGCACGGACCTAAAGCCCAAAAATTTCAGCAACAAATAGTTTTTTATTTTGACCTTCCTGCTATTCTGAATAACGAAAAAGATTTTCCTTTGACACTGATTCAAAATACAAGTGTTTCAATGAGTTTGGACAAAGGCTACCAAATAAAAAATTACAAGATTACAAGGTTTGCTTTGAATTTTTTCCCACAAATCATAATATGCTCTAAATGCCCGAAAAAAAGATTTTTACGAAAATCCGTAATTTTAAGACAATGCCAGGAAAGTTGTCTACAAATCGTACGAAGTTGGAGCTACTCTTATTATTTTTTATTTTGGGACCAAAACACAAGAGGAAAACAAATCCAGAGGTGAAGTTTATTTTCACCCCCCCCCCCTCCCCCCCCCCCCAAAAAAAAAAACGTTTTAAAATACCCAAAGTCGATGCACAGTATGGATTTTTTCTTATTCATTTTGTTTACTTTTTTCAATTTTTTTGTACTAATTCCTTTTTATTGTGGTTACAAAACACCCACTTGGTTCGATGGAAGCTGTTCTTGACTATTTTTTCCTTTTTTTCTTTTTTTTTGACAGATAAATAAAACATTAGTTCTGACCTGCTACAGATCACTTGAATTTTTTGGCTTATAAACACTGTTTCAATTACTGGCCTCAAAAATATGAGTCTATAAAAAAAAGTGGGCTTAGTAGCCTATATATATTATTCATATATATATTGATGAGTGGGAATGCTTTTATTTTTCCCACTGGTGCTGATCGTTAAAATACTCATCAAATAAGAGCTACAGTTAGAAGAAAATTCCCAAAATTTCAGTTAAGTTTTGAAAAAGCCCATTAATCAGTTACAAGAAGATTGAACCACGAAAATATAATCCCCTGCATACAGCTTTTGTGTAGGATTTCCCTTTTGTTTCTATACTAACCTGGATTCCATCCTTTCCTGGGATGGTCCACTTTCCTACGCAAGTTTCTTTTGAATGGTAATTTAAAATTTAGTGGGGCGGTCATAAATCAAATCAGTGCCAAAAGAAATTTTACTGTTTTTGAAGAACAAACAGTTAAAATCGAAAAGACTGGGTTAGGTGAAACTTAAAAACGTCAAGCCCGTGTAGCCGAATCTTCGCCTAAACATTGAGCGATTATTTGGAATCAGTTTATTACTTGAATAAAAAGAAGATTTTGTAATTTAAAGTATGTCGAGTGTTTGGGGCTCGTTTGGGACCTCCTACATGATCAGCGGATCTTTAAACTTAATAACTTAAACTTTAAACTTAATGTCTTTAAGCTTTAAACTTAAAAATTAATGATCAAAGGGTGTTTTCTGATTTAATAACTATTAGAGTCGTCGGTGCATTTTGTATCAAGGTCTCTAGAACCTTTCATTTAGTCTGATTAAACAATGAAACATCGAATGAATTAGAATTTACTAGTGTTCCACAATAAAAACTTTATTCACATAAGACAAAACGAGTTTTTCAGACGAAGTTTTTCAGATTGAAAAAACTTCTTTTGTTTTTTCAGATTGAAATAAAGAGAAGTTTTTTGAAAAGTTTTGAAAAGATTGAAAAGTTTTTCAGATTGAAATAAAGAGTGAAGTTGAAACTAGAAACGAACAAAATTTATTGCTGCGCAGTTTATGCAACATATGTAAGACGAAACTAGCTCAAATGTACTAATTCAAGATGTTTCCCTATATTTGTAAAATTCTGAAAAAAAAAACTAGGTTCCTACGGAAAAAACGAAACCCAAGTTAATCAAAAACCAACAAGATGTTCTTTTAGAACCTGAAAATTCCTTAAGTAGCATGCAGAAACGAAAAGACTAATTTACAAGGATCTCGAAAGTCTTTCACCGGCCATGATATATATAAATTTTAGTATACAATTTAAATCATATTTATAATTTACACTTTACTGACAAAAACAAATGATCGTGGATTGTCAGTTTAATAAACATATATAGATATAGATAAAGATATATTTCTCACAAAAGCCCCATGGGTCATGGATAATTCAAATACAACAAAACGCATAAAACATAATAATAAGTTCAAATCCATTGGAAAATAACAATACGATAGAAAACCCTCCCTATGTCTTATCTCCATACTCACAAAATTTTCCAAATTTATAGTATCGACTTTGCAACTACTTATTGTTCTGTCTTCTAAACACCTTCTATCCATGACATCCCTCCAAAAAATTTTCCTTCTAAGTACCTTCAGTTCTTCACAATAACACATAAAATGTTCTAAAACTTCAGACTACCCGCACATCGGACAAGTGAAGGGACCACTCCGTACCTTAATCCTCCCTAAATACTTCCTTCTCCCCCAAGCAGGATAAAATTTTCCCATACTAATAAAACCCATTTTAAAGTATTATTTTGAAGCCTAAATTTTATATATATTTCTTATCTCCAGGTTTCTTTTATTATTCTACATATTCCAAGGGATTCTGACTAAATCTTGTCTTCTTGCCAAAGCTGATATCTTGATCTTGTAGCACTTTTTCCACAGCTTGTGCAATTAATCCTGTTTCCACTCCTGGTCCAATGCCGTCATTCCACCAGCCTGATAGCCCAGATTTGTCTAGTATACTCTTAATTTGCACAGGCCAAGAATCTTTTCTTTTATTCAATTAAATAAAAAAAAAAAGTTTTTAAACGGAAAATAAGGAGCGACATTAAAACTTAAGACGAACAGAAATTATTCCGTATATGAAAGGGGCTGTCCCCTCCTCAACGCCTCGCTCTTTACGCTAAAGTCTTTTATTGTTTTAAAAAACAAAGTTGTGAGACAGAGTCAAACTTTAGCGTAAAGAGCAAGGCGTTGACGAGGGGACAGCCCCTTTCATATACGGAATAATTTCTGTTCGTTTTAAGTTTTAATGTCACTCCTTACTTTCAGCTTAAAAAACTTGTTTTTTTTTTATTTAATTTCTGATCGTTTTTTAGTTAATGCAGCTTTTATTTTGGCTCATCGTCATTGAATAAGTAAACAAAATTTACGTAAAAATTTTACTTTTCTTTTGCTAAATGGCTTTCTCTAAATTTGGTTCTGACGTAATTTACAAATTAACTTACGTAACGAACTTCTATATTCGTATATTTTGCTTCTGGCAAAAAATAAAAAGTTGCAGATTTTTACAGACATGAGTTTGAAACCTATGTAATAGGGTTTTTTGATACGCTGAATCTGAAGGTGTGATTTTCATTGAAATTCTTTCACTTGTAGGGGATGTTTCCTCCCTCTTTAAAAAATCAGGTAAATTTGCTCAGGCTCGTAGCCTTTGATGAGTAATACTAAACTTAATAAAATTTATATATTTAGAATCAGCATTATAAGCCCTGTCTTTTGATACATTTATTGACATCAAAATTCCGTTTTGAAAAGTTTCGATTACTATAGAGCCGTATCGCTTGTTTTTTTTATTGCTTTTTTTTATTACTTATATGTTATTACCTATATGAGGGGGTTATCCCATTAGTCAATACCACGCTCTTTACGTTAAAATTTAAAAAAAATTTAATTAACAAACCCCTGAATCAAAAAGGCTGTTTAATTAGAATAGATAGCTCTTTTCAAAACATTAAAAAAAGCTGTAGCGTAAAGAGCGAGGTATTGACTTGGGGGAGAACCCCTCATATACGTAATAATTTCTGTTCGTTTTAAGTTCTAATGTTGCTTCTTACTTTCAGTTGAAAAAACTTGTTTTTTTTATTTAATTTCTGATCTTTTTTAAATAAT
This sequence comes from Artemia sp. Qi Xiang Cuo, assembly GCF_049724085.1. Classification (NCBI taxonomy): domain Eukaryota; kingdom Metazoa; phylum Arthropoda; class Branchiopoda; order Anostraca; family Artemiidae; genus Artemia; species Artemia sp. Qi Xiang Cuo. Next base: position 43,346,514 of record NC_142811.1, on the reverse strand, counting down.
GCTTGGAAATCCGACGCCCCCTTCATATAAATTTCCCTTACCCCAAGGAAACATCCTCCACGGAAAGATTCTCCTGAGTAACCCCCGCCTCCATCCCCCTACCAGAAAAAATCCATCCAGAAAATATCTGTATACTTCCCAATAACCAATGCAATATGTAAGCAATGGGCAAAGTTCATAACTTACAGGCCTTCCCCTGGGAACTATGGGTGATTAAGGCATCCTAAAAAACATAATTATAAGATTGTCGACTATGCTGAACAAAATGGCTATCTCAAAATTTTAATTGGGTGACTTTGAGAAAAAAATTAGCTTGGGAGGGGGCCTAGTTGCCCTCCATTTCTTTTGGTCACTTAAAGGGTACTAGAACTTTTAATTTCCGTTCCAATGAGCCCTCCTACGATATTCTAGGACCACTAGGTTAATAAAATTACCCCTGGGGAAAATAAAAAAAAAAACAAACAAATAAACACGCATCCGTGATCTTTCTTCTGGCAAAAAATGGAAAATTCCACATTTTTGTAGATAGGAGCTTGAAACCTCTACAGTAGGGTTCTCTGATATGCTGAATATGATGGTGTGATTTTCATTAAGGTTCTATAACTTTTAGGGGGTCTTTCCCCCTTTTTTTGAAAATCAGCCAAATTTTCTCAGGCGCGTAACTTTTGATGGGTAAGATTAAACTTGATGAAACTTATATATTTGAAATCAGAATTAAAATCTGATTCTTTTGATGTATCTATTGGTATCAAAATTCCGTTTTTTTATACTTTCGGTTACCATTGAGCCGGGTCGCTCCTTACTTACAGTTCGTTACCACGACCTGTTTGATAACATTTCATTGAAAACATTTTTGTTAGCCGATAATCTGGCATAGCAATAATGTTTTCCCAATAACCTACCATGCGTACTAACCGTTTATTTCTTAAGTTAAAACGACCCAGGTCACCCTTTATAACAATGCTATTAAACATCTTATCTAACCCTATTAATCTTTTAAAATAATGTAGCTGAATCCTCTCAATTCCCCTCCCCCTTGGTGTCCCCGTATCCCTGCCCCATTCTGTATAGCAGGCTCTAATCTAATTGCAAAAATACGCTTTTGTAGCTTGATATCCTTTCCTCCTATATCCTTAATACGGCCATCCACCACATGGCTAATATGGGAGTAAATGTCATTTGTGATGCAAATGGATGTTATATTTAGATTGAGGATGCAATTCGAGGTATATATTTGCACATGAGGGGGGCGGGGGTATATATACTGTGAATATATAGGTTCTAGAAAATCCATGAATTTCTTAGAAAAACTGGAAAAACAAGGAAAGAAGTGAAGATAAAGGATCTCCCCCTGCAAAATGTGTCAGCTAGGATTATTCTGCATATTATGGAGTAGGAATTTTTTTTCTTAAGATGTTTCCCTGTGTCCAGCTGGACTCCTAGGCTTAAAATACTGGTTGGTTGGTTGGCTAATTCAAAGATTTGTATATATATATACAATGTCAAATTAGCCATCTGGTGGTATCCCCCTTAATACAACTCTTTAAAAATATGCCAGTTAAACTTTTGTCTTTACTTGACATTAGAGCTATGTTTCTTGTCCACTTACCATTTGAAATAAGTCCAACGCCTAGGTAACCATGCCCCCTCACTACTTTCATGACTCCCCTACCGTAACTAAAATTTTCTTCAGATGTCTTCGCTCCCCTTACAAAAACCATTACTGCTGACTTCTCTAGATTTAAAACACAGTTCATATAATCATCCAGTATGATCATTCCCTATCTCACCCATTATAAAAACCCGGACCGGGGTGCGAGTGCTCCGGAGAACGTTTTTGCAGATATAAACATAAGCGAAGTCAGATCTTTTAATGGGTAGACAAGTCAGACTGTGATCTAATCGGAAACAAGTGGAAACCCGCTATTACGAATAATGCACTTTGTTCGAAACAATCGGAAACAGACTAACCCGCATTCCCGCTAATGCAGAAATAAGTGGGAGGAGCTTTTTGTTCGCACCGAGAACAAAGACCAGAAATGATCTGCGATAAGCTTACTGGATAATTATATGAACTGTGATTTAAAAGCTCTTGTCCTTAAATACTTTTCTAGACTCTCTAATGCATGCTGCAGATTCTCTCTACTATTTGCCAATAAAGCTTTACCATTGGCGTACAAAAGTGCGGACATTTTTTTTATCAAATAATTGCAATTCACTTACTTTCCTTTCCCTTAAATAGCTTTCAGTATCGTTAATATACAACGAAAATAACTTCGGTGACAACGTACAACCTTGTTTTACCCCTAACCTGCTAAATATTTCCCTCGCAGCATTTAAAAAAATTGCGAATTTTAAAAAATTCGGCACAAAGTGGGCGCATTTTGCCTTCACAATAACAATGACAAAAATCAAAATTTCAGAGTCTAGTGTTTACTGACAACTTCTACTGACAGATTCAGAAATCTCTCTATAAAGAAAGGTGGAATTTTCAGAACCCCTTAGGAATTCTCATATCGCATTCTAGGCTTCATGATGACCTAAATTTCAAATATTAAAGCGTGCATTATCCTTAGCGTGAAAAACCAAATGGGAAAGTGGTCATATTTCGAAAAGAAAAAATACAGAAAAAAGTTGGAAAAGCTGACCTTCGTTCGACATAGCTCAAGCAGCTCTTTCTGTCTTAAGCTAACCCATCAGTAACCCCTTCGTCGAGAGAGTGTTTTCTGTCATGAATCTTGTCAAGTACAAAATTCGAAACAGGATGCACCTTTAAATGCTTAACTCTACTGTGACCATCCAACTTAGGCTAAATTGCCAGGGAAAGTGCTGCAGGGACTTTGATTCTACACCCGCACTGCTGAATAGATTTACCATTGACATATATGACATCAAAAACCATCCAATGACAATGAAAATGACGATAAAAGTCTTGAGGAAATTTTTGGCGATATAGAAGGAGGGTTTGCTGTTTAACTTTGAAAATTATCATGAAGACTAGTCAAAGATAAATACAATATATGATTAAAAATGTACAAAACTAATTCGAAGTTCATTAAAAGGAAACTACTACTACTACTACTAACAACTCACCGTAGCACCAAGCCGCTCGAGGCCAACACAGCTACGCACGCTCCTCCTCCACCCCAATCTATTCAAAGCCTCCCTTTTTACACCCGCCCACGAAGTTCCCATTTCCTTTAAATCTTTCTTTATGACGTCCTCCCACCCCAGACGGGGTAATCTGCTTTCCGTTTAGACCTGGACGATTGGTCAAGAGTAGCCGTCTTCGAGTACACTCTACCCTTTATCCGCACGATGTGCCCTTGCCGCCTCAATCGCCCTTTCATTATAGCCCTAGAGAGTGGTACCGAGCCACCTTTATCGCACAGCCTGTTGTCTGAAATCCAGTTACTCTATCGGATCCCTAGAACAATCCTTAAGCAATATCTCTGGGAAACATATAGCAAATCTTCATCAGCTTTTCGGAGCGTCCATGCTTCAGAGCCATATTTGACCACTGTCATCACTGTAGCTTCTAATAGAAGGAAAACACAAATAAAATAACAATCGGAACTGTTGAAGGACCTTGCTAAGTACAATTTTGTCTCATATGTATATGTGACAAAATCTCAGAACGTTGTCCTTAGCCTGCAATTTTATAGATGGTTGCATTAATAACGGCCGGTCTAATTTCTTATCTTTGACTTGGTCGTTCTTGTCTTTCTTATTTATAATTTGAAAGCTACGAAACATTTTGTTCTCATAACTAAGTTTTATAATAATCCTATCTATTTGTTATCTTTATCAAATGCGCCTTTAACTTCCACGTTTTTGTATAACTTATCTATACTGCACGACCGGTATACTGAGTACCTATTTCTTTTTTTAGTTATTTAATCACAATTTCTATTGTTGATAGGGAATAATTCAGCACATTAGCCAAAAAGTAATGTAAAATACCACTTTAGATATTGGCAAGTATTTTTTTTTTTTTTGTTAGATCGTCTTTAATTTCCTTTTTTATTTAATTCTCTGACATACCAGAGAACTAAGGAAAATATCTTTCTCGTCAACCCAGAGACTGCGAACAGAAAATTTCGACCACAAAAGCGCATGTAATCAGTCAAAAATTCTTCACTGTTTCAGATTTCAGAATATGGTGCAGAAATCTGTCAATTAAGACTTAATCCTACCAATTTTGAGTTCTAGTATTCTTAAAGAAAAATTCACACTTTCTGGTAAAATTGTCTCTTATTTTTTTTTTTTTTTTTTGCACTCATCCCTGCGAGATCTAGTTTATCCTCAATGTTGAAGTCCACCCAAAAAATAGATAGCGAAAATGCACCAAAGGCGCATTTTCGCCTCCCTTGGGGCGCAATCTTAAGTCGGGCACCTGACATCACTGTTTTAAAATGCGATTTCCATCGTATTTTCAAGGTAGGGAACTGTAGTCCTCCAATAAATAGTCCATGGCAGATTCATGGGCTATGTTAGAATTTGTATTCTAAGGCATTTCAGTGTGACCCATGCAAAAATGTTATTTTCCTAACATATTTCCAAAAATTTTAAGGTAGGAGACTGTAAGTCTCCAGTTTGTGGTTTTCCGCAATGACGATCTCAGTAATGTACTTTTTATTCGACGTCATTTCTAGGGAGTTTCAGTTTCTTAGGAATTCTCAAAAGAAATCCTTCTCGCAACTACGAATTAATTCTTCTGTTGGATCTCAATGGAAATCACTGTTTCCAAAATAGTGTTCAATGGAAAATATCTTTGGTTAAATAGTCTTTTTATAAACGTAAAAATTTTACCAATTAAGCGCCACGGTTATCAAGAATTTCTTTCACGATCACTTCGTATGGAAGGATTGGTCATAGAAATTTGGAGAGGTGCTAATTCAATTGGAAATCGAAAGTTCTTTTGTACTTCTTAAGGGTCAAAAAAGAATGGAGGGCGAAGATTCCCCTGCCATTTCTTTATTTGTTATCCCCCCGCCCACGGCTCCTCAGAATCCCCGGTCAAAATTTTGAAATACTAATTTTTCTCAGAATACTCGGCAGTTCCAATAAATATGCCTTCAAGAATGATATGACTAGACTGCCAGAGCCCCGGGAGCAAGGGCTGTAATTTGTGCAAATCGCTAATTGTCTACAGATAGGTTTTCTAATGGAAAAAGGAAGGCATGCTTAATTTTGGATGTCCGATTGGCTCAAAACTTTCAAGGATTGTTCTCTTGACCAAGAGGACCATGCCTTTTGTTGGGAGGGGAGAAGGTGTTAAGGGGTCTGGAAATGGGCCAGTTTTTTTGTCCCTGATCAGTTTGGAAGTTGCAGATGGAAGTGTCATGGCCAAAAAGAACCTAATGCACAAAACTGGGCCGAAAAAACGACCAGAGATCTTTCTACCGACCGGATCAAAACTCATATTCATAAGTTTTTGGATAAGGGAACCCCAATTTAGAAAAAATGGGGGCGGGTGAAGGAATATTGGTTCCGTGAAAAAGGGCCTTTATTTTTCCAAAGGCTGATTTGGGAAACCATAGATACGTATTTCCCAATTAAATTGAAGCTTAGGTGTCGACAAGGCCAAAAGAGCCTCAAAGAAGACGACAAACTTTGAAAAAGTTAGGTTGTATCGACCAGTATTTTTTGTGTCCCTCCTATACTCTTCCACCGGACATGGCATATCGCATGTATAGCCAAATATGAATTGTTCTTGAAGTTTGCTACGCCCCCCCCCCCCCCAAGAAAAACCCTAGATTCCGTACAATTATTTTTCTAAATTGCTTTGTATTCTGCATACATTTCACCTATTTTGCGTTCCCCTGAAATATCGCAAATACCAAAATAGCTGCAAAATTCTTCATCGATGCAAAATAACTTATTCCTGATTCCTAGTTCTCAGTGGTGTAGCTAAGGGAGGGGGGTTAAGGGGAACGACTGACCCAGGAGCAGCCGTTGAGGTTTTGTTTCAATGCTACGATCTTCTTATATTGTGGTAGTGATAATAGGGGGGGGGGGATATAACTGACACCGTCCCTGGGCACCGAAACCATAGCAAAAGCCCTGCCCGTTCTAAGTCATAAATACTAAACAAGGAAATACAGTGAATATTTGAAACGGAATATTATGCTTAGATATCTAGCATAATCTAAACAGACAAGAATTTGAAACGCATTTTGGTTGTGGTGCCTAAAAATTGTTTTATCTCGAATGGGCTTGAAACTTACAGGACATGTAAACAAAGCAAGGTAGAAAAAGCGTAAGGACAAAGCATTTGAAGTCTGATTGTACTGGTGTGTGTCGGTATGTGTGGGAACATAAAACTAGGCCAACAAATATTGTCTTTTCAAAAAAATCTTGTTTTTTACAACCTATTTAAACTTACAGGAGGTGCAGATAGGGAGAACGGGACCAAAATGAAGACAAAATGTCGAGAGTAATTTTGGGGTTGATTTCAAATGGCACTCAAATGACACTGATGTTGATCTTCAATTGGCATTGTTGGTGTTGATGTCGATGCTGATCACGCACTAGTGTTGATTTCTGTCGCTGATGATGTGTTATCCATTACTTAGTCAAAATATTAGATCAATTGTCTGGTGTTTTGCTTATTCTTTTATTTGCAACCCTGATTTTGAGTTGATCAAGGTTCTTTTCCCTGTCGCTAGCGCGCACAAAAATAGAGAAATCTAATCGAAGAGGGACATTCTCCTTTAATACTTTAATTACTAGAGCTCGTTTTTTGTGGGGGGGGGGGGAGGCATATAATTGACTCGGAGGGGGTTTGGCATCTGATTGAATTAGATTGAAAACTAACCCTCGTGATGCAAACTTTGCACTGGGCTGCAATAATGCCGCCATTTTTATGTACGATTATTAGCTTTTCGAAGAACAATTTTAGTGGACTGCGAAACTAAAGATCTTAAACTTCATGATTTCACAAATATAGATCGTGTTTTTCGTAGGAGTACCCAAGTGATCGCAAACAAACCAAATCAAACGATGCGTAAGCAAGAACGACATGTTTTACTGAATATGAAAATCGAATATGAGGAACTTGCTTGATTCTGTCGCAAATTTTAATCAGCTTTGGTTAGAAGCAAGCAGAAGGAATGACCTTTCCATAGCTGGGAAGCTTCTAACTGTGAATTAATAAAGATTGCTTCTCAGAATCGCACTAACGAATTTACATGCACTCTGTAGATTAGCCGGCAATTAACGTTTCAGCGCAGTTTTAGCCCACAATGACATAAAATTGAAGCAGATGCCAGGTCTAATGACTTCCTGAAGAACTTTTAGAAGATAATCTCTAAGGTCTTTTAAAACGAGTTTCGACTGCTTAATGTGACCAACAATTATTCTATTTTTGACGCAACATTGAATCTACCTAACCATCTGGAGATAATAGTCTGTAAAACGTCACAAACCTTAAAGTCTAGTGATCGATAGTTCTATTTTTCCTTTTTCTTGATATGTTAATTCCTTCTGGTCATAATGTTTCAGTGTTAACATTGTAGTGTAGCAGGTTAAGCTCATTTGCTATGTTTTTCAATTTGTCTTTTATCAGTAGGTAATAGATGGTTATCTTATTTCAACTAGCAAAAAACGGTTTGAGAAACAGTTAGGTAAGCAATAAACCATGAATTGTGCATTAAGTAGAAAAAAGTAATTAATAAAAAAATAAAATTATGAATCAGAAGCCTCTTAAGAAATCAGAAGATCTCAAAAATGTTTCCAATAAAAAGTTAAGCATTTTATATCGTTCGTGTATTCATTGCATTTTTTTTTTACTCTGGCTTCCTAAAAATGTCAGGCTAATCAATGTCTGGTGAGCATAGGAAGAACCTGGATTTTCCAAGATGAGTTAGTCAGCCAGCCCAGCAGGGGAAGGGATAAAGCAAGATCTTCAATTAATAACAGGCTTTAAACTGCTGTTCAGGATGTTCCTATGAAAAATAAGTTATCTAGGGCTGAACCCTTACCATGGCCGCAGCGGCAGGATGTTTAAAGATTCTTACCTCCCCCCCCCCATCCATAGTTATAAAGCTTGAAATGCTCTGTGAAGATTTGAATTAAATATTAGTTTTTGTTCAAATGCGGTAAAAAGTCTGCTTTTCTTGGAATTTAAAGTCTGCATTTCTTAGAATTTTCTTGGCAAAGTGATTTGCATATTAGTCATACTTCAAACCGAATCCGACTTTTTTCAAAGTTAGAAATGTTCTCCATGGTCTCCACTGTTCTTTATGGAAGTGTAGAAGAAAGAATCTGAAGAATACCTTCTCGCATACGAATTTGGACTGTAAATCTATTCTAAAAATTTAACTCATTTAATCAATAAGCTTTTTATAAATATAGCGGAAAGACTGATTTTTACATTTTTGTGCACACACAACAAATTATACTACTCTAACTTTTTCTGTCAGAACTATAGCATGAAGCATTTTAAAAAGTTTCAGGGTCAGGGCCGTATCCAGTATTTTTTCGGGGGGGGGGGGGTCAAAAACTTAAAAAAAAGCACCAAAAATTTGTTTATGTTCATTTTTGTTCCGTTTTTATGATTCATACAAACATTTCGGGGGTGGAAGGGGGGTGAAACCACTGGATACGGTCTTGTGCACGGCCTGAGTGGTTTCTCATTCATTTTGGTATATTTCGTATACAGATTTATCATAAACGAAAAAACATTCTTTCACCAATTTAAAAAGAAATGAAACATCTAAATAACCTGATAACAATTCATATTTTGGAGTCGGTCAAAGAAAACCTGAAGACTGAACCTACAGAATTTATGTTTTTATTCTCTAAAGAAATATCTAAAGATAAAAAAAAATAAAACAACTATTTTAAGGAAAAATTTCTGCTTGTTTAAAGTTTTAATGTTACTCCTTACTTTTAGTCGAAAAAAACTTGATTCTTTTATTTTATTAATTAAAAAAACCTTTTTCCACAAAATAAGTTTTTCAAAGAAAAGTAAAGAACTCAATTAAACAAAAAATGAGCAAAAATAAAATCAAATAATCTACCAAGCGTGAAACAACCACAAATCAGCATCGATAAATAAATGAAACCCAAAACGATCAGAAATTACAATAAATAACCGAGTCAAACTCAAAACGAGCAGAAATTAATATAAGTTGGGCGCAAAACCCCTATGCCTTCCCAAGGCCAGACCAAAATTTGCACTTTACTGAGAAAATATAATTGTTTTCAATTTTATAACTTTAATAAGTCAAATATTACTAACATTTTGATTAATAAATGTCAGCATATGCATATTAAACTAACAATGCACATTCATTTGTATTTTTTCAGCAAATCGCAAATTTTTTTCTGGCCTTGGGAAGGCATAGGGGTTTTGCGCCCAACGCAAAAACCCCCATAAGGTATAAAAACCTTATATGCCCCCAGGGCAGAACCTACAACCTTTGCCCTTGGGGCTCTGGGGGGTTTGTCATCCTAAAATCCATAATTTCCAGAACTTTCAACTACGTTGAACAAAATGGCTATCACTAAACTTTGATGGAATGTTTTTGGGGAAATGGTGGGAGTAAGAGGAGGGTTAATTACCCTCCACTCACTTTCGACTATAAAAAAAGGCAATTTCAATTTCGAATCAAATCAGCCCTTTTTGAAATTTCTATAACAACTTTCTATATAAACTCTATATGCCCCCAGGGCATAACTTACAACCCTTGCAATCAGGGCTCTGAGGGGGTTATCATCCTAAAAGACCTAATTTCAAGAACTTTCAACTACGTTGAAAAAAATGGATATCTCTAAATTTTGATATGGATGTGTTTGGGAAAATGGTGGGCGTGAGAAAGGCGTTAGTCGCTCTCCAATCACTTTCAACTAATAAAACAGGCACTAGCCCTTTCAATTTCCAATTGAATGAGCCCTTTTGAAGTTTCTACGCTTTCAATAAAAAGCTTATATGCCCCTCGGGCATAACTTACAACCCTTGCCCTGCGGGCTGTGGCGGGGGGGGGGTTTCATCCTCAAAGACCTTATTTCCAAAACTTTCAACTACGTTGAATAAAATGGCTATCTAAAAAATGTGATTGGATATGTTAGGGGAAAAGATGGGCGGCAGAGGAGGGTTAGGTGCCCTCCAATCACTTTCGACTATTAAAAAGCGCCCTAGACCTTTGAATGTCCTATCGAATAAGCCCCTTTTCAAGTTCCTACGACAAAAATTTCAATAATAACCTTATATGCCCCCAGGGTATAACTTATAACCCTTACCCTGAAGACTGTAGGGGGGAGTGTCCTGCTCAAAGCTAAATTTTCCTGACCTTGAACTACGTGGATCATAATGGCTATCGCAACATATTTAATGGATGTGTTTGAGATAATGTTGAATAAGCAAGGGATCTTAGTTGCTTTCCAATCACTTTCGACTAATAAAAAGGGCATTAGTAATTTCAATTTCCAATCTAATGAGCCCTTTTTGAAGTTTCTACTACAACGAGTTATATAAAAACCTTATATGCCCCCAGGGCATAATTTACAACCCTGGCCATGAGCGCTGTGAGGGGGGGGGGGGTTGTCATCCTTAAAGACCTAATTTCCAGAACTTAAAACTACGTTGAATAGAATGGCTATCTCAAAGTTTTGATTAGATGTGTTTTTGGAAAAGGTGGGCGTGAGAGGCGGGATATTTACACTCTCATCTATTATGAAATCTTATTAGGACACTAAACCAATGAATTTCCATAAAAATTCGCCTTTTTTGAAGTTCCTGCGACAACATAATAAATAAAAAAACCTTATGTGTCCCCAGGATACGAACTAAACCCCTTAACCCGTGGGCTATCGGGGTCTTTCCTCAAAAACGTAATTTCTATCTGGAAATAAACTACGCTGAACAAAATGGCCATCTCAAAATAGTGATGTAATGTGTTTCGGGAAATGGTAGACTTGGAAGGGGTTTTAGTTGCGTTCCAATTACTTTCGACTATTAAAAAGAGCAAAAGCCACTCAAATTTCCAATTGAACGAGCCCTTTTCGAAGTTTTTACGACAAAATCTTCGATACGAAGTGCCCTGCTCTAAAGGAAAAAATTAATAAATAATAAATTGTGCCAATATCGTTCTTATATGCCCCCAGGACATAACTTAAAATCGTTGCCATGAGGGTTGTGGGGGAGTGTCTTCCTCTTTACTTAGTCCCCGTTTCTTGTCTCGTTCTCGAGTGTCCCCGTTCTTTACTTAGGCAGTGCGATCGCGCTGCTATGATTTATACAACAACTTTCTATATAAGCCTTATATGCCCCCAGGGCATATGTTCGGAAACGTGGGTGTGTTTTGGAAAATGGTGAGTGTGAGAGGTATGTTAGTCACTATCCAATCACTTTCAACTATTAAAACAGGCACTAGCACTTTCAATTTCCAATTGAATGAGCCCTTTTGAAGTTTCTATGACAACACTTTCAATATAACTTTATGTGCCCCAGGGCATAACTTACAACCCTTGCACTGAGGGCTCTGAAGGGGTTATCATCCTAAAAGACCTAATTTCAAGAACTTTCAATTACGTTGAACAAAGTGGATATCTCAAAATTTTGATTGGATGTGTTTGGGAAAATGGTGGGCGAGAGAGGGGTGTTAGTCACTGTCCATTCATTTTCAACTACTAAAAAGGCACTACCTTTGTTAATTTTCAAATGAATTTAACGGTTTGAGGTTTCTACGTCAGTACTGTTAATAAAAACCTCAGTTGCCCCCAGGACATGATTAATAACCCTTTCCCTAAGGACGGTGGGGGGAGGGGTTGTCATCCTTACGGATCTAATTTCCAAAACTTTCAACAACGTTGAATAAAATGGCTATCTAAAAATCTGGATTGGATGTGTTTTGGGAAAAGGTGGGCGTGAGAGGGGTGTTAGTTGCCCTCAAATCACTTTCGACTATTAAAAAGGGGATTAGCCCTTTGAATTTCAAATCGAATGAGCCCTTTTTCAAGTTTCTAGGACAAAGCTTTCAATAAAAACCTTATATGCCCCCAGGGCATAACTTATAACCCTTACCCTGAAGACTGGGGGGGGGAGTGTCCTGCTCAAAGGTATAATGTCTGGATACTTTGAACGTCGTGGGACAGATTGCCGATCAGAAAATTTTGATTAGCGGTTTATGGGAATCTGGTAGTCGTGGAAGGGGTGTTACTGGCCTTCGAATCACTTTTGGCTGCTAAAAAGAGCAGTAGACCTATGAATTTCAAATCAAGTGAGCCCTTTTTGAAGTTTCTACGGAAACGCGTTCAATAAAACCTTATATGCCCCCAGGGCACAACTTACAACCCTTGCCCTGAGGTTTGTGGGGCAGCGTCCTCTGCAAAAACATATTTTCTATCTAGAAATCAACTACGCTGAACAAAATGGCTATCTAAAAATTTTGATTGGATGTGTTTGGGGGAATGATGGGCGGGGGGTAGGGGGGCTAGTTACCCTCCAATCACTTTCGACTATTAAAAAGGGCACTAGCCCTTTGAATTTCCAATCGAATGAGCCTTTTTTGTAGTTTCTACGACAACGCCTTCTATAAAAACCTTATATGCCCCCAGGGCATAACTTATAACCCTTGCCCTGAGGGTTGTGAGGGAGTGCCCTCCTCAAAAACATATTTTCTATGTCGAAATCAACAACGCTGAACAAAATGGCTATCTCAAAATGTGGTTTGGTTGGGTGTGGGGGAATGAGGGGCGGGGGGGGGGGGCTAGTTGCCCTCTCATCATTTTTGGATATTAAAAAGGGCAATAGCCCTTTTAATTTCCAATCGAATGAGCCTTTTTTGAAGTTTCTACGACAACGCCTTCTATAAAAACCTTATATGCCCCCAGGGCATAACTTACAACCCTTGACTATTCAAAAGGTCACAAGCCACTCCAATTTCCAATTGAATGAGCCTTTTTCGAAGTTTCTACGACAACTTCTTCGATACAAAGTGCCCTGCTCTAAAGGAAATAAAAATAATAGGTGATACATTGTGCCAACATCGTTCCTATATTCCCTCAGGGCATAACTTAAAACCTTTGCCCCGAGGGTTGTGGGGGAGTGTCTTCCTCAAAACATATTTCCTATCTGGAAATCAACTACGCTGAACAAAATGGCTATCTCAAAATTTTGATTGGATGTGTTTGGGGGAATGATGGGCGTGGGGGAGAGGAGGCTCAGTGCCCTCTAAGCCCTTTCGACTATTAACAATGGCACTGGCAACCCAAATTCCTGGCCAAATGAGCGCTTTTCAAAGTTTCTGCTACAATTCCTTCAATACGAAGTCATGGGCTGGAGAAAGAAAAATAAATAAAAAATAATATATTGTGACCACATCGTTCTTTACTTAGGCAGCGCTCGCGCTGCCTATGATTAATTTAAAAAACTTGTTCCGCAAAACGAGCAAAAATTAACAAAAGTAGGGCTGACAACCCCCATGCTTTCCCAAGACCAGAACATAGTTTGCACTTTGGTGAAAACAAAATACAGAATTTTTTTTCACTTTTTCGACTTTAATAAGCGAAAAATTAATAGGACTTTAAGGAATAAATATCAGTATATGTATATTAAACTGTCAATCCACATTCGTTTTTTTCAGTAAAGTGCAAATTTTGTTCAAGTTTTGAGAAGGCATGGGGTTTGTCAACATACTCAAGTTAATTTTTGCTCGTTTTGGGTTTGACTCGGTTATTTATTGTAATTTCTGTTCGTTCCGGGTTTCATTTATTTATTGATGGTGATTTGTGTTAGTTTTACGCTTGGAAGATTAATTGACTTTATTTCTGCTCATTTTTGGTTTAATGGAGCTCTTTACTTTTCTTTGAAGAACTTGTTTAGGGGAAAAAGTTTTTAAATTAGTTTCTGTTCGTTTCATATTGAAATAGTCTTTTTCATGGAAAAAAATTAATCTTTTATATCTGTTCGGTTTTTTTCCTCTAAGAATCCACAGTTTGGCTAGATATTTGTATTTTGGAGAAACTCTTTCAACAATAATTAATTTCTAATACAAATAGTATTGTTCAATTTAGTTTTATACCTCCTCGAGTTGACCTGAAAAGTTAAACTTAATACTATTCCCAAAAAGTTCTATCTATGCTCTTTGTCAACCTGGACACACTTAGACTCTTTTGATTTACTTAAATTGTATGAGCAGAAGTACTAATAGTAGAAGCCCTGAAAGTTTCAGCTTAATACCCCCAAGTCGTTCTTGAGATATTGCTGAGATGTCTTGTTTACAACCATACACACAGTGCCTTTTGATTTAGTTTTAAAGCAACATTTAGTTTTAAAGCATAATGCATAACTGTGGTGGGTTGATATACCAAATATCCCTAGATATATAGTTACTGGACCGTTCTACTATGCTGAAAATAATGGCTGTCTCAAAATTTTGATTGGATATGTTTAGAAAATGAATGGGCTTGGGAGGAGGATTGCTTGCCCTCCAATCACTTTTGACTCTTAAAAAATCCACTAGAACTTCTAATTTCTAATCGAATTAGTTCCTTTAAAAGTTTTAATTATATTGCAAGCTATTATTGAGCGACGCTGCCCATGATATTGCTTATATGCCCTTTTAAATACCTGCATACATATAGTTTCTTTGTTTAATTGAAACTCCCCCTAAACATGCTCTAAAAGTTTCACCTTAATACAGGGGCATTGTATGGCATGGGAGCCAGTTGATTTAATGTTTGTTTTGGGAAATGATGGACATGGGGAGTGTGGCGGGGGGGGGACTGGTTGCCCTAAAATCACTTTTGACTCTTAAAAAGGGCACTATAACTTCTAATTTCCAATCAAATGAGCTTCATCCGAAGTTTAAACGACCACCAATTCCATAAAAACCTTATATACCCCAGAGCATAACTTACCACCCTTGCCCCAGGGCTCTGGTGGGTTGCGTCAACGCTGAAGGCATTGTAGTGTGTCCTTTGGACTATTTTAAACAAAATGGCTATCTCACAACTCCGATTAGATGTGTTTGGGGAAAAGAGGCCGACAGGGGGGGGGGGGGGCTAGTTGCCCTCCATCACTTTTGACAGTTAAAAGGAAACTACAACTTTCAATTTCCAATTAAACGAGCATCCTCTAAAGTTTATACGACCACCCCTTCCATAAAATCTTATTTACCAAGGACCAAAACTTACAACCCTTACTCCCACGTTCTGAGGTGTTGTTTCAACCCCGAAAGCCTTGTTATATGATCTTTAAAGTATTTTGAACAAAATGGCTATCTCAAAATTTCTATCGGATGCATTTTTGAAAAAAAGGACGTGGGGGAGGGGGTAGTTGCCCTTCGATCATTCTTGCCTCTTAAAAAGG
The DNA here is from genome assembly GCF_049724085.1 of Artemia sp. Qi Xiang Cuo. Classification (NCBI taxonomy): domain Eukaryota; kingdom Metazoa; phylum Arthropoda; class Branchiopoda; order Anostraca; family Artemiidae; genus Artemia; species Artemia sp. Qi Xiang Cuo. The sequence continues at coordinate 43,331,195 of NC_142811.1, read as the reverse complement.
GCACTAGAACTTCTAATTTCCAATCCAATCAGCCCCCTTCGAAGTTTATACGACCACCCCTTCTACAAAACCTTCTATGTTAATAATGGGCAACTATTATAACTTATAGCCTTTGCCCTGTAGGTTGTCATCCTCAAAGACATAATTACTGGACATTCCAACTACGATGAATAAAGTCAAATCACACCGTCAGATTCAGCATATCAGAAAACCCTGCTGTAGAGGTTTCAATCTCCTAAATACAAAAATGTGGAGAATTTTGCATTTTTAGCCATAAGAGAGATCATGGACGCGTGTTCATTTGTTGTTGTTTTTCCAGGGGTGATCGTATCGAACCAGTGATTCTAGAAGATGGGAAGAGAGCTCATTTGATTGGGAATCAAAAGTTCTAGTGTTCTTTTTAAGTGACCAAAAACATTGGAGAGCAGTTAGCACCCCACCCACGCCCCTTTTTTTCCAAAGTCGTCCGATCAAAATTTTGAAATATCCATTCTATTCAGTATAGACGAAAGATCTAATAACTATATCTTTGAGGATGACTTGACCCCTCCACAGCCCTCGAGAGAAGGGCTGCAAGCTATGAAGTTTGTCCATTATTTACACATATTTTTGGTTATTGGGAAGTTTACAGATATTTTTCGGAAGGGGAATTTTTTCTGTAGAGGAGAGGTATTTTCTACGGCGAAAATTTTCCGTTGGGAGCGAAGTTTCTGGGGGGTGAACTTTCCAGAGGATATTTTACACGGGGGGAAATTTACCGGAATTCATATACACAATTCGTTTTAATTGTCGTATTTTCTCTTTGGCGACTCTATTTTGTGTGAGGTTGTTCTGGGGAAATTGTCCGGGGGTAATTTTCAGCAGAGTTGAAATTCTCTGGGAGACTTTCTGTAAGGGGGGATTATCCACGGAAGAAATTTCTCGATGGAGGAATTATCATCGAGAGAAATGTTCCATAGGGTATTATCCCCGTGAGAAATTTTGCGCGGGAGAAATTTTCCATAGGGGGGGATTTCCGGGAAAAAATTTTCACGAAAGGGGGCCGCCATGACTTGTAAAACAATCTGAAATTAAATAAAAACAAGTCTCTTTTCCAATGAAAGCATGCTAAGGAGAAATTTTTCAGGTAGGATTTCCAGGGGGCAAATTTTCAGCAAAGATGGAATTGTCCTTAGGGAAATTTTGCATCAGCAAGTATGGAGGAGTATCAGTGGCTTGTTACGTAGTGGGGAGGGAGGCAAGTGCCTATATGTATCAAAAGGCATATTTTTACGCAAGCATTTTTTAAACTTTTTGTTAACATTCAGGTAAAAATAGACGACGGTCTGTGGAGGGGGGGGGGAGTTTAAATTGATCTCTATCCTCCCTTCAGTTAGATGAAGCCTGAATATAAGTAATAGTCAGTGATAGCACCGTTCTTATCGCATATTTTGTTTAGCACAAAATATTACTTTCGCTTTCCTATCGGGGCAAAATTTGGAGAGGTTGGAGCGGGTCATCTGTATCACCAGGATATTTTAGATAGTTTGGACGTTAACAAATACTACCAGGATATTTTTTTGGAGCTTGAGAGGATAATTTTTCCGTTTTCCCGTTTATATACGAGGTTTGATGGCATCTTGTTTCCCAAAGTCATTGCCCCCTACTGGCGTTCATTGCATTTTGAAAAAAAAAATACATTCGAATGCTTACCCACCTGTGGGAGTTCACAAAAATTTAGAAGACGTGGGAATTTTTTCTTAAGTCCAGGGGGCGGGGGGCCAAATACGACAGTATTAAATGAAGATACAAAGAAAGACAATTTCAGTAAAAACACGGTCCAATTAGGGTATTTACAAAAAATTATGGGGGGGGCAAAATAAATTAGGGAAGCACATAGTCCACCACCGCAATTATCGCCACTGTGCTTATCAGCACCTAAGGCGGAGAGTCAGGAATGGGGGGGGGGGGGAGTTACGTGATCAATGGATTGCTATAGCATAATAGTCATCCTGGTTCGTTGCATTGTCTCTTTTTGACAATTGAGCTTCTCAGCATCCAACTCTTCGAAATACTTTTCTTCTTCCCAATTTTATTCATTTTCCCATGCATAGCCAGTGTGATTTTCATAACCGTGATTTTCTCACTTTATTTTCCAACATTGTTACAAAATAAAAATCTGCTTAAGAAAAACAAAAAAAAACACTTTGTTTTTGGATATGTTCCTCTGTACGTCCATATTCTACGGTTACGTCCCAACATCCACGGGTCAGTTATGCGCCTTACGAATTGTAAGTACTATATCGAGATTTGAATTGAGTCGTCAAGGAATCAGTTGAATATTGATCCATCTAATTTAGATCTGACATCTAAACCCCATCTTTGTACGTTGTTTCAATTTAAAAACGAGTTGTTTTAATTTTAAAAATGAATTTTATAGATTCATATAAGATATTCGTAACAATTCCATAAAGGGAGTTTAGACATTCCTGTAAAATTGGACCATGTACAATCTACCCTCTTACTCGATAAATTTACCACAAGGGTAAAATAGGTGCCAAAATTTTTCAGTCAAGGCCAAATGGGGTCTAGAAAACTTACGGGAGTTTTCTAGTTTTGCCCAGCAAGAAATATTGGTTAAAGAAAAACCAAAATGTCGTACTTATCATAGGCAGCGCAATCAAGCTGCCTAAGTAAAGAACGATGTTGGCAAAATGTATTATTTATTTATTTTTTTCCATACCAGGGCACTTCGTATCAAAGGAGTTGTCTTAGAAACTTCGAAAAGGCCTCATTCGATTAGAGATTGGAGTGGCTGGTGCCCTCTTTAATAGTCAAAAGTGATTGGAAGGCAACGAACACCCCTTCCAAGCCCACCGTTTCCCGAAACCCATCCAATCAACATATTTATGTGTTTTCTTTGTTCCAGAAAGTTGATTGCCATCTAGAAATTATGTTTTTGAGAAGGACTTCCCGATTCTCTGGTCAACGGCTGGACGTTGTGTCCTGGGGACATAAAAAGTTTTTTATAGGTATCGATTTTGTAGAAACCTCAAAAATGATTAATTCGATTGGAAATTGAAATAGCTGGTGGCCTTTTTAAAAATTGAAAGTGATCGGACGGTAACAGACCCCCCTCTCGCGCCAACCATTTCCCCAAACACATCCAATCAAGATTTTGAGTTAGAAATTTTGTTCAACGTAGTTTAAATGTCTGGAAATTTGGTTTTTGAGGATGACAACCCCCCCCCCCCCACAGCCCACAGGGCAAAGGTTTTAAGTTATGCCCTGGGGGCATATAAGGTTTTTATAGAACGCGTTGTCATAGAAACTTCAAGACGGGCTCATTCGATTGGAAATTAAAATGGCTAGTGCCCTTTTTAATAGTCAAAAGTGATTGGAAGGCGACTAACACCCCTTCCACCCCCACCATTTCCCCAAACACATCCTATCAAAATTTTGAGATAGCCATTTTGTTCCACGCAGTTTAAAGTTCAGGAAATTATACCTTTGAGTAGGACACTCGCCCCAAAGTTTTCAGGGCAAGAGTTATAAGTTATGCCCTGGGGGCATATAAGGTTTTTATTGAAATTTTTGTCGTAGAAACTTGAAAAAGGACTCATTCAACTGAAAATTCAAAGGACTAGTACCCTTTTTAACGGTCGAAAGTGATTGAAGGCCAACTAACCCCGCTCTCACGCCCACCATTTTCCCAAACACATCCAATCAAAATTTTGAGATATCTATTTTGTTCAACGTAGTTAAAAGTTCTGGAAGTTAGGTTTTTTAGGATGATAGCCCCCTCGAAACCCTCAGTGCAAGGGTTGTAAGTTATGCCCTGGGGGCATATAAGGTTTATATAGAAAGTTGTTGAAGAAATTTCAAAAAGGGCTCATTTGATTGGAAAGTGAAATAGCCCTTTTTAATAGTCGAAAGTGAGTGGAGAAAGATTAACCCCCCTCTCACATCCACCATTCCCTCAAGCATATTCAGTAACAGTTAATAGATCGTCATGTTTTTTAATTTTTTTATAATTTACAAAACAGATGAATTTGAGAATAACAGACTCCCCGGACCCCCAGGGCAATGGCTATAATTTATACCCGGGGGGCATATAAGGTTTTTATAGATAGAGTTGCCGTAAAAATTTCAAAAGGGACACATTCAATTGGAAATTGAGAGGGCTAGTGCCCTTTTTAATAGTCGAAAGTGATTGAAGAGTAACTGAACCCCCTCTCACGCCCACCATTCCCCCAAACACATCCAATTAAAATTTTCAGATAGCCATTTTGTTCAACATAGTAGAAAGTTCTGGAAATTAGGTCTTTGAGGATGACAACTGAGGATGACCCAAAACCCTATGCCTTCCCAAGACCAGAACAAAATTTGCACTTTATTGAAAAAAATATAAACTTTTTTACTTTTATAACTTTTATAAATCAAATAATATTAACATTTTGATTACTAAATATCAGTATATGTATATTAAACTGACAATGCACATTCATTCGTGTTTTTTTAGTAAAGTGCAAATTATGTTCTGGCCTTGGGAGGGCATAGGGGTTTTGAGCCCAACTTATGTTAATTTCTGCTCTTTTTGAGTTTGTCTTGGCTATTTATTGTAATTTCTGTTCGTTTTGGGTTTCATTTATTTATTGATGCTGATTTGTGGTAGTTTCACGCCTGGTAGATTATTTGATTTTGTTTTTGCTCATTTTTTTTTAATGGAGTTCTTTACTTTTCTTTGAAAAACTTATTTTGTGGAAAAAGTTTTTTTTAATTAATAATTTAATTAAAAATTTAATTAATTTAATAAATAGTGTCGTACTTATGGAGATAAAAGAAAACAGAATCATTAGAGCAAAAACGGTCAATTAAAGCACATAATATACAAATACCTGATTAGATTTAGCAATTTTACAATAAATAACCATTATAATACACTCTACGATGCAATCTCTTCAAAAGGGTAGATTCCAGACGCCTTTGCAGGAGAAGCCAATTCCCAGATTACTTTCAAAAAACTTTGTACAGCAGGGGATCGCGCCATGAGTGGAGGAGGTCTACCACACATAGCGCGATGCGTGCCATGCGTGGAGAGGCACGGCAGAATTTTGCCACACATAGCAGAAGAAGTGACGCTCCGAGACATGTACTGGACGGCTGGTGGGCAAGCCCACGGCAACCTCTTGCTGACATAGCTATGAATATTATCCTGGGCCCGTGAATAAGAGGAAGAACGATAAAAAAGAACACAAATTACCAAGTTTAAATTTTAATACTTTTTAAAACTGCTTCCGAAATAGACGTTCCGAGTACCAAAGGATTCAAACAAGATAGCCATGGATAGTCAAGCATTAAAACAATTAGAACAAAATAGTTACGCACTAAAGACAAATCTTCTATCGTAATTTCAAAGATGTTACCCAACTGCACTTTCCTGAATACGTATCAGAATGTGATACTATGAACACCATAGGTAAAAAAAAAGAAGTCCAATAGCGCTGAATTTAATATTCAATCAAACCGAGAGCGACTGTTTCAAATGTATTTCGATAATGGTAAACTTCAAAGAACAGCCGTCACTGAATTACAAAATTACCAGCTATACAAGCTTTTAATAGATTTACATAAAATATTCAAAACGCATTTCCTTATAAGGAGGGAGAGCATTCCCATAAAATTGGCCTATCTAGTCTCTCCCTAGATAAATTTTTAGTCAGGAAAAGCTAAGCAGATATTCGAACATCTACATTGGACAAATTCGGGTAAAAATATCGTTATTTCCAAAGCGGTAGATCTCCTTTTTGATGAATATATTTCTGAAACTACCCCTCGCTTCCTTCCCACAGGCAAAATCTGATCCGAGCCTACCCATTAGGTACTTTCACAGGGGGATGAAGTACCCCAAACCTCAAAAAGTACATATTTAGGCTTACAATTTTCAAGCTATTCATGAGGGGTCACTCAGGTCAACATGAAGGAAGTTTTCCCAATAAACACTCTTCAATTGGAAGAATATTTGCCCATTTAAGCTTATTTCCATAAGCCTAAATTCGTCAAGATTTAGGTTCCTAGTAGTAAAAATGATTTTATGACGTCACTTGGGTAGCCAGTATTAAGTGAAGTGGAAAGGAAGCCATCCCTTAAGCTTAATAAATCATGAAATACCCGTAAAACAGGGTACAATTTCCAAAGAACCTGGCTACGGTACTTGTATGATATACGCCCTACCACTCAAATTGTTCATTCATTGACGTATTATAGAATCGTTTTTTTCGTTAGTTTCCTCCAGCTTAGCGTGAGACAAGACAAAGAGAAGTGAGGGAATAGATGGAAAATATATAATTTGGGCTACTTATTTGCACATTAGGGAGTGGGGGTAAAGTATTTGGACAATGTGAAGTTAGAAAACAATTTTTACTACATAATAGGCAGAATAATTGTACCTAACACATTAGGCATGACCCGCTATACTTTACCCCTATCTCCCCCAATATGCAAATATATAGCCCAGATTTGTTTCAAAAGTATTATATTTTTTATCTTACTCTGGTATATTTCATACAAGTAACCAGGCTGTAAATAGGTATTTTTCGCACTTTTTCGCTTATTCTATCGTTAAAAAAAGAAACAGTGTCCAAATTACACATACATAAGAAAACAGACACGGCGGAGCAATAACAATTGTGAAAAATCGTAATATACAAATGCCAGTATATTTTACTTAGATTTAGTTATTTTACAACAGAGGATTAAGAAATGTTAAGTATCTTCACAGTCCATATCAAGCAACATAAATATACGAGTTTGGATTCTCCTTATCTCTTTCCATGTAATCACGGTCAATCAACGATTCAATTCTTTTCTTCAGATCAGCAGGCTAAAAATAAGAAAATGTTTGTGAAAAATCGTCCTTATACTCCAGGATATGATTTCTTCAAAAATGCACAGTCGACGTGCGTCCAAGAGGTTCCTTCCTCGCGCAACGCATAGACTGTGCTCCGCGTGGTAAGATATATGCTATACATCGTACGAAGAAATACGTCAGAGAAAAAGTGGCCCTCCAAGATGGAAGAGTGAGCGACCTCTTGCGTGCACCTTCACGTGGACCTAACTCAGATACGTGGTTTTTAAAGATTATTCTGAGTTGATGAACAAAAAGAAGAAAGAATGGAAGAAAAAATTACAAAAAACTAAAATTTTAATGCTTCTTCAAAATGCTTTTAAAATATGGTAAAGATGGGAGCTGCAGAATACACAGAATTAAAACAAAAATAACTAAACACGAAAGAGAAATCTTCTATAGCAATTTCCAATACCAAAATCCCATTTTTCTGAAAAGATATCTTAATTTAGTATTACATATGCTCTAGGTAAAAAAAAACAACAAACAATCAACCAAAAATGTCAATAATGATGAGCTAATGAGCTACATTTGATCAGTTCAGTTCACTTTTATTTACAACAACTAAAAAAAAAAAAAAAAAAAAAAAAAAAAAAAAAAAAAAAAAAAAAAAAGTGCCCGCCCCAAGAAAGGTGCAAAAAGCACTTGCGACAGGGTGAATATATATAACTAACTGTCAAACTATTAATTAAATACAAAGAGACAAAAACACACAATAAAATATTACCAATCTCTCATCTACTCATAATAATAATAGTAAGAAAAAAAAATAATAAATAAAAAAACTAATAAACTAGCTATGAGCCTCCACGTAACAAATACCTTTTCAACTTACTTTTAATCAGAACCCAGGTGCTCAGCCACCCGAATAGTCTCTGGAACAGAGTTCCACACACTAGGCCCTGAAAATCTAAGAGGGAAACCGGCCCTGATTCCACTAGTATTGCTAGCAACTCATTACTAGCATGACGCGTTTCATAATGATGAGAAGATATATTGTCACTACAATAATCACGAAAGACTTCAGGATCTACACAATCCCAACATTGGTAGGCAAAAATTCCAACCTTGTATTCTCGAAGCTGACCTACATTAAACACTTGTAACTTGTTTAAACAAACTGCAGTGTTATGCACACCTTCAACATACCCAGCAATAAGACGCATAGTTTTATTTTGAAGAACTTGAACACGTTAGTGTTCAGGTGAACACATAGTCTCAGAGCTAATTTACAACAACTACAACAACAGATACAACAACTACTACTAATGCTAACAACCAATTAGAGCATTGAGCCATCTGAACCCAACACATCTTCCCTCCGCCTCAATCTCTTCAGAGCCTCACTTTTTACTCCCTTCCTTACAGTAAAAATCTCCTTTAAATCCTTTCTTATGACCAACACTCACTTGAGAACGTCTTGCTTTTCGTGTGGCCCTAGATGAATGGCCAAAAAGTCCTGTTTCCAGTAACCCATTATCCTCCATCCGTAAAAAAGTGACTTAACCCTGACCATCTTAACTTTTCTTTCATTATAGCCCCAGATTTTGGGATTGAACCACAGTTTTCGGGTAGCTTATTGTTTGATACGCGGTCAGTTAAACGAATACCTAAAACCTTACATCGGTGGTTCCCAAACTACGGCTCGCGACTCACCAGTAGATCGCGAGCGAATACTGAGTGGGTAATATTTTTCAGTGATTTATCTTCTGAGAAATCAATGAGTTCTTCGCTTGCTTTTGTTGACATACTAGTTGGTAAGTCTCCTTGATGATAAATTGTGAGTTAATTGTGAGGTCTAAGTGATAATGAAGTCGGATATTGAGATCTAAAGAGGTTAAAGTTCAAATGACGGAGCTTAATTGTGTACCAGAGTGTTCCATCCAGCCAACCGCCAAAGCCTTAAACTAAAATTGCCTCATAATTTTTTTTTTTTTGCACCGAAATTATTTTGGTTTTGGAGGACTGATATACGATACAACTCCTTTTTATTTGCTTACATTCTGGCTACATTCTAGGAAGAAACTCAAAGAGAAATCACACGAAATCCTAAATCCTAAACAATTTTCAAACGTAAAAATTACAATTAAGAGGGCGGTAAATCTCAGAGGGAGAGAAGGGTGAGGTATCAAGTTTGAACACAACCCTCCCCAGGAAATTAAGAAATTGCAAACTGTAAACTTACTCATTACTTGGTTATTGTGTAAATTACTTGTTCACAATTAAGACCGGTATATCTCTTTTTTTTTACCGATGTGATCCTTGATAGACTGATTAACTAAACAAGAGATGTTTACTATTGGAGATCCTGCCTTCGCAAAGTTTATTAAATACCTCCTTTGGCCAGTTTGAATACTTGGAAGAAATTCCACTAGAAATGGAATGAGTTATCCAGTATTCTGCTACGGTACTCATGATAAGCAGACAGTTAGTGAAGATTGCTTAGTTTCTTATGCAGAGAATATTAATGAAGCAAAGAGATCGAAAACTAAGAGGGTAGGACAAGCATTCACAGAAGTAGCGACTTTCCCCAATATATACAAAGAGTTTGCAAGAACAGGGACGTCTGAAAATTCTTCCAGTTTGTCTATTTCTGGACTTTTTCAAGAGTTAGCTGTGACCCAGGAAGAAGTTACGATAAATAAGACTAAGCTGGTGGCAGATATTGAAACACTTGTTGCATAAAAAATAGCGCAAAACATCGGAACTGGGTCTTCTGGTGCTGTACAGATAAACAGTCAAATTATTACTGCATAAATTTATGACGCTATAGTGCTAGATTTTAATCCGAGGTTTGAGCACATTGAAAATTTAATTAAAAGACTAAAGAGTCAAATTGAATCACTAGAATATTGTATTTTTACAATAGAGAACAAGCATGATAATTTTGAACAGGAAACAATAGAATAATATCTGATATTCTCAGAAATAAGACAGACACCTGGCTCAGATCTTGATATGACTGTCCTAAGCCTTGTTAAGTCAACTATGGGAGTTTCGACTATTACTAGGGAGCATTTTGTGTCGATTAAGCGTTTCAGACTCAACTCTATGGAAGATTCTTGAAATTTAGCCCGTAGAAATCCAGATCCTGTAGCCCCACTTTTAGTGAAGTTAGTATCAAAAGAACTTACGTGCACAGTGTGTATAACTAAATCAAAACTAGCTGGATCTGGAATTAATGTTAGTGAATTTCTTACGAAACTTAGAAAGGCAATATTAAATAGTGCACGGGACAAGTTCGGTGTGAAAAATGTTTGGACAGACAAAGGTCGCATTTTCGCGAAATTATCCAGCCAAAGCGCACCGCGTCGGCTCTATAGCCTAGCTGATACTTACTGAATTTTTCATAGTTGATTTAGTTAGAAGTGTCCTGTTTTTGTTGCTTTTCTTTTCTTTTTTTTTTTTTTGAGTGGATGTTGTAAGGATAATGGGTGATATTTCTCACTTGCGTTTTCTAGAGAGTAATCCTTTTAGAGTGGGAGATGTTCTTTATGATGATTTACTTCCAGAAAGTATAAATGGGTAATTTTTCCCCGCAAAGAGATAGTTGTTATGTGGATGTGATTTCTTCAGGATTAGAGGTGAATGCAAGATCGTTTTGCCTGTGTCATTGGAATTGCCATGTAACTTCACCGTATTATCAATTTCTCTAGTTAATTGATATTGTAAATAGTAAATTTAATGTAACTGACCTTTGTGAAACTTTTTTAACTTCTGGGCATATTCTGTCGTTATATAGTTTTTCAGGATACAGGCTTATTGTAAGGAATAGTGAGAGACTGGGACGTGGAGGTTTGGCATTGTTGGTTAAGGATCATTTTGTTGCCAAAATAAGGGAAGACCTATCATTTTGGATTGAAGGTAAGGTGGAATCTCTTACTCTTGAGCTGGAAGTTGGTGGAAAAGATATATTGATTACTGAGGTTTATAAGCCGCCAAGTACAGTTTGGGAGGAGTTTGAAAATGGTTTTAGTAGTTTAATGGATGCAGTAGAATTGAGTAATCTGGAGTGCATTTGCATGGGGGATTTTAATTTTGATATTTTAAGTTTATATAATGATAATTTGGATTTTTTAAACCTTTTCTCCAGTTATGATTTTTATCCATTAGTTGGGATTCCGACTCGTGTTACAGGACAGTCAGCTACACTTATTGACACTATTTTCGTGCGATCCCGGGTATTACATAGCTGTCATGCTGACGTTATAGTAAATGAGGTTTCCGATCACTTTCCTATAGTAGCAGTGACTTCATATCAATATGAGATAAAGCAGAACAGGACAAAGGTTAAAAGAAGGCAACTAAAAAAAGAGCACCTACAGAAGTTTAGAGAGGAACTAAGTATCGTGTCATGGAAACCAGTTTATGATGAATCTGAAAGTGCTTCTGCGGCATTCGATAAGTTCATGGAAATATTGCAGCCAATATTTGAGCGAACTTGCCCAGTAAAGAGCATAAAGGTGAGGAAAAAGGAACCCCGGAAACCTTGGGTAACTATGGAGCTACTCGACTTAATTATAAGGAGAAATACATTGTATTTTAGTTACTTAAATAGTAACCATAGTAAATATCTAAATGAATTTAAACAGATTTTTAATAAATTAATTCGGCTAAGGGGGGTCATGAATCTGCGAATATAATGTATTTAATTTTAAGGAAAACAACGGCAATACGAAAACGACTTGGAATATTATAAATAAAATCGTTAATAAGAAGAAAAAGACCGATATTCCTGCTAGTCTGATCTTTGATGGTGAAGTTGTTGAGGGAAATGAAGAGGTGGCTGATTTGTTTGGTGAATATTTTTCTAAGATTGGTGAATCATTAAGTGAGAATCCATACGATGATAATAATGAAATTAATGAGACGTTTAGTGACGAAAGGGGAGTTGGATTGGAAATGTCTGCAGATGAAACGAACGTTGAAGAATTGAAACAGATAATAGGATTGGTAAAATCAAGTTCTCCAGGGAATGATGGAATTAATCTGAAAGCGTTTAAGCATGTTATGGCATATTTGTTGCCTTGTATTGTTTATTTGATTAACCTTTCTTTGAAGAAAGGTGAGTTTCCTACTCGTCTGAAAGAGGCTAAAGTTATTCCGCTTCACAAAGGGGGTTCAAAAACTGATCCGTCTAATTGGAGGCCGATTTCAATATTGCCCCTATTTGCTAAGCTGTATGAAAAAGTGATGCATCGACGACTTTATAACCATCTGACTACTTACGGTTTTCTTAGTGATACCCTGTTTGGATTCAGGAAAAACCACTCTGCAATACATGCAGTCCAGCACCTAACAGATTTCCTCAATGGTGCTATCGAAAAAAGTGTACTGGTACTTTCAGTATTTATAGACTTTAGAAAGGCTTTTGACACGGTGGTTCATAAAATTTTATTAAATAGGCTAAGCCGTTTAGAGATCCAAGGGGTTATTCTGAAATGGTTTCAATCTTATCTTAACCAGCGTATTATTCGAGTCTCTATTAAAAATTCTATTTCAAAAACTTTTATCGTTAATTCTGGTGTGCCTCAGGGTTCAGTGCTTGGCCCACTTCTTTATCTAATTTACGTTGATACCATGCGTTTTTATATATCAGATGCACTTATAACGTCTTTTGCTGATGACACGGTGTTTACGATTTCAGCTACTTGTCTGAACCAGTTAATTGAGAAGACAAATAAGGCCCTCGCTGAATTGATAAGTTTTACAAATTCTAGTTATTTGGTAGTGAATATTTCAAAAACAAATTTCGTGACATTTTGTAGAAATGGAGTTTCATGTGTTTTAGATAATAAAATTGTTTTTAACGGTGAATTTTTAAAGCATTTAAATAGTGTTAAATATTTGGGCTTTAGTCTTGATTTTAATTTAAATTGCAATTCCCATTGCGATCTTGTGGCAGTTCAGATTTCAAGAGGGTTGGGTGCGATAAGAAGACTGAAAAATCAACTACCGTCAAATGTTTTACTTTTAATTTATCATTCCGTTGTTAGCCCTTATTTATCGTATGGTTGCATGCTATGGACTAGTAGTTTTATTTCAAGTTTTAGAAAGGTCCAAATTTTAAATAATAAAATAGTTCATATTTTAGGTAATTATATTCCGTTTGAAAATAGCACGTTGAATTGCTTTACAAGTTTGAAAATTTTAAATATTTATCAGTTACGGGATTACCAGTTAGCAATTTTTATTTATCAATGTTTGAATAAGTGTTCACCGGAGGTATTTTGGGAAATTTTTAGAGCTAACTCATCATACTATTGTTATGAGACTAGAAATGCGAATGACCTTGCATCGGAGCTCTGGAATACTCAACGTACTGCGTTTCTGCCTCGTTTTGCGGGACCGGGGGTGTGGAATTCCCTCCCGGATTCTATTAGACAAGTTGATAATGTAAGCCAGCTCAAGAGTAGATTGAAGCGTTACCTTTTGGGTTATAATCTGAATGATTAGAATTTTGAATTTGATCAATGTTTGGTATGAAAATTGTTTGGACAGACAATGGTCGCATTTTCGCAAAATTACCCAGCCAAAGCGCACGGAGTCGGCTCTATAGCCTAGCTGATACTTATTGATTTTGTCATAGTTGATTTAGTTAGATGTATCTCATTTTTTTTTTTTTTCCCTCGGTTTTTGCTTTTTTTTTTTTTTTTGAGTGGATGTTTTAATGATGATATGTGATATTTATCACATGCGATTTATAGAGTGTAATCCTTTTAGAGTAGGAAATGTTCTTTATGTTGATTTAGTTCAAATGTTGATTTGCCCCCATGAAAAGATAGTTGTTATGTGGATGTAGAGCTTCATAATAATGGATTTGCAGCAGTCGTAAACAAACCTTCGGGTTTTTGTAGATGGCTGCTGTAAATTTGTTTGTATTTTTTTATGCTAAATAAATTAATTTGAATTTGAAAAAAAATTACTTGATCACAAAAATACGTTAATCATGATCCGACTCCTCCTTAAGATTGTGGGTCATGGTTCATCAACAAAATTCAAGAAATTAAACAGCGAGAATGTAGAGCATAAAACTCAGTCTCTCATTTGAGAGCCATTGAACTTCCAGCGGTTAGTGATCTTCAATAGTATATTTTAATAGATAGGTTCATTATAATCTCATAATATGTCATTGCTAAGGTTGACAGATCACTCGGACCCTGACACGTGTACATAATTACAAGGAAATACGTAACTGCACTTTATACAAGAATTCTAAAATAGGTACAGAAAATCTGTATATTACGTTATTTGAATATTAAATAATTGAGCAATTATATAAGGAAATCTCAGGGTATCATATTACACAGACAATTTCTTTTCCTTTTTTGGATCAAAATTAATTATATGCGATTCGATATAAATTTCTAAGCTGGATTTGAAAATGCAAGCATAATTGTTCTACAATCCAGTTTTGCAGAATGGTTTTTCAAGTTTTTATGGAATTCTTAGAGTTTCAGAAAAATTCAAGGTTTTTAACCCTGATATACTGTCGCTTCGTTAATTTTATGACTTTTAAACAGTTTAGGTTTCCGTGTAGACGGTGTCACATAACAAGACATGTCTTCGCGTAAACTCCTTTTTCGGGATGCTAATCACCGGGAAAGTTTGAAATTGAACCAATCTCTACTGGTTTTCGAGATAACGAGGGTGAGCAGTTAATTGACGAAGCGACAATAATAGCGTAGCCTTTTTTTTTGAAAAACAGAGTTTTTATTTTTAGGGCGTTCTTCGGATGTACGGTATACCCATTTTCTTGAGACAAAACCCACCAAAATGCCAATTTTGACATCTGCTTAGGTAGGATCGGATGTCCATAGGAATGAGAACGTTCCTACACAACACTTTTTCCTGTAATTAACGTGTGGTGGCATGTCCTGTTCGAGAAACGCTAAAAGATGGCCGTCATGAGTGTTATATAGGTTCCTAAACATCAATTCCATAAGCTCATTGTGCTGTACAGTAAAAAGAATGGAGAGAAACCTCCTATATAGAAACGCAATAGGAAGAAGCACTGTCAGGAACTAGTCCAACTTCATGCAGAGCAAAGGCTCCCAGATAGCAATTTGAGAAGACTATATTCAAGGTTACTACCCCGTAGTTACTAGTCCTTCAGGAGCGAAAACACAAAACTGCTTCCTCTTTCCATCGAAACTCCGCAGCATGACGATCATCTTCTGAACAAAGTATGGCGGGGTGATGCGTGGAACATCAAGCGAAGTTGTACATACCATGGGGTACAAAGATTCTTGCCAATGATTCTATTTTTAAAGTCTTTTTCCAAGTACTTTTAGGTCCCTCATTTCCTCGACATCTTTCAGGCATCTGTAGTCGTAAAATAGTCGAAGCGACAGGATTTGCTGTTTCAAACCGGTGAATCTCAGATTCAAACCAGGCATTATCACGGAAATTAGAATTTTTTAATAGTTAATAAACACAATTTTTCTTACTTGTCACTGCCAGTTTTTTAATACTTTTCAATGGAGACTGCTTTTTTAGGTAGAAGGAAATCCTGGCTTTTATGGATATGCTAATATGGGCTAAAGGTTTAGCTATTAGGAACACAGAGTTTTCTGAATAGGTAGGCATCTGGATGGGCAAGCAGAAGATAGAATATCTAGAAGGAAGGGCTCGGCTTGATTGGTGGAATCGATCCATAGGTGCTATTTACGTCAGTTTACGTAGGTTACTTCAAACTTTAACAGGTACTTAAATAGTAGGGTAAACAATAACTTTAGAACAAACCTACATAGGGTAGACAACGTGCGGCTTGTATTTTTCAGGGAAGGGGTACAAATTTTGAAGAGGGACAGTTTCGTCAAAATCCTTCAAAACAAGTGAATTATACATAAATGTAGGAACACACCGGAAAAAAACATGTAAGAATCTGAATATTCCGGGTAGCTTTAATGGCAGTCTAAAAGCCCACCCCCGTAGGCTCCTGATTTACATTAGTATTAAAACTTGCAAAATAACTTCTTTCTCTACCTCTGCTACTTTTGGAAAAAAGAAAATAATGTACAGGAAAGAGTAAAGAAAGAATGATTAAAAAAAAACCTTAGAATTTAATAGAAGATGCGATTACCAGGTAAGAAAACTGGCATTATCCAAATAATAATAAAAAAAAGTTTGTGTAGAGATATAAAAGAAAATCAGATACGGAAAGCGGGATGAATACAGCAAGAAAAGGACATAGGCAATGACAAAGAGACCAGGAAGTAGCGAGAAATCATGGCGATTGGCAGACAAAATTTCACGTTCTATTGTTTCTAATCAAATACAACTTTTCGTATTTCGAAACATCATGTCGACGTCACTGGTACAGATCAGATAAATGGAGATAAATTACGTCAACGGTGAAAAGAAAAGAAGCTTAATCCCAATTTTACTTACCTTAACAGGGAAATTAAGTTGATCATACAGTTCTGTTAGAAGGAGATTATGACTAAGTTGCTTCCTCATTTTCATTATTCTAACTATAGCGGCGTCTATTATGTACTGTCTATCTTGGAAAATACGCTCTTCTGTGGACTTCTGCTCCTCATTTGTTTCTCTCATTTGAACTTGGTTGATTTTAACACGATAAAGCTGATTTTTAAAATCTTTTGCATAAGTAAATTTATCCATATCACCCACGTCTTTTCCTATAAGCCAAAATATTGAAATTTAATAAAGATGAACTACTATAAAAGACATGATATTGAACAGCAGATAATAGTTGCCTTTTTGTTACTGGTAATCAGGTTCTCACTATGCTACTTTCACCCTTTTAGTAAAAATAGCTTATTGGCTGTTCCCATGGTTTCAATGAACTACAGCAAGTCGTAAAAATCTAAGCTGAACAAATATTTTTTTTAATCAATGACACAAAAAGGAGCAAAAAAAAACCTCAGCTTTTCTGATTATGTGACCACTGCAGTATCAGTAAAATCAGCACAGTATCTTTTTCACCGCACTTCACACAACATATATACTTCACTGGGAGGATAATCAATTTATGTACCTGCACACACAGAAGGAAAGGGATGCCAACCCTCAAGATTCGTCATATGGATACTCCAGAAAATCTTAAACAGATTGGCGAAAAAATGGAATTTAGTCGACTGACATACCACAAGTTAGGAGTATAAGAAAATGTGCAAAGTTTCAGACAAGGGGGAAACAACCCTCTGAGGGAAACAAGAAAAACACCGAGGAAAAAAAACAGTCACATTTGCATATTTATTTATTAAATAATTCTCCCCCAGGGGTTACCGTATTGGACCAAGAGTCTTCGAATGCCGGGAAAGGCTTCATTCAAAAAGAAATTTATTTTTTAGTGTCCTTTTCAAGTTACAACAGAGATCGCACGAAAACAAAGTTCCGTTTCCGGTTATTTTGGGCAAAAAAAAAAAAAAAAAAAAAAAAAAAAAAAAAAGTACAAATGGTAAAAAAAACACATTTATCACCTCCCCTGATTTTGCAAAAATACTACCGATGAGGTAGGGCATTTGTCCCTAAGCACCTTTGCAGTCCATACCTGATGACCCGTCATTATTGACAATTATTTACATAAATGGTTCATCCTTGTTGGTAAGCCACGCGCATGTTCCATCTTCAACTTCTCTTGGTAAACAGAGCGTATCCTGCATCACTGAACTCCTTCTGTGAACGGTGGGTGCTATTTTATGGAAAATAGTACATTTTTTCATTATATTATCGAAGCATAGTGATGACAAGGTCAAAATTCAGCGTACAGAGCGGGGTTTGAAGGGATGGCAGCATTTGGATTTTTTTTTTATTGTCTAAAGCAAGTGTACCTAATAAGCCTAATTGTTGAAGCAGCTTTTAAAAAGTGAAACTGCAAAGTAAAGAGCAAAAGTTTGATAGTAGCTGAAGGCCCCTCATACATGGGAGTGACTAAGGGAAACCATTTTTGCTCTGTGTTTTGGATGTAAAATTCTCAACAGTTCTTTTTATTTTATTCTTTTTAAAAAAAGAGAATACGAAACTATTCTTATTTTTTATAGCATTTTCTCAAGGCTTATACACTAATATCCCCAAATTTTTTTTTCTTATCCAAGAGTGAAATACTATTCATTTTTCTCACTTAAAAATATATAAATAAAACGCAAAGTTCATCAGCTTACTATGCAAAATTTAGGCCTATTTTTGATTATTTTCTATTACACCTTTTGGTACTTGTGTATTATACGCCACTCGCTAAAGTTTACGCTGTGTAAATCTCGAGTTGCACATTAGGGGTGGGAAGGGTTGTGTTGGTAAAGTATAGCGGTTCTGCAGGCAAAATGTATTAGGCACAATTATTCTGCATATTATGAAGTAAGAATTGTTTTTCTAACTACAAACTGTCCAAATACTTTACCAAATTATAAATTTCCCATCGATTATGTCACTTGTCTTTGTCTTGTCTCACGCTAAGCTGAAGTAAACTAACACAGAAACCGGTTTGTTCTCGAGTTTTACACAGCGTAAACTTGAGTGAGTGGCGTATAATACAGAAGTACCCGCCTTTTTATACACTTTCAAAAGGGAATAGGGCAGTGGTGTCACCTCACGGCAATTTAGAAGGGACAAAATGAATTTTTCAATTCTAGGGGGGGAGGGGGGGGTAGATTCGTCGTTTTTGTTTGCCTCTTCCCCCCATTGACGCTATTGGAAGAGGGCTGACTAGAATGCGATAGTCGCGCTAAGTAAGCAAATGTTAGTACTTTCTGAGATAAAATTACTTAAACAACCTTCTAGCAAATTATTCAGATTTTCATGGTTGGGGAATGGCGGGAAAGGAGGATGGTCACTTTGGAGGAGGAGGCTCTCCATAGGCAAAAATAGTCAAATTATAAGAGACATGACTATAGGGATGCCCTCTCTTTCAAAACAGAGGATATCTAATAGTTGATAAAAGCGCATCATTTAGGCCTAAATATTCCCGACGTGTACAGACAGGTGAAAGCAGTACAGAAAAGTTACGTGGGAAATACCAACAGCTCGAGATTTCAGAGGCGAGAGGGAGCTTCGTCCCGAAAATGTCGGCATACATCCCTAGACAGAGACACTGGATTTATATTTCAATATAAATATTCATAATGTGAATTTTGTGGCTAATATTTTTAGCTATAAAATGCCTTCAAAGGCCCGAAAGAAGAAAGCCAAATCTACTGTAATGACATGGTTATAAATCAACTATAATTGGAATGTCCGCCGGAATTGGTTAATAGTCCTACGTCATACTATCGAAAAAAAGAAGCTGAATGAGTGCCTAAGCCGGTGGTACTGTGAAGCCAAATTCTTAAATGATTAAGTATTACATAAAAGGTTCTATACCTATAGCATAAAGAGTTAAGCCTAAAGGAGTTATTTATACCAGAAGATTTGTTTTCTGATTGGCTCCGCAGCGAAAAGGCGGAGAGAAGTAACATAATGATAAAAAATTCAAATTACCGCCGATTGCATCACGAAAGGGCCAATCTTCGCAACGTAAAACTTACCGTATCAATGCCCATAGTGAAAAGACGGACAGAGAAGAAAATACGCAAGGACGACTGCAAACATTTTGCTTGATGAGGGGGGGGGGGCTACATTATTTTTGAAAGAGGGAAATGATTAAAAAGCCTTAGATCATATATCTTTGGTTTACTAAGCGAGGGGGGGGGGCATTTGCGTCAATGGAGGGGGGATTGAGATGGCTTTAAAAAGTATGTATTATGCCCTATTATTTGGAGATGGTAAAAGGTAGGAACGTATAGAGTATTTTTGGTACTTATTGGTTATATATAGGAAAAGCGACTGCTTCATCTGTGAACTCTACAACTCCTCGTTGCGATTTCAGAGCCTATCTTGGACCCCCATGTTTAAAGTCAATGGTCTTGAGCCCTGTTTCTGAGTTTGAGGTAGCTCGGATCGTAAATGCACTTAAAGGTTCATCGTCTTCAGGGCCAGACAGAATTCCTACAAGGGTTATCCGTGCCGTTCTCCCTGCTATTCTGTCACCATTGACTAAGCTTGTCAATATGTCTTTCGTGAATGGAATTTTCCCTGAATCACTCAAGCGAGCTAAGGTTATATTGCTGTATAAAGGTGGGTCCCAGAGTGATCCTGCTAATTATAGGCCAATTTGTCTTCTATCTGTTTTCAGCAAAATTTCTGAGAAGGCTATGCTATCTAGGCTTCTTAGTTTTCTGGATCTCGAAAAATTTTTCCATGATTTCCAGTTCGGATTCCGAGTGAATCACTCTACAGAGCATGCTTGCGCATCTTTCTTGAATTTAAGTCATTCGGCAATAGATTTTTGTCTTATCCCGGCAGCTTTATTTTTGGATGTTCGTAAAGCATTTGATTCATTGACTCATCAGATTCTTCTTTGGAAATTATCGCATATTGGTATAAGATCAAATGTTCTCTCTTGGATTGAATCATATCTTTCTGTTAGACTTATTTCAATTGATCCGTTTTTACAGAACTCTTCTGAAGTAGAATATGGTATCCCCCAGGGATCTGTTCTTGGCCCCGTTTTATTACTGATTTATGTCAATGATCTGATTTCAGCAGTCAAGAACACCAGTCCTCTAGTATGCTGCAATCTGTGTCATCCGGATGTTCCTTCGTGTCCCAACGCTACTTCTAACGAAGATTGCCTCGTTGCTTTTGCTGACGACAGCACGTTTGGGACTCTAGGGAGGACAGAATGTGATGTCAGGTCTAATCTGGTGGCAATATTTGAGAGAGCAGTTTCATGGTTTGAGGGGAATTACTTGGCCTTGAATGTTACCAAATTACATTTTCTTATTTTTTCTCGAATTGGTGTAGCTTTCCCTCAACTGACACAGCTTCAGGTGTCACAAGGCTCCTTGTGTAGACCAAAGAATCGGTTGGTCCGGTTTCTTGGTATCCTGCTTGATGAGAACCTTTCGTTTAGACACCATATAGCCATGATTAGGGTTAAGGTCTCATGGAGTTTGGGTGTCATTTGAAAACTCAAACACACCTTTCCTGGATCTATTCTGAAGCTTCTTTTTTTCTGCCTTGTCCAGTCATATGTCTCTTATTGCCCCATAGTATGGATGTCTACTTTTCCTTCTACACTGCGGTCGCTTTGTGTTATGTATTATAAAACACCGCGTCTGATTATTGACACCAAACCTTCTTAACCAAGACCGCTTCTAAATCTACAGTCTATCTACATTCTTTCTTGTGCTTCTTTTGTTTTTCATCAGCTTCATGTCAATCTTCCAAAATCTCTTCAAAAAACTCCTCAGTTTATTTCTGATTCAGCTCCATATAACCTTCGTTCGTCACATAATATTTGCATTCCTCCTACTCCCACTGTGCGGTCAGATTTCAATCCCCTCATCGCTTGTCATCAGGTTTGGAACTCCCTGCCTTCTTCAGTACAGAAATTCCACTCGTTTGGCGCTTTCAAGAGGATTCTTAAGGACCATGGAGTTGATGTCCCCTGATGTCCCCTGAATGTTTAGTTTGTTTTATGGTGGTCTTCTCTGCGCTATGACTCCCAGGCCTCAGGTATGACTATCAATATTTATTGCTGAAACTTGTATAGTTCACTAAGGAGTAGCATTCATGATAAATTTTATTGCTTTCGCACCATTTTATTATAGTTCAATAATTATAAGCCTTATGACTGAATTAACCCATAAACGTCAATTTTGCTACCTAGCCTCAGAAATAAGCAGAGCTGATTGAACTGGGATTTATATAGTTTTAAATATAAGTTTAAAAGGGCTGTACATGGCTTAAGTTATGATATTTTAATATCTTGGATAAGAGCTATGAATAATATCGTAACAGCTATTATGATGTTGGTTCTACCTGACAATACACATAATTCTGTTTCGACGATAGGAAATCGCTTATAGTAATTTTTTTTTTTTTTTTTATTTATTTTTTTTTTTTTTTTTTATTATTATTTTTCTTTTTGAGTCTATTTAATATAGTTAATTAATTTAGTTTATTTATTCTAATTTTTTCTATAGTTTCCATTTTATCTATATTTTCTTTTCTTCTCCTTCATATGTGAGTAGGTGATCATTTTAAATTTTCTTTTGTTTTTTATCTCTGAGTATGTAATTCATATGTCTTCCCTCTTTGTACAGGCCAATGCGCCTTTGAGGGATTAATAACATGTAATACTGTATGTGTATTTAATGAAGAATAAAACTTATCTTATCTTATCTTATAATAAACACTCGAAAAGTGAAGTTTGGTTAACGCTAATGAAATAAAAAAAATATTATGAAAATATAATAGTTTAGAAACAAATTTGCGTTATATATTTGCACAAGAGGGGGGTCGGGGTAAAGCATAGCATACATTGAATATGTAACCTAGACAAACCTATTCTAACATAACCAAACCCAAATACCAACTAAATATTTAATTAAATTATAGCTACAATGTATTTTCCATCCTAGACAAAGCTAATTCTCTGGTATAAAGAAGTTGCTTGAACAGTTTCTTATGCCATGTTTGCATCATTCCCGATCAAAATTCTCGAGTGCTTATTATATAATCGATAAGTAGGCTACCGTATTTTTTGGGAGAGGGGCATCGAAAAAAAACCCCAACAACACTGCTTTTAAAGTTTGAACAAGAAATGCCCAGAAATTCGAGAAAATTTAGGGTTTTACTTCGAGTGGGGGGGGGGGAGATCCACCTATAATACTACTATAATACCTACTTCATTTGATATGTTCAGTTTCCACAACCTATTTGAAGTGAGTATGACATAACCGAACAATTTAATAAAAGAATTCATAAAACAAACAAAAATCCCTTTGCCGATTCTACGTATGTGACTTACCATTTATTTTCATATTCCCCACCTTGGTCTTATTTAAATTTTTATTACGCTTTTCTTTTTTTTTCTTTCTTTGTGCTTCTATCATTTTCCTCTCTAATAGGGCTCAATTCTGTTAGGTGGATCTCAGACGGACTAAATAGCGATAACTTATTTCCTGAATTTTCATTTCTGAATATAGTCGCAGGAAATCCAGTATTCTGTCACGAGACACACATTGAAATAATTTTCATTTTCTTACCTTTTGGAGTTTTATGGAGTACTTTGGCCTTACCAAGGGCAAGGGACTGTAGAGTCCTGCGAAGCTCACCATCCTCAATGTTCGTTGCCTCCTTTATCTCAGGAAACCCCAATTCGTCAGAAGTGTTAAATAGAATGAGGACAAGAGCTTGGTACAGTGACACCTGCAACTCCTTCATACCCTAGAAAAAAATACCCTGTCATTAACAAGACTGTTAAAACAGTTCGTGGTAATGAACTGTAAGTAAGGAGCGACTCGGCTCAATAGTAGCCAAAAATCTTAAAATACAATTCTGATAACAATACAAACATCAAAAGATTTGGTTTTTTTATGCTGATTCCAAATATAAAAGGTTCGTTAAGTTTAATGTTGCCCATCAAAAGATACGATCCTGAGAAAATATGCCTGATTTTCAAAAAAGGGAGAAACAGCCCCGAAACGTCAAGCGATATTAATGAAATTTACACCATCGGATTAAACACATCAGAGAACAGTGAGGTTTCACGCTCTTATATGCAAAATGTGGAACTTCGCATTATTTGCCAGAAAAAACGACTGGGAAGGGGTAATTTGACCGAAAATCAAAAGTTCTATTGAAGTGGATACTAGCCCCCCCCCCCTCACATGCCCCATTTTCCCCCTAAGACATCTGATCAAAATTTTGAGATAGTCATTGGATCCAGCATAGTCGAAAAGTCCAATGAGGATGCCTATGAGGCATTTTGAGGATGCCTTTTGAAGATATGCCTTTGAAGATGACATGACCCCCAGAGTCCCTGAGGAAAGGGCTGTTAGTTACACGATTTGCCATTGTTCACAGATAGTCGTGATCGATCCTTTAAGAGCTCTTAACTCATCAGTAGAGTCCTAGGTTATACTTTCCATATGATACATAGATGTTTTCTAGGGATGTTTTCCATATGATACATAAGTGGTGGGGTGATGGCAGAAGGATCTCTTCTGCATCTTCTACCGACACATTCATATCAAACTATTGTTGGCTAAAGGCAATTGTCCAAAACAAATCAGAAGCCGCTCCTGATAGCACAGACTTCAAGGAAATGGAACTGTGGATAACAAATGAGTTATAGACAGCTTTCCCTACAAAACCATTCCTAAATACGCAATTTGACAATCTCTAGTTTTCGATTCAAAAAAAAAAAAAAAAAGAAAAAAGATGTGCACGTGAAGCTGAAGTGTAATTCTAATGTGTAATTGATAACCAGTCTGGTAATCTGCCTTGGAAAGGTGCCATGGAACGTAAAGGCCGAGAATAGCACAGGAAGGAACGTAAAGGCCGAGAAGTATAACCTAGGACTCTACTCTGATCAGACAACCAAGAGCAAACACAGCCGCCTTTTCTACTGAAACCAATGAATGAACAGCAGGGAATCTACGTTAGTTAGGGCCACTGCCCCCGGCGCTTTGGAAGTAGTGGTGATCTCAGAACCAGGGGGAGCAGGTAGAAAAAGGGGCCAGAGAGGGGGCTGGTTGCCCTACAATAGCTTTTGGCTCTTAAAAAGGACACTAGAACTTTCAATTTCCAAAGTTATGAGCTCCCTACCAAGTTTATATGATCACCTCTTTCATAGAATATGCCCGGAAAAAACAATAAATGAAAGCATAGATAGATAGATTCCTTATTTTCGACAATTTACAAAGAGAAACAAACAAATGAACTGAATAAACATAGTCACTACTAGAAGGTCAAATGACAGTTGCGCGGTGGCTCAATCAATTAACTAAATCACATTAAATGACACCCCCACCTGGAGTAGCATGAACTAATCTTTTATTTCAATGTACTGTATATGATGACCCCCCCCCCTAAAAAAACAGCTGAAAGAACTTCAAGTGCAACTACAGATGTATCATCGAATGTTTTTGGCGGTATCGAGTCTGTGTTGGTCACTGCATTAGTTTCCTCTATTTTGTCTATCAAAAGCATACACTTATTCAAATAATAGCATATAGGATGCTTTCTATCATAAACATATTATAATAGAATCTGAAATGGTGTACGATGATAAAATAATATCGTCCTTTACATTTTCTCAAATTATATATAATAAAATACACAATAATTTTCAGATAATTTGGGGGTTTCAGACATTAGTGTGAAATTTCTAGTGGAAATCTGTAAAAATAAAGCACTTAAAAAGTGGAAAGTGGTTATCAGGAATTGAAAACATAGGCCATTTTGCACTACAATAAAAGAAAAAGTGAGAATTATCTTTAGAAAAAATAATTTATTTCCGAATCATGTCCAGGTAAATTACAGGAATTTAAGGTTATTTCCACATTCATAACCAGTGTGATTACCCTAGTTAAACTACTATTTTTAAAATTAATCACTGCAATTTTGTAGTTGCATTACTTAATTTTCAACTTAAAGGAAATTATTAGAAACAAAAAGGAGGACAATTCACATTCACTTCAAGGAAATTAAGACAAGAGAAACTTGATTTGAAACTAAAACACTGAATGAACAAAAACACTGAATGACAGTTTCTGAAACATGCAATCCTACAGAAAGGGGGGGGTAAATCATACCCAACCAACACCAATCAGGATTCTTCCACAATTTTTCCTATAATTTCTTACATTTTAATAGAATTTACCTATTTTTCAATTAAATATATACATAAATATATATATATATATATATATATATATATATATATATATATATATATATATATATATATATATATATATATATATATATATATATATATATATCCCATGGACAAATTCCTGCTTAAGCCCCTAGCATTAGAAATATTAATCCAGTAGGATCAAAAGAATTTATTTCAAGGGAAGGAAACATATTAAAAAAAAAACCACTGAAATTAAGAAATTATAGTATCACACGAATCTTATGATTCCCGAGAGGGAGCAGTGTACGAAATTGTAAAGAGATTTTGATCAGAATTTACCCCCAGTGAGGGGACCACCACCCTTTACCCTATCCCAAAAAGTTTAGTTTTTTTTCTAAGGGCGATCCACATTAGTCTTTTTTTTTGGTCCGACACATGGTGTTCCAGATGTTGACTAGTAACACGTTACACCCTATATATTGCCTTAACACTCTATATCTAGCAAATCATAGGCAGCGCAATCGCTGGCACGAACGATGCTGGCACAATGTATTATTATAAATTTTTTTTCCATACCAAGGCACTTCGTGTCGAAGGAGTTGTCGTAGAAACTTCGAAAAGGGCTCATTCGATTGGAAATTGGAGTGGCTAGTGTCCTTTTTAATAGTCAAAAGTGATTGAAGGGCAATTATACCCCCCCCCCCACCCATCATTCCCCCAAACACACCCAATCAAAATTTTCAGATAGCCATTTTGTTCAGCGTAGTTGATTTCCAGATAGAAAATATATTTTTGAGGAGGACACTCCCCCACAATCCTCAGGGCAAGGGTTTTAAGGTATGCCCTGAGGGCATATAAGAACGATGTTGGTACAATGTATTATTTATTAATTTTTTCCATTTAGACCACGGTACTTCGTATCGAAGGAATTGTCGTAGAAAGTTCGAAAAGGGCTCATTCAATTGGAAATTGGAGTGGCTTGTGCCCTTTTCAATGGTCGAAAGTGATTGAAAGGCAACTAACACCCCTTCCACGCCCACCTTTTCCCGAAACACATCCAATCAACATTTTGAGATAGCCATCAGCGTAGTTTATTTCCTGAGATAAATTACGTTTTTGAGGAGGACATTCCCCACAGCGCTCAGGGCAAGGGTTGTAAGTTATGCCATGGGGGCATATAAGGTTTTTTTTATAGAAAGGCGTAGTCTTAGAAACGTCAAAAAGGGCTCATTCGATTGAAAATTCAAAGGGCTAGTGCCTTTTTTAATAGTCGAAAGTGATTGGAGAGCAACTAACCCCCCTCTCACGCCCACCTTTTCGCCAAACACATCCAATCAAAATTTTAAGATAACCATTTTGTTCCATGCAGTTTAAAGTTCAGAAAATTATACCTTTGAGCAGGACACTCCCTCCACAGTCTTCAGGGCAAGGGTTATGCACCCATCCAATAGAAAATTTTGAGATATCCATTTTGTTCAACGTAGTTGAATATTATAAAAATTAGGTCTTTTAGGAGGATAACCCCCTCAGAGCCCTCAGTGCAAGGGTTGTAAGTTATGCCCTGGGGGCATATAAAGTTTTTATAGAAAGTTGGTGTACAAATTTCAAAAAGGGCTCATTTTGTTGGAAATTGAAATTGCCCTTTTTAATAGTCGAAAGTGAGTGGAGAGTAATTACTCCCCCTCTCACGCCCACAATTTCCCTAAAAATATTCAATCAAAGTTTAGACACAGCCATTTTGTTCAACGTAGTTGAAAGTTCTGGAAATTATGTATTTAAGGCTGACAAACCCCCCAGAGCCCCAAGGGAAAAGGTTGTAAATTATGCCCTGGGGGCATATAAGGTTTTTATAGATAGAGTTGTCGTAAAACTTCAAAAGGGGCTCATTCAATTGGAAATTAAGAGGGCTAGTGCCCTCTTTAATAGTCGAAAGTGATTGGAGGGTAACTAACCCCCCTCTCACGCCTACCATTCCTACAA
Source organism: Artemia sp. Qi Xiang Cuo (assembly GCF_049724085.1). Classification (NCBI taxonomy): domain Eukaryota; kingdom Metazoa; phylum Arthropoda; class Branchiopoda; order Anostraca; family Artemiidae; genus Artemia; species Artemia sp. Qi Xiang Cuo. The sequence continues at coordinate 43,303,674 of NC_142811.1, read as the reverse complement.
AAACATCCAATCAAAATTTTCAGATCGCCATTTTGTTCAAAGTAGTAGAAAGTTCTGTAAATTAGGTCTTTGAGAATGACAAACCCCCTCCAGCCCTCAGGACAAGGGTTGTAAGTTATGCCCTGGGGGCATATAAGATTTTATTTAAAGTGTTGTCGTAGAAACTTCAAAAGGGCTCATTTGATTGGAAGTTGAAAGGGCTAGTGCCATTTTTATTAGTTTAAAGTTATTGAAGAGCGACTACCGCCCCTCTCACGCCCACCATTTCCCCAAACACATCCAATCAAAATTTTGAGATAGCCTTTTTGTTTAACGTAGTTGAAAGTTCTGGAAATTAGGTCTTAGAGGATGAAAAACACCCTTACAGCCCTTAGGGTAAGGGTTGTAATTTATGCCCAGGGGGGCAGATAAGGTGTTTATAGAAAGCGTTGTCGTTTCAAAACGGGCTCATTCGATTAGAAATCGAAAGGCCTAGTGCCCTTTTTAATAGTCGAAAGTTATTGGAAGGCTTGACATTTTTATAGTAAAGATCGATGTGGGTAAAATGTATTGTTTTTGTTGTTGTTGCTGTTGTTTAGATCAGGGCACTCCGTATCGAAGGAGTTTGAAAATAGAAAGGGCTGATGCCCTGTTTAATAGTCAAAAGTGATTGGAGGGCAACTAATCCCCCTCCCACGCCCACCCTCCCATTTGTCCATTATGTTTAAAAACTATATGTTGTCTTAAGATTTAGTCACAATGCACTGTGTTAATGCTAATTCCCAATAAGACATCTCAGCTCAGCAGTATCCCAAGAACGACTGAGGGCATTATGTTCAAACTTTCCGGGCTACTTTTGCTCTTAAAATTTAACCTAATCAAATAGCGTAAGTGTATCCAAGCTATCAAAGAAAGTAAACAGATTTTTTTGCGAACGGTATCAAGTTTTCCATTTCAGGTCAACTAGAGGAGGTATGAAACCAATTTAAACACTACTATTTGCGTCCAGATTTTTAAAATGACTTATGTTGTAAAAAATTGCTGAAAATTTTCCTCCAGCATACAAATGGCAGGCCAAACTCTAAAGTCTTAAAACAAACTAAAAGATTTAAAGTATCATTTTCTTTTTCCCTGAAAAGACTGTGTCAATATAAAACGAACAGAAATTAATTAAAAAAAACTTTTTCCACAAAATAAGTTTTTCAAAGAAAAGTAAAGAACTCCATTAAAAAAAAATTTGCAACAATAAAATCAAATCATCTACCAAGCGTGAAACTACCACAAATCAGCATCAATAAATAAATGAAACCCAAAACGAACAGAAATTACAATAAACAACCGAGTCAAACTCAAAACGAGCAGAAATTACCATAAGTTGGGCTCAAAACCCCTATGCCTTCCCAAGGCCAACACGAAATTTGCACTTTACTAAAAAAAATACAAATGAATGTGCATTGTCAGTTTAATATGCATATACTGATATTTAGTAATCAAAATGTTAATATTATTTGATTTACTAAAGTTATAAAAGTAAAAAAGTTTATATTTTTTTCAATGAAGTGCAAATTTTGTTCTGGGCTTGGGAAGGCATAGGGTTTTGGGCCCAAATTATGTTAATTTCTGCTCGTTTTGAGTTTGACTCGGTTATTTATTGTAATTTCTGTTTGTTTTGGGTTTCATTTATTTATCGATGCTGATTTGCGGTAGTTTCACGCTTGGTAGATTATGTAATTTTATTTTTGCTTGTTTTTTGTTTAATGGAGTTCTTTACTTTTCTTTGAAAAACTTATTTTGTGGAAAAAGTTTTTTTAATTAATCTAATAAACAAGGTAAGAGCAACAATTTAACGCTAGCCTTGAAAAGCCTTGGCAAATGAATTCATGGCACAAAGCACGTAGCTCCTTGCAAGGACTAATTTAGTATTACCACTTTCTATGCAATGCTTGAGCCTCATTTGATTTAGCCTCACTATATACACGACAAAGAATTCTGCCGCTGGATTTGATTTTTCGTCGAAACAACGGGTGTTTCATTGGCAAATTTTGTCACCCCGTCAAGTTTTTGCGGTCGTTAGACGAAAAAAAGCTCCAGTGTTTACGCTGTCAACATAGAAACTCAAAATTTGGGCAGCAAATCCAAATTGGAAGGTAAACTCACAACAGTTTAATCTAGAAAAATATGATTTTGTTTGTGTTCAATAATTTTAAGGAGCATTAGAATCAATTAATTACACGAACAAGGTCTGACAATTAGTTAATTTATATTAAATAGTATTAAAGGGTACTTGTGCATTATAGCGACCACACTGTTGTTCTTGATCTGTTGAAAACCCGGTTTCTCTGTGTGCACTCGGAGATAATTAGCTTAGTCTGGGGAAATAAACTACTATGCAGGTATATTCTAATTAAATATATAATACACAGAGTTAGTTAGGTATTTAATATAATACGTTCTGCGCTGCCTGCTTTCCATAATTCTCTGTTGTAGTTAAGTACCCATTAAAGTATTCAAATTGAAACTACGACCAAAAAATGTGTTCAATTTCTTATTCCCAGTCGACACGCAAAGGCAAAAATCGAACGCAAAAGAGCAAAATGTCGACATGATGTTGATTGTCAGTCGACTTTGTAATGCTAAATCAAATACAATTTTGAATGGTATGCACGCAATTAACAAGTTTCTTTTTCTAACCACAGGCCTTTAAAACTATATAGTCAAGCTTTGAAGGATAATTAGTTTTTAAACTGACAGATGCTCATAAAATCTGCTATTGTGACCAAATAGGACAAATATCTAAATTATGGCTGTTCATGCCCAACCTGTGATATTCAAGGCTTTAGATCTTCTACCAAATAAGTTGATAATACGGCTATTTTTTGTTCTTCTTAACCCTTGAGCATAATACTAACTATATGTCAACTGCAATTGTTAGAGACAATACGACCAAAATATGCTGATACTATGATGTTGATTAGTTAACACTAAAACCATTATTGAGAATCTTAAAATACCAAGGACACCAAAATAAAAACCTTTCTATCTCCCCTCCCAGATTTTAGGTCTATTCATGCTTGAAAACCTCAATTTTCTAATATTCTCTCTTATTGTTTCGAAATTATGAAGTTTTAGAGCAATGCCGCATTTTGTCAGTACTGCGACGTTTGAACTGTTACACTACATAAGCAAACTAATAGTATGTTAAATAACAAAGCTTTTCGTCTGTCAAAGTTCAAATATAAATAACCTATTGATCCCCAAGACAGCTAGACCTTCAAAGGGGAGGTCAAAGAAAAACTACATTTAAGTCGTTTGGCGCCCTATACTTTTTATGCCAATTTTTCACCCGTGTTTTTTGGCACCCACGAGGGGGAGGAGGGCAAAAAGGGCAGTTTCCCCGGATGCCGTGGCTCGGGGGTTCCCTACTTTGATCAAATTTCTCGCTTTTATTCTACTTTTTTTACTTATATTTGAGTCAGGAGGGGGAGGGGGGCTGTAAATAATTTTTCCCCGGGCACCACCTACCCTAGGAACGGCTCTGCTCCTACTAGTGCCAAAACAAGCATGACTGTGTGTGAAGGTGCTTTACATCGACAACTGAACTCCACATTTTTTCAATTTTTTTAGATAAGTATGGTTGCATAAGTTTCCGCCTAATCAATTCAAGTCCTTGGTATTCATACGTTAATAATAACTGCATGTCTAATGTAATTGTGTGACTATGCGGCCACATTACGCAGGCTTCACCAGAAGGCTACTAAGAAAACCAGGCCTTTCGGACGTAGCCATGAGTCATACACTTACTGCTAGTCGCCCATAAGAAAACAAACAACAGTTTTTAATAAGGATATTATATTGGACTTTTGCAACTAATTAGGACAGTCATTTAGAAACAGGATTAAGCAAGAGGAATTATGGCACCAGTTGAATCGCGTCATTCAATTTAGAGTACCATTCCCGAAATATAATGACTTTACCACTATTTCCTATATTTTTCGTATAGTTAACGTTCTTTTTAAAGTTAAATATTGGAATATCCGAAATAAAGTCTTGTGCACATGTCTGATTCCTAAAACCCTACCTAAAACATGTGCCGAAACTCAGTAAGTTAACAATAGAGTCTTTATGAAGTGCCTATAATACTCATAGTTTCACAAAAGGCCCATACCCATACTACTCATACGTACCCGACTGGGCTTGGAGCCAGGATACAATTCTCAACCTTTTTATTTCTTCCATAATTTCCACAGTATTAACCTGTTTTACAAAAATCCCCGCTCTTCAAAAATACATGCAGTGATTGGTCATCAAAAGAAATTTCGAAATACTATACTACTGCATTATGTAGGCTTAGCCAGTAGGCTAATACTAAAACCAGATATTATGGAGGTAAAGGTCAGACGCATGTAGCTTGGCCTGCTTAGGAGGATGAAGGTCGGTTTAAATTCTTAAAAATTTTTCCTTGAATAACAAGACAGCGATTAGGAAAATTAAATACCAATCAAAATATGTAAGTTCAACGATCGAAGCAAAGAAAATATGACTTTATATACTTTATATAAACATTTACGTACTTTATATAAACATTTTATAATGAGGCAAAACAGAGGTATAAAACCTGTGCTAAGTGGAATATCAAACAGCCAGAAAAAATTTCCCTAAATTTGCAAGAACAGTAAAAGACAATGGTCTGTATAAAAAGGATAATCCAAGTAATTTCCATTGCCCCTTTCATGTTTATATAAATACTCTCGGAGACAAAACACAAAAGAACACAAAACACTTTCGGTTAAAACCCAAACACAAATCTTCATGCTGCAATTCCTTGCAGGGAGTTAAGGCCTTCATCGACTAATAGAAGAAACCAGGTATAATCCGGAAAAGAAATTAGTAATTGAAAACACATTTTTTTTTTGCTCGGGTGCCCTCTCCTACTTATGTCTGGATATGCGGCTTAATCTACACATACTAAAGAGCTTTCCCCGTCCAATAGGAAGCAAAATTATGCAAGCTCTTGGAGTTAATATTTATCGAGGAACTCGAAAAAGTGCGCTACACTCCTTCAAACCAGTTAGGTTTCAAACAAGGGAATGGATGTGCCAATACCTTAACCGTCGTTGAGACGAATCTTCTGAGACGAGCCTTGCCTGGGCCAGACTTGACATTAGACGCACATTCGACTCTCTAATCCATGCAGCGATGCATCTGAAGTCTGGTAAACGTGGATTGAATCTTGATGTCATTCGCTCTCTCCGGAATCTGTATTCCAAACTACGGATCTGACTAAAGCAACCTCCTGACGAGGTTTTTTTCCTCATTTCGCACACTCGACTTATTCCAGTCAAGAAAGACCTATTCTAGTTATTTTCAATAATTGCTTACTTGATGCTCAAGGTCTGTGTCAATCTTTGCTGATTCTGTCTTCTGTTACTAGGTTATGGCTAGAATTTAAAAAGACTTCTAGTTCTAACTGGATCAAAGTTGATGACGCATTTTACAACCCGCTTACACTAATATTCCTCTTGGATAGTACTGATTTCGACTCAGACGTTTGACTATTAGTGAGTGCTCGTTTCCGCTCAGTATATTATATCTTCAAAAAAATGTGCTGTTCGTTAATGTTATTTGTCTTTTCGTATTTTTCCCTTTTGTTTGTGTTTCTTTACCCTCAGTATTTACACCTTCCTGTGCGATCTTACTTGTTATTTTTTTTTTGTTTCAGAGTAAAATAATCAACTTCGTGTAATAGCCTTTTTAATTCGGATTATGAGGCTGACGTCACTGGTCAAGCGACTACACTGTGGCTCTCTGTCACAGGCATCGCTCATTAATTGTGGTTGAGATTGATTCTCTGATGGTGATTAATACTAACATAACACTTGGTAAATTAAATGATTATGAATTTGGAAGAGTTAATTTTAATGAGATTATAAATAATCCGGTGGGTAAAGCCCCCAATATGAATCTATATGAAAATTTTTAGAAAATTATGGATAGTGTGTTTTTGGTGTAGCAGAGATTTCGGGACTCAAGAGCTCAGTGGGGTAATACATTCCTATTTTTGCACCTAAGCGTTTAGAGCTTAAAGTCCTCGTTTGACGATATTCAATTATTATGTAGGAATTCGCACCCTGCAATTATCGGTCTCTGTGAAACATTTTTGAGCAAGAAACATCAGGTACTTTTGGATATTCCCGGTTATGTATCGATATTTCTTAGCCGCAAGACGGCCCATAAAGGTGGACTCGGATTTTACAACTGAAATAATTTTCAGGCTGTACTAAGACATAATTTATGTACAAATAATGAAAAGGTAGTTGAGTCACTTTTTATAGAAGTCCCAATCCACGCTAAGGAAAGGGTAATAATAGGCGAAGTATATCGTTCTCCAAGTGGGTCTATAACTCAATTTATGGAAACATTAGAAGATGTTCTTGGAAAAGTTTTTGCTGAAAAATCCGAAGTTGTATTGATGGGCGACTTTAACCTTGACCTTGCGGAACCGTCATCAAGACAGGCTTCTGATCTTTTGTCTCTACTAATTTCGTATGGATTAGCTCCTTGTATAAACATACTGACAATGATTTCTAACCAGACAACAACATTAATTGACACCATTTTTTCATCACTACACTCCATTAAGAACGAAGTACTGCTTTCTGATACTTCCGACCATTTGCCAGTTGCAGCCTTAGTTCCAATCCTTCAAAATCCGCAAAGATTATTCCCCCAGGATACACTGAGATTGTGTTGCTCACCAGTGGAGCTGGATAGATTGAAAGAAGATCTGAGTACATCTTCATGGGACTTTTCATTACCAGAAAATATTAATTTGGGCAATTATAACGATATATTTGGCCAGTTTTATGACACTGTTAAGGACAAATTCACGGCTTATTGTCTAAAAGCTCCTTTAAGGAATCCTCGATCAAAAATATCAACACCCATAGCTCCCTGGCTAACATCGGGCGTCCTCAAGTCAATAAATAGGAAGCAGAACCTTTGGAAAGTGTACAAAAACAGACCAAGTGATGCTAAATTAGAAGCATTTAAGTTGTACCGTAATATGCTGAAATCAATTATTCGGAGAGCTAAAACAGTATATTTTACAAAGACATTTGATGATTGCGGTAAAAATATAAAGAAGACGTGGGATGTGATTAAGGAAGTTAGTCGGCCATCCAAAAAACTAGAAGGTCTCCCTAAGTCTCTTATGGTAGACGATCAACTTATCACAGAAAAAGAGCAAGTACGGCAAAATATGAACAAATTCTTTGCGGAGATAGGGAAATCAACTGCTAATAGCGTTACCCATTGCTCGGTGTCACAGACTTGGAAACAGTTCCTAGGCCCCCCGTGCTTGAAATCAGTGGTTCTTGAGGACGTTATGGTGCATGACATTACAAATATTGTTTTGTCTTTGAAGAATTCTTCAGAAGATTTTTGCAGAATTTTTGCTAAAGTAATCGAACAAATTCTTCCATAGATTATTACCACACTTTAGGATTTGACTAATAGGTCATTTCAACTAGGAGTATTTCCTCAACGTCTTAAATTGTCACGTGTGATAGCTTTCTTTAAAGGAGGTGACTGTGAAGATCGTGGGAACTAAAGGCCGATCTCTCTTTTGTCAGTGTTCTCTAAGATATTTGAAAAGTCAATGCTAAAAAATTTCGTGATATTTCTTGAAGCAAAATTTTTTTTCTATAAACATCAGTTTGGGTTTCACTTAAAGTATTCTAGAGAACATGCTGTTAATAAACTTCTCCAGTTTATACGACATTCTTTAGATTCTAATCTTATTCCTGCAGCCATTTTTCTTGATATAAAGAAAGCTTTTGACAGCCTTACACACAAGATCCTCATTGGTAAACTTTCTCATCATGGTGTGCGTGGGGAAGCATTGTCTTGGTTCTATTCATACCTTACTGACAGATCTATTGCCATGGAAGATACAGACAAGGAAATTCCAATTGAAAATGGAGTACCCCAAGGTTCTATTCTTGGGCCAACCCTCTTCCTGATATATGTGATCGACCTCTACCGACTTCTTAACACCCCAATTCCCGATGTTTGCTGTGGATTGTGTCACAAATCTCACTCTCAGACTATGTCAGTGTCCACATCCGATAGTCGAGAAGAACTGGTAGCATTCGCTGATGCCACTACTCTAGGTGCTGCAACTCTCCATGAGTCATCCCTTATTCTAAAGCTTCAAGCAAAGACTGGGAAGAAAATCATTTGGTTTGAAACAACTTAACCAGCCTAACATGTAAAAAAGTGGTACCTTTTTATTTTTTCCCGCTCAATTTGGAGATGCCCCCCCATTACTGAACTTTTTACACAGATAGGATCAGAAAGTTACCCCTTGGATTGATATCTGCGGTTTCTGGGAGTTTTTCTGGAGAAAAGTTTATTGTTTTAGTCGCACGTTCAAGTAATAAGAGTGAAAATTTCCCGTGGACTTGGAATCATCCATAAATTAAAGCGTATATTTCCTTTTCCTATACTCCGTCTTTTATATTTCTCTCTCATTTTGTCTGATATGTCTTACTGTTCGTCTGTGTGGATGTCTACATTTCCTTCTGTACTTGCTCCTGTTCATGTTCTTCATGAGAAAGTGGTAAAAGTTCTCCAGTCAGCTACACACACTCCTGTTGATCTCCTTAAGATTAAACATATTCATCTTATATTTCTATCCTTGTTGATATATTATTTCTTCCGTGGAGATCTCCCCTGGAGTTTGTCTGGACTACTTAAATTAGTGTAGGAAATAAATCTGTACACAGTTTAAAACGGGGACGATTGGATGATTCCGGCTCCTCCCTCGGTTCGTTCAGACTTTGGTGTGGTGGTGCCTGTGGAACGTGCTTGGAACTTGGTTCCTGCTTAGACTCGTCAGTCACGAACACTTGGCTCCTTTAAAAGACAGATGAGCAGTTTCTTATTAAAGTTAAATATTAAATATTTTATATTTTTTTTATGGTTTTTTTTTTTTTTTTTTTTTTTTTTTTGCGTTGGTTCATCGATGATGTAGAAAATTTTATTTTTTTATTTTATGTCGGCTGATAGTAGGGTCGCTGTTTCGTGTGGACGGTCGATGAGTTGACTTCTTTTCCTTATAGATTTATAAATTAGAAATTGTTTAGTATTGTTTAAGTCAAGTTTTAATATTATTCTTTTATTCTGTGTCGTTTCCCAAATAACGGGCCATTGAGCCCTTTGAGATATTTTTTTTGTTATTTATGGAAATAAATGGAACTTGAACTTGTTAACCTGTCTTTAGTAAGTTATACACACGACGTCCTGACCCTTAGCCGAACTCTTCAGAGGATAACTAAAATTCTCAAAATACTAGAGGCTGAATATTAGAAAGCTGGACTTCATTTCAAACATTCAAGATCGGATATCGTTCAATTTAGGCTAATTGGAAAATTTATTCCTATATTCCTATCATAACCCTCGGTTCTAGCTCTTTCCAATCCGTTGACCACTTCGTTTATCTAGGTTCTTGCAAGCCTATACAACGCTGTCGCTCTTCCTCACGTACTACATGCTACCTTCTCAAAACTTGTCAATAAAACTGACCAGAACTTAATTAGATCAATATGTTTCCGTCTTGCGAAATATTTGCTTCATCTGCCTCTGTGGACACCGGAATACGCAAGTCACAACCAAATCCAAAGTCGCTGATCCTCATGCTGCCGGCACTAGACAGATAGCTATGCACACATAGAAAATATGATTTACTCGACTGTTCCCATCTGCTCATTCAGTGGTTTTACTTGCAATGTTTTTTCTTCTCGAATTTTCAGATCCATCTTTTGTTTTCTCTGTCAGTTCAGTTTCAGTAGTTTGTATCTTTTCTCCTTTTTTTAACTGCTCCGTGTTGTTGTGTATTGATTCGACGGGTTTTCCAATAAATAAACAAGTTGCCTGTCCTACTAATATCATGGCGTATGCTTTATTGTACACCTAGTAAAGAGCAACCCCTGTCCAAATGGAAGCTAAATTGAATCGAAGTTTTCAACATTTCCTTTGCTTAGTTGCCTTCTCCTACTAATATCTTGGTGTATGTCTTATTGTACACATAGGAAAGAGTCCCCCCTTCGAATTGAAAAATAGAGCGCACAAGGGGGGGGGGAGTACAGCCAATAATATTCTATTTTTCGCAGTGATTACAAATATAGTTTTATTTCCTATGATTAAGGTTACCCGCAAACAGTAATTTGGATTGGAAAATCCGTTTGGTTTGGCAAAGGGGGTAACACTAAGAAGAAGTAATTAGATACCTACAAAAAGAGTACCTTCAAAGTCAGGGAAAACCCTTTTTCTGAACATTTCAATGTCACCTCTTCGACGCTAAAAAATTTCATGCTTTTCCTGTAATGCGATCAGTAACTTGATTTGTTGTTCACCCAAAAAGGGGCGATGATGCCAAATTAATGGCCATAAAAGGCTGTGGGAGTTTTTTTTTTTACTTCGAAAGGGCTAAATAAAAGGCTGTGGGAGTTTCTTTTGCTTCGAAAGGACTAACTGATACAGGATAGAAATTCTGAGATAGCCAATCAATTTAGTAGTACCGAATACATTTATTTCATATTTCATAATGTTTTCAACAATATATCAAGCGAAGGCGCACATTGTCCCTATATATTAAAATATAGCTCATAAACTGGAGAAAACTTGAAAACATTGAGATTAATATCTTTATTTGTGACTTGAATCCATCTCACGTTTACATTTTTTTTTAATATTAGTTTTTCAAGCCAAGGGAATTATATCGTAATACACTTAACCGGGGAGGGGAGAAGTAGGCTATAGGCCCCCTCTTGTAAATGGTATTTTTTTTGTCTGTCTAGTCACTCTTTACTTATATAAAACTACTTTTTCCTCGAGCATTTAATAGTGGTGACTTTCCGGTTTCCTATTCAACGTAACAATAATTTTTATTGCCGCCACACACATACAGATTTAAAAATTTGGGTTCGGTTAAAATGTACAAAAATTTGTATTTCAAATTCAGGTTCAAATGTATAAATTCATCAGTTTTATTTAAACTTTACTACATTCCATTTCATATTGTATTTAATTCATTGGCTTGAAGTATATAGTATACTTGAAAGTTTTAAGTAGATTTTGGCGGACTTGATTTCAAATGAACAACGATAGGAACTCTCAGACATCCTGATATGGAGCAATCAAAGATGGCAAACACATACAGATTTAAAAATTTGGCCACACACATACAGATTTAAAAATTTGGGTTCGGTTAAAATGTACAAAAATTTGTATATCAAATTCAGGTTCAAATGTATAAATTCATCAGTTTTATTTAAACTTTACTGCATTCCATTTCATATTGTATTTAATTCATTGGCTTGAAGTATATAGTATACTTGAAAGTTTTAAGTGGATTTTGGCGGACTTGATTTCGAATGAACAACGATAGGAACTCTCAGACATCCTGAGATGGAGCAATCAAAGATGGCAAAGTGGAATAATCCCATAAAAACCTTTTCTATCATCTAACATTGCTATTCATTAGTATTAATGCAAACTATGTATATTAGAATAATAAATGAAATAAATATAAGGAAAACACCTATAAATAATGGCGTTTTAAAACCTTTAGTTCTTATTTGGTAAAAACTAGCTTGTTGGAAATGACTGTTATGAAATTTGCAATACAAACATGTGTTTGAAGACACAGTCACGAGATATAAGCTTCAAAACTAGGCAGCAAGTTTGAGTGTGGTCAAACGCTTGAAAAAACACTCTCATGACATATACAAAATTTTCCAAATTTTTTCACATTTCTGACAGCAAAATTTTTGCAAATTACGAACTATTATTATGACAACACTGGGTAAATAATTAATAAAACCACTACTGAGTCGGTAGTTTTTTTTTATTATTTATTTATATATCTTTACTGATATATAGGCACTTTCGCAAAATCTTTGTGCGCTATAATACCAAGTTTTATCTGTACGTGAACTACTACTGCTACTAATTCCAACACTTATGGCAGCATCAAGCCACCTGCGAACACAGGCGAACAGTAAAAACATAAAACAGCGAACAGTAAAAAGAAAAAACAAATGTTTTTACTTATATAACTTTAATAAATCAAATAATATTAACATTTTGATTACTAAACATAAGCATATGTATATTAAACTGACAATGCGCATTCATTTGTATTTTTTCAGTAAAGTGCAAATCATGTTCTGGCCATGGGAAGGCATAGGGAATTTGAGCCCAACCCATTTTAATTTCTGCTCGTTTTGAGTTTGACTCGTTTATTTATTATAATTTCTGATCGTTTTGGGTTTCATTTATCTATCGATGCAGATTTGTGGTAGTTTCACGCTTGGTAGATTATTTGATTTAACTTTTGATCATTTTTGGTTTAATGGAGTTCTTTACTTTTCTTTGAAGAACTTATTTTGTGGAAAAAGTTTTTTCTAATTAATTTCTGTTCGTTTTATATTGACATAGACTTTTCAGGGAAAAAGAAAATAATACTTTAAATCTTTTCGTTTTTTAAGATTTTATAGCTTGGCCTGTAATTGTATGCTGGAGAAAATTTTTCAGCAATTTTTAACAACCTACACCCTTTTAAAAATCTGGACACAAATAGTAGTGGTTAATTTAGTTTCATACCTCCTCTAGTTGACTGTAATGGAAAAATGTAATGGGGGAAAAATGTAATGGGGGTTGTCATCCTCAAAGACCTAATTTCCAGAACTTTCAAGTACGCTAAACAAAATAGCTATCTCAAAATTTTTATTGGATGTGCTTGGGGAAATGGTTGGCGTGACAGGGGCGTTAGTTGCTCTCAAATCACTTTCAACTATTAAAAAAGGCACCAGTCCTTTCAATTTCAAATCAAATGAGCCCTTTAGAAGTTTCTACGACAACGCTTTCAATAAAAACCTTATATGCCCCAGGGCATAACTTACAACCTTTGCCCTGGGAGCTCTGGGAGGTTTTTCATCCTTAAATACATAATTTCCAGAACTTTCAACTGCGTTGAACAAAATAGCTATCTCTAAACTTTGATTGAATGTGTTTGGGGAAATGGTGGGCGTGAGAGGGGGTTAATTGCTCTCCAATCACTTTCGACTATTGCAAAAGGCAATAGCCCTTTCAATTTCTAATCAAATGAGCCTTTTTTGAAAATTCTACAACAATTTAGGACTACAAAAGTCCTAATTTCCAGAACTTTCAACTACGTTGAACAAAATGGATATCTCAAAATTTTGATTGAATGTGTTTGGGCAAATGGTGGGCATGAAAAGGGGCTAGTTGCCCTTCAATCGCTGTCGACTAGTAAAAAGGGCACTAGCCCTTTCAATTTCCAATTGAATGAGCCCTTTTTGAAGTTTCTACAACATCGTTTTCTATAAAACCCCAGGGCATGACTTACAACCCTTGCCTTGAGGGATGTGGGGGGGGGGGAGGCTGTCATCCTTATAGACCTAATTTCCAAAACTTTCAACTACGTTGATTAAAATGGTTATCTAAAAGTTTTGATTGGATGTGTTTGGGGAAAACGTGGGCGTGAGAGAGGGGTTAGTTGCACTCAAAGCACTTTCGACTATTAAAAAGGGCACTAGCCCTTGGAATTTCCAATGGAATGAGCCCTTTTTGAAGTTTCTACGATAAAGTTTTCAATAAGAACCTTATATGCCCCAGGGCATAATTTATGACCCTTGCCCTGAAGACCGTGGGGGGGGGGGAAGAGTTCCTGCTCAAAGGTATAATTTCCAGAACTTTCAACTGCGTGGAACAAAATGGCTATCTCAAAATTTTATTGGATGTGTTTGGGGAAATGGTGGGCGTGGAAGGGGTGTTAGTTGCCTTCCCATCACTTTCGACTATTAAAAAGGGCACTAGCCATTTCAACTTCCAATGGAATGAGCAAAAAACCTAGTTTCCAGAACTTTCAACTACGTTGAACAAAATGGTTATCTCAAAATTTTGATTGGAAGTGTTTGGGGAAAAGGTGGGCGTGAGAGGGGGATTAGTTGCCCTCCAATCACTTTCGACTATTAAAAAGGGCACTAGCCCTTTGAATTTCCAATCGAATAAGCCTTTTTTGAAGTTTCTCTTTCTCTTTCTATGAAAACCTTATATGCCAGCAGGGCATAACTTACAACCCTTTCCCTGAGGGCTGTGGGGGAGTGTCCTCCTCAAAAACATAATTTCTATCTGGAAATCAACTACGCTGAACAAAATGGCTATCTCAGAATTTTGATTGGATGTGTTTCGGGAAATAATGGGTGTCAAAGGGGTGACAGTTGCCTTCCAATCCCTTTCGACTATTAAAAAGGGCACAAGCCACTCCAATTTCCAATTGAATGTGCCCTTTTCGAAGATTCTACGACAACTTCTTCGATATGAAGTGCCCTGGTCTAAAAAAAAACAAAAAACAATACATTGTGCCAACATCGTTCTTACATGCCCCCAGGTCATAACTTACACCCCTTGCCCTGAGGGCTGTGGGGGAGTGTCCTCCTGAAAAACACAATTTCTATGTGGAAATCAACTACGCTGAACAAAATGGCTATCTCAAAATTTTTATTGGATGTTTTTAGAGAAATGGTGGGCGTGGAAGGGGTGTTAGTTGCCTTCTAATCACTTTCGGCTATTAAAAAGGGCACAAGCCACTCCAATTTCCAATCGAATGAGCCCTTTCCGAAGTTTCTACAACAACTCCTTCGATACGAAGTGCCCTGGTCTAAGACCAAAAATAAATACTACATTGTACCAACATCGTTCTTTACTTAGGCAGCGCGATTGCGCTGCCTATGATAAATAGCTCTCTTAAAAGTACCAAAAAAATTTAGTTAAAGATTTTTAATGTAGCTCCTTACTTTAAGCTGAAAATTTTTTTTTTGTAAAATTTCTGATCGCTTTTTAAATGCTGGGAAATCCAGTTCTCCCTCCATGGAAAATTCCTTTCCCCCATGAAAAGTTCCTCCCACGTGACCACCCCCCTCGATCTCCCCAACAGAAAAATCCCCCCTCAAAACGTCTATATATTTCCCAATAACGAATACTATATGTAAACAATGGGCAAAGTTCATAACTTGCAGCCCTTCCCCCGGGGACTGTGGGGGTTTTAGTCATCCTCAAAGAAATAGCTGTTGTATCTTTTAACTATGCTAAATAAAATGGCTATCTCAAAATTTTGATCGGGTGACTTTGGCAAAAAAATGAGCATGAGAGAGGGGCTAGCTGCCCTCCAATATTTTTGGTCACTTAAAAAGGGCACTAGAACTTATGATTTCCGATCAAATGAGCCCTCTCCGATTTTCTACGATCACCGGTTCGATATGATCACCCCTGCGAAAAACAAACAAAAGAAATAAAACAAATAAACACGCATCCTCGATCTTTCTTCTGGCAAAAAAATGCAAAATTCCACATTTTTATACATAGGAGCTTGAAACCTCTACAGTAAGGCTCTCTGGTATGTTGAATCTGATGGAGTGATTTTCATTAAAATCGCTTGATATTTTGGGAGTGTTTCTCCCTTTTTCAAAAATTGGTCAAATTTTCCCAATCTCGTAACTTTTGATGGGTACCATCCAATTTGATGAATTTCATACATATTTTGAATAAACATTAAAATTCGATTCTTTCGATGGATACATTATAATCAAGGTTCTGTTTCTCAGAGTTTCGGTTACTATTGAGCCGCATCGCTCTCTACTTACAGTTTGTTACCATGAACTCTTTGATTTCTAATAATTCCCATATAATTGATAAGTTTTTACGATTTGTTGCAGCTTTACCCCTCCCCCCCCTCCCCCAGAAATTCATGCTCACGTACTGTGAATATGTAAATAATAATTTACATACGACACACTTCTGTACGAATCGAAGCGGATAGTAATTATAAACCTGATTTGACCAGACAAATTTTAATTCAGAAGCTAATTTGATTGGCTACTCACGTTTTTAGGTTGACCACGTTCATACGAGAATTCCCTAAAAAGAAGAATTAAAATCCAAAACACAAAAATCTTAGCAATTGAATGGTTTTCCCCAGACGTCAATTTGACTACCCCCGTACCCAATAGAAGTCATTGCAATTATTTTCATAGGTTTGTCAGTGGAAAAGGCAGGCCTCTAATTGGTTAAGATGGATGAGAGGAGAGCCCTACGAGAATTAATTGCAATAGCCTCTAGTCAACATGAGATGAGTCCGTAGTAGAATGCTGTTAAATATTGTCAAACGTATGAGAAAAAGAAACATTCTGATCCCGCTCCCCCTAACAAATGATTATGTCAGATGGTAATCAGAAGCAGAGACGCATCTCCACCCCTTTTCTCGGTTATTCCAGTCAGGTCAGCTCGGCAACATAGCCGCTTATATATTCATACTACTTGATAAAAAAAAGATTTTTAGAGCATCGTACTCTTAGCCTTAGCCAATACCATTTTGAGGGTAGTGGGACGGGCCAGTAAACTAAACAAAACTATGAAAACGCCAAAATACGTGTCAAACAATTGGGAAACCCTTGAATTTGGTTTCTCTTAATTTTGCACTCTCCAAGGAAATTTTTAGGGTTAATAATAAACCAAAGGATAATTGAATACAAACCAAATACTAAATAATGGAGCCAGATAATAGTTTTGGTTAGACGGACATGATTATGTTCCGTATATGAGAGAGAGATCAGGATATAAACCTGATTTCGATCAACTCAGACAAAGACGCAATTTAATATTACCACAATCGAGGATTTTTAATTATCTATATAAAAAATTTGCGAATCTTTATCATCCGGTTTTCGTTTTGACGATAGTATAAATTGATGATGATTGGTGGAGTTTGATGTTAATACAAAAAATATGCAATTCTGCCAAGTTTGAAAACATGAAAAACAATCTTTATAAAGTAAAGTCTTTACGCCGTTTAATTGTGGTTTTTTGTCTTGCCTTTTAAAGTTTGCCATGACAGGTAGGCCAAATATATGGTAGTATGGTTAGCCTGCTAGGCTTGAAATCCTTGAAAAGGACAAGGTTCAAGTCCTGGTGTCGAAAAGGACAAAGATGGTTCGAAAAGGACAAAGGTTCAAGTCCTGGTGTCGCTCGTTATTTGGTTTGGAAATAGGGACATTGGCGTGACTTTGTAACCTCAGCTACAATCGACCCAGCTCTAAATGAGTACA
The DNA here is from genome assembly GCF_049724085.1 of Artemia sp. Qi Xiang Cuo. Lineage (NCBI taxonomy): Eukaryota > Metazoa > Arthropoda > Branchiopoda > Anostraca > Artemiidae > Artemia > Artemia sp. Qi Xiang Cuo. The sequence goes on along the minus strand of NC_142811.1, from coordinate 43,286,506 downwards.
TGGAGAAATGTGGAGACAGTAAATAGGAAGGGCGTGTGAAAGCACAAGATGGCTGGCCTCAACCGCCCACTGTTCTTCCTGGTTGAATGGCCATGAAACGTAGATCAGCACCCCTGGTAGGGACTTTAAAATGCTAATTATATTAACACAAGAAATTAGACCAGTTCTAAAGTAAACCTGGCATAGCTCAACCCACGCCAGTCAGCCAAGCCAAGTTTAACCCAACAAAGTCTTAGCTAGCGAAAATAAACCAACAAAAAAACAACTTACCAGACCTTAAACATCACAAATTTTAACCTGAGAAAACTCAAGGCCAAATTTAACACCAACGCACATAAAATTCAACACAACAGAAATCAAAGGATGCACAATTTAATCCGGCAAAAATCATTCGAAGCAAACAGTTCACACACTCCGCTGTGTGAACTGGGTAGGTTTTAACTGCTGGACCACACTGAATCAGGGTAGAGTAAAATTTTAAAGTAATTGCAACAAACTACGCAATAGATATGAGGAGGATGGGAGAATAGAACTAGGACAGCCCAACTTGCGGTTCTCAAAAGAGATAAACTTTTCTATTAAAATTCCTAGAAACAGTATAATTAAAAATGCAGTTTTAAATTTAATAGTGAAAAACGTCGGCATTCCCAGACCCTGGATGGAGCTGTACAATAGGGCAAAATTTTATTGCTTATATTTTTATACCTAAAGTATCGCTGAAAGAAATGTTGAAGTTAGCAATATGGATGTTAGTTTATTTCAAACACAAATCTATAATAAGATACTTTTTGTGTTTTTTCTTCTCATTTAATTTTGACTAGACAATTCAGTTATTCGACTGTTGCATACTTCAAGCTATGATTACCATGAACTTTTAATTCCATGGTCGAAACTTGTTTGGATTTCTTTAATTCTATATTGGTTGAGCTTTGTACCAGGTAGAATGAAATTGCTGTGAGGTGAAGTTCTGTCCCTTTATTATTATTATTTTTTTGCTTGGATTAAAGTCAGCAGCGTTTAGCTTTATTTAAATGAGATTGTTAAAATGCTTTTTTTCCGGATTTGAAATCTGGATTGAGATTTGCGAGTTTACCTTTGTGGGTTGAGTGCTTAATTTTTCTGCTGAATTAATTTTTCATGCTGTGTTCACTATTCCGTGAACTTATCCAGCTGAGTTTTGTCCGGTTGATTTTGCGTGAGTTGAATTTGCAGACTGTCAAGACTATTTGACATGTTTAAACAACAATTAAAAAAAAAGTTACAGAAGTTTAAGAAGTTTTATTTAATTTTAAGGAATCGTTTAAAATACTTGAAATACTTGAACGAGAACTGCAAAATTAAGATTGATAATATTTTTTTTTTGCAATAAAAGGGAAGAGGTGTTCTGTCTCTGCTTATATATTATAGCCAAAGAAACCATTGCAAATTCCACCCCAGAGTGGCTAAAAACGTTTTTACACAACAGGGAGGAGGGGGGATATAGACAAGATATGTTTCTCAGTGAATTATCAAATTTATTTGGAATGTTGCAAGGTTTTAGACTTGATATGCATTTTGATCTTCCTAGTGAGGACCCCCCCCCCGCTTCCTTTTATGGCCACCACTGAACCCAAACACAGTTAAGTTTATAACTATAGTGTACTTACAAGAGGAAAACAAGCTTTCAGGACACAATGCCCCAGGGAATGCTGCCACTGCAACTTTCGTCCTGAATGTTTTGACAGATAAAATTTGCTGAAAATTTCTTGTTGCTGAACCATTGCACTTGATAACCTAGCTTCACACAGAGGATAAGTTGGCCAGTATCCCATCGTCAAAACGTTGACGGTCATATCAATAGGAGAGGCATTCGATAAGAAGGAGTGGCCAAGATGCTGAAAATAAGGATGAAAAAAGGTATTATTTTGCAATATCATCATATTGTAAATAAACCTAATTTAGTAGAAATGTTCCCAAGTTTCGAGAGCCGATTTTCTTTGAAAAAAAAAAAAAAAACATATTTCAAAAATGGTGATGAATAATAGATATTAGCATGAATTGTGTTGTAGTGTTCTCGCGCTGGGGTGGCCTCCTCTGCTATCTCCTACCCAGTATGTTTTTTGTTTTTGTTTTTTTATATCCTGTATTTGTTATTTCGGCATTTTCTTATATTTGTTTATGGCCGACACATCGAGCCCTGCTCTCCGTCGACCAGTTTAGAAATTTACTTATCATGTATTTTGTATTTTTGTCAATAAAAGATCTTGTCTTGTCTTGTCTATCATATTTCAGCTGATTTCAACTGGACCGGAATTAGAGATCGGTGCTAAAGTGGACTAAAACCAAACAAGATTTTTAAACATGGCTTACCTAGCTAAGTAACTATAGTTGATTCTTTTGAATTTATACTTTGAAATCGGAGTTGATATTAATCTAATTCCCAAGTCACCATTTTCTTATGTCGTTCAAAAAGGTGGCAGGATCAATGAGCGTCACTAAAAAATTTTTCTCTTATTGCAAAAAGTGTCATTAGTTTTTGTGTCTAATTGTGTATATGTCTGTCGTTACAGAAAGCTACGCCTTTTTTATTTGCCATTGTTTATTCTATTGAAGGCAATTATTCCCCCTTCTTCATAGAGAGATCTTCGTTTCATTATAAAATTATCCTTATGAAGGGCAAAATCTTGGTGCCCATTGAATATTGCAACCAAAACGTTGTACCTAGGGAATTTCACGCAAGGAAATCACACTCCCTGAAAGATACCAATAAGAGATATTGCAATCCAAAAATTAAAACTACGGATGATTGCGCTAACCCACGGCTATAATTCTTCAAAGGTTAGATTTTTATGATTGAAAATTTTCCAGATAGTAATTTTAAAGGGGGGGGGGGGTAATCTTCGCGATTGTAATATTCTGTCACACTCTTAGGTGTATATGATCATGAAAAAACAAAAATTAGCTGGACTGTAGCTATAGCTTTCATTGTAGTACTATTAAAAATTTGAAGTTAGTGTCATTTTTCAATATAGGCATTTACTTTCTATAACACTTCGTTCATTGATGCAAAAGCTTCGTCGTGTCCTCAGAAAAGAAGCTTTTGGCTGAGCAGCCAGCCACGCAAGCACCATGACCTTTACTGTTTGGTCTAAGGTGTATTGATGACCCCTCAATACCTCTTTGAGTGAACAAACAAGAGGAAGTGAGGGGGATGGGGGATGGGGAGATGAGAACTAAACAGAGGAAAACTCTTTTGTCGTTCAACCAATTTTTAATTATTTTTTTTGTTAGCGTAACTGTCTGAGCTTATAAATTGAGTCGCTCACCTGAGACTCTAGACGGGAGGGCTGGCCCTATTAAACTGTGGTCGCTTGTTCACCCCTTTAGCTAGTTCGCCCCTTGTTACCCGTGCCGTTTACCCAAACAGTATGAAAACGATAGGTCTACCCGTTCGCATACGAGTCCAGGGGACTTATCAATCATGTGTCAATCCTAAGACTCGGTAGCCCATTTAAGACTCTAGACTATTAGGCTTAAGTCACTCGTTAGCCTTTGAATCTAAGTGAATTCTGTCCCCCAGTTTGTATATAAGTCCAGTGGACATTCTTTGTCATGAGTCAACCCAAAAACCTCCGTCATTCCCATTGCAATTCTAGTGGGCTTTCCCAGTAGGCGAAGCTAATATAATATGAAAGTAGTAAGGGCATAGGGAATATCAACTATAGATTCAACCATACATTCAACCCTACAAGAATATGGTCAAAAGTGTATGCAATATGAACGGTCCATGAAACGGGACAAGAAAACCCATGCCTGAGTCATTAAACTTACACGTGCATTTTAAAAAGCCAATCTGCCTTGGAAACAGTTTGACGTGTTCGGCGAGATTACGTTCCTTGGCGTTTGATTGACATTTACAAAAAAGGGTTTAGCATTAGCAAATTTGATCCTATTAAGGTGGAAAAAAAAGAGTTTAGTATTTGCGAATAATTCGATGTGTTGTCAATTTAAAATAGTTAAGAAATAAAAAAATTTAACGAGAAATGGCTGAAAAGTGTTTTGGGTGGAGATGAGTTGATTGTGTACTGTATAATACACAAGTGATGTTTGGACAGTGTTGTCAATTTAAAATATACTTCGAAGTGTTGTCAATTTAAAATAGTTAAGAAATAAAAAAATTGTGTTTTGGGGGGAGATGGGTCGATTGTGTACTGTATAATACACAAGTGATGTTTTGATAGTGTTGTCAATTTAAAATATTATTCGTTGTGCTTTCAAAGTAAAATAGTTAAGAAATAAAAAAATATAACTAGAGATAGCTGAAAAGTGTTTTGGGGGGAGATGAGTTGATTGTGTAGTGTATAATACATAAGTGACGTTTGGAAAGTGTTGTAAATTTAAAATATAATTTGATGTGTTGTCAATTTAAAATTGTTAAGAAAAAAAAAAACTTAACCAGAAATGGCTGAAAAATGTCTAGGGAGGAGATGGGTTGATTGTGTACTGTATAATACACAAGTGATGTTTGAACAGTGTTGTCAATTTAACACATACTTCGATGTGTTGTAAAGTTAACATCTTTAAGAAATAAAAAATTTAACTATATATGGTTGAAGTGTTTTGGGGGGAGATGGGTTGATTGTGTACTGTATAATACACAAGCGATGTTTGTATAGTGTTGTCAATTTGAAATATATTTAGAGGTGTTGTCAACTTAAAACAGTTAATAAAAATCAAAAAAAAAATATAACTGGATGAAAAGTGTCTTGGGGGGGAGAGGAGTTGATCGTATACTATATAATACACAAGTGATATTTGAAGAGTATTGTGAATTTAAAATATACTTCGATGTCTTGTAAATTTAAAATAGTTAAGAAATAAAAAAATATAACGAGAAATGGCTGAAAAGTGTTTTGGGGGGAGATGGGTTGATCGTGTACTGTATAATACACAAGTGATGTTTGGACAGTGTTGTCAATTTAAAATATACCTCGATGTGTTGTTAATTTAAAATATTTAAGACAGAAAAAAATTTAACTAGAAATGGCTGAAAAGTGTTTTGGGGGGAGATGGTTTGATTGTGTACTGTATAATACACAAGTGATGTTTGGACAGTGTTGTCAATTTAAAATATACTTCGATGTGTTGTCAATTTAAAATAGTTTAGAAATAAGGGTTGATTGTGTACTGTATAATACACAAGTGATGTTTGGACAGTGTTGTCAATTTAAAATACACTTCGATGTGATGTCAATTTAAAATAGTTAAGAAATAAAAAAATTTAACAATAAAGGGCTGAAAAGTCTTTTGGGGGGAGATGAGTTGATTGTGTACTATATAATAAACAAGTGATGTTTGGACAGTGTTGTCAATTTAAAATATACTTCGATGTGTTGTCAATTTAAAATAGTTAAGAAATAAAAAAAATTAACGAGAAATGGCTGAAAAGTGCTTTTGGGTGAGATGGCATGATTGCGTTCTGTATAATACAAGACTGACGTTTGGACAGTGTTATCGATTTAAAATTTACTTCGATGTGTTGTCAACTTAAAATAGTTAAGAAATAAAAAAAATTAACAAGAAATTCTTGAAAAGTGTTTTTGGGGGAGATGGGTTGATTGTGTACTGTATAATACACAAGTGATGTTTGGACAGTGTTGTCAATTTAAAATATACTTCGATGCGTTGTCAATTTAAAATAGTTAAGAAATAAAAAAATTTAACAAGAAATGGCTGAAGTGTTTTGGGGGGAGATGGGTTGATTGTGTACTGTATAATACACAAGTGATGTTTGGACAGTGTTGTCAATTTAAAATATACTTCGACGTGTTGTCAATTTAAAATAGTTAAGAAATAAAAAAATTTAACAAGAAATGCCTGAAAAGTGTTTTTGGGGGGAGATGGGTTGATCGTGTACTGTATAATACACAAGTGATGTTTGGACAGTGTTGTCAATTTAAAATATACTTCGATGTGTTGTTAATTTAAAATAGTTTAATACACAAGATGGACAGTGTTGTCATTTTAAAATATACTTCGACGTGTTGTCAATTTAAAATAGTTAACAAATAAAAAAATTTAACAAGAAATGCCTGAAAAGTGTTTTGGGGGGAGATGGGTTGATTGTGTACTGTATAATACACAAGTGATGTTTGGACAGTGTTGTCAATTTAAAATATACTTCGATGTGTTGTTAATTTAAAATAGTTTAGAAATAAAAAAATTTGACAAGAAATGGCTGAAAAGTATTTTGGAGGGAGATGGGTTGATTGTGTACTGTATAATACACAAGTGATGTTTGGACAGTGTTGTCAATTTAAAATATGCTTCGATGTGTTGTCAATTTAAAATAGTTAAGAAATAAAAAATTTAACAAGAAATGCCTGAAAAGTATTTTGGGGGGAGATGGGTTGATTGTGTACTGTATAATACACAAGTGATGTTTGGACAGTGTTGTCAATTTAAAATATACTTCGATGTGTTGTTAATTTAAAATAGTTTAAAAATAAAAGAAAATTTAACAAGAAATGGCTGAAAAGTATTTTAAGAGGAGATGGGTTGATTGTGTACTGTATAATACACAAGTGATGTTTGGAAAGTGTTGTCAATTTAAAATAGTTTAACGTTATACTATACGAAGAAGTTGATACTAAAGGGGTGTAGATGACAAAAAAAGAATTGTAATAACGGATAGCTAAACTTCTTCAATGTGTTCCATATAATACATAAGTGATGGAGTGATGGGAGCGGGGTGTCTTAGAGTACTTATAGTGTGATAGTGGAGGGGGGAGTTGCGAGTACCAAGTCACATGATAGTTACGCTATTATAGAAAATAATTTCAAAGTACCAAGTCACATGATAGTTACGCTATTATAGAAAATAGTTTCAAAGTACCAAATTACATAATAGTTACACTATTTTAGAAAATGATTTCAAAATACCAAGTCATATGATATTTACTACATTTTAAAAAAGAATTTCGAAGTTCCATGTCACAAAATAGTTACACTATTAAAGAAAATAATTTCAAAGTAGCAAGTAACATGATATTTACGCTTTTATAGAAAATAAATTAAAAATACCAAATCACAGGATAGTTATGTTATTTTAGAAAATAATTTCAAAATACCAAGTCACATGATAGTTACGCTATTATGGAAAATAATTTCAAAGTACCAAGTCACATGATAGTTACGCTATTTGTATAAAATAATTTCAAAGTACCATGTCACATGATAGTTACGCTATTAAATAAAATAATTTCAAAGTACCATGTCACATGATAGTTAGGCTATTGTATAAAATAATTTCAAAGTATCAAGTCACATGATAGTTACGCTATTGTATAAAATAATTTCAAAGTACCAAGTCACATGATAGTTACGTTATTGTAGAAAATAATTTCAAAGTACCATGTTACATGATAGTTACGCGATTGTATAAAATACTTTCAAAATACCAAGTCATATGATATTTACTCTATTGTAAAAAATAATTTCAAAGTACCAAGTGACATAATAGTTACGCTATTGTATAAAATTATTTCAAAGTACCATGTCACAAGATAGTTATGCTATTCTAAAAAATAATTTCAAAGTATCAAGTCACATGATAGTTTCGCTATTGTATAAAATATATTCAAATTACTAATGCATATCATATGTTCTTGCTTATAGAAAATCACTTCAAAGTAACATGTGGTTTGATAGTTATTCTTTTAAAAATTAAAAGTAACATATCACATGATCGTTTCGCTGGTATAGAAAATAGTTCCGAAGTAAAGAGTCAACTTATATTTTGTAGGGTTTAGAAAATAGATGCAAAGTACAATTTCGCTTGATAGTTACGCTATTATTGAAAATAATTTCAAAGTACCAAGTCACATGATAGTTACGCTATTATAGAAAATAATTTCAAAGTACCAAGTCACATGATAATTACGCTGTTGTAGAAAATAATTTCAAAGTACCAAGTCACATGAAAGTTACGCTATTATAGAAAATAATTTCAAAGTACCAAGTCACATGATAGTTACGCTATAATAGAAAATAATTTCAATGTACCAAGTCACATGATAGTTACGCTATTGTATAAAATAATGTCAAAGTACCAAGTCACATGATAGTTACGCTATTATATAAAATAATTTCAAAGTACCAAGTCACATGATAGTTACACTATTATATAAAATAATTTCAAAGTACCAAGTCACATTATATTTACGCTAATTTATAAAATAATTACAAAGTAACAAGTCACATGATAGTTACGTTATTTTATAAAATAATTTCAAAGTACCAAGTCACATGATATTTACGCTATTGTATAAAATTATTTCAAAGTACTAAGTCACATGATAGTTACGCTATTGTATAAAATAATTTCAAAGTACCAAGTCACATGATAGTTACTCTATTCTATAAAATAATTTCAAAGTACCAAGTAACATGATAGTTACGCTATTGTATAAAATAATTTCAAAGTACCAAGTCACATGATAGTTAAGCTATTGTATAAAATAATATCAAAGTACCAAGTCACATGATAATTACGCTATTGTAGAAAATAATTTCAAAATACCAAGTCACATGAAAGTTACGCTATTATAGAAAATAATTTCTAAGTACCAAGTCACATGATATTTACGCTATTGTAAAAAATAATTTCAAAGTGCCAAGTCACATAATAGTTACGCTATTGTATAAAATAATTTCAAAGTATCAAGTCACATGATAGTTAACCTTTTGTATAAAATAATTTAAAAATACCATGTCAGTTGATTTACGCTATTGTAGAAATTAATTTCAAATTACCAATTCTCATGATAGTTACACTATAATACAAAATAATTTCAAAGTACCAAGTTACATAATAGTTAAGCTCTTGTAGAAAATACTTTCAAAATACCATGTCACATGATAGTTACGCTAATATAGAAAATAATTTCAAAGTACCAAGTCACATGATAGTTACGCTATTGTAGAAAATAATTTCAAAGTACCAAGTCACATGATAGTTACGCTTTTATAGAAAATAATTTCAAAGTACCAAGTCAGAGGATAGTTACTCTCTTATAGAACATAATTTCAAAGTACCAAGTCACATGATAGTTATACTATTATATAAAATAATTTCAAAGTACCAAGTCACATGAAAGTTACGCTATTGTATAAAGTAATTTCAAAGTACCATGTCACATGATAGTTACGCTATTGTATAAAATAATTTCAAAGTACCAAGTCACATGATAGTTACGCTATTGTAGAAAATAATTTCAAAGTACCAAGTCACATTATAGTTACGCTATTATAGAAAATAATTTCAAAGTACCAAGTCACATGATATTTAAGCTATTTTATAAAATAATTTCAAATTACCAAGTTTACATGATAGTTACGCTATTGTATTAAATAATTTCAAAGTAACATGTCACCTGATATTTACGCTATTTTATAAAATAATTTAAATTTATATAATATTGTAACTATCATGTGACTTGTTACTTTGAAATTATTTTATACAATAGCGTAACTATCATGTGATTTGTTACTTTGAAATTATTTTCTACAATAGCGTAACTATCATGTGACTTGGTACTTTGAAATTATTTTCTACAATAGCGTAACTATCATGTGACTTGGTACTTTGAAATTATTTTCTAAAATAGCGTAACTATCATGTGAGTTGGTACTTTGAAATCATTTTCTGTGATAGCGTCACTTTCATTTGACCTGGTACTTTGAAATTATTTTCTACGATAGATTAATTATCATTGGACTTGGTACATTGAAATTATTTTCTACAATAGTGTGACTATCATGTGACTTTGTACTTTGAAATTATTTTCTATAATAGCGTAACTATCACGTGACTTGGTACTTTGAAATTACTTAGTGGCAAAAATGGCAGAAAATACCACGTGCGCGCACGTAACCCCGTCTAATTTTTTTTTCATAATTTCCTGAATTAAATTTCTGTATTGTGTATCCAAGAGGTGAATAATCCCGAAATAAGAGGCTGTTAGCTCCCTCCCTCAATACACATCTTTTGAAAAACTACACCAGAGTGGTATTTTCTGCCATTTTTGCCACTAAGTAATTTCAAAGTACCAAGTCACATGATAGTTACGCTATTATAGAAAATAATTTCAAAGTACCAAGTCACATGAAAGTTACGCTATTATAGAAAATAATTTCAAAGTACCAAGTCACATGATAGTTACGCTTTTGTAGAAAATAATTTCAAAGTACCAAGTCACATGATAGTTACGCTATTATAGAAAATAATTTCAAAGTACCAAGTCACATGAAAGTTACGCTATTGTATTAAATAATTTCAAAGTACCATGTCACCTGATAGTTACGCTATTTTATAAAATAATTTCTATTTCTATAATAGCGTAACTATAATGTGACGTGGTACTTTTAAATTATTTTATACAATAGCGTAACTATCATGTGATTTGGTACTTTGAAATTATTTTCTACAATAGCGTAACTATCATGTGACTTGGTACTTTGAAATTATTTTATACAATAGCGTAACTATCATGTGACTTGGTACTTTGAAATTATTTTCTAAGATAGCTTAGCTTTCAAGTGACCTGGTACTTTGAAATTATTTTATACGATAGCGTAACTATCATGTGACTTAGTTCATTGAAATTATTTTCTATAATAGCGTGACTATCATGTGACTTGGTACTTTGAAATTATTTTATATAATAGCGTAACTATCATGTGAGTTGGTACTTTGAAATTACTTAGTGGCAAAAATGGCAGAAAATACCACGTGCGCGCACGTAACCCCGTCTAATTTTTTTTTTCATAATTTCCTGAATTAAATTTCTGTATTGTGTATCCAAGAGGTGAATAACCCCGAAATAAGAGGCTGTTAGCTCCCTCCCTCAATACAAACCTTTTGAAAAACTACACCAGAGTGGTATTTTCTGCCATTTTTGCCACTAAGTAATTTCAAAGTACCAAGTCACATGATAGTTACGCTATTATAGAAAATAATTTTAAAGTACCAAGTCACATGAAAGTTACTCTATTATAGAAAATAATTTCAAAGTACCAAGTCACATGATAGTTACGCTATTATAGAAAACAATTTCAAAGTACCAAGTCACATGATAGTTACGCTATTATAGAAAATAATTTCAAAGTACCAAGTCACATGATAGTTAAGCTATTTTAGAAAATAATTTCAAAGTACCATGTCACATGATAGTTACGCTATTATAGAAAATAACTTCAAACTACCAAGTCACATGATAGTTACGCTATTATAGAAAATAATTTCAAAGTACCAAGTCACATGATAGTTACGCTATTATAGAAAATAATTTCAAAGTACCAAGTCATATGATAGTTACGCTATTATAGAAAATAATTTCAAAGTACCAAGTCACATGATAGTTACGCTATTATAGTAAATAATTTCAAAGTACCATGTTTACATGTTTGTTACGCTATTTTATTAAATAATTTCAAAGTACCAAGACACATGATAGTTACGCTATTGTAGAAAATAATTTAAAAGTACAAAGTAACATGATAGTTACGCTATTTTAGAAAATAATTTATAAGTACCAAGTCACATGATAGATACGATACTGAAGAAAATAATTTCAAAGTACCAAGTCACATGATATTTACGCTATTATAGAAAATAGTTTCAAAGTACCAAGTTTACATGAAAGTTAAGCTATTATATAAAATAATTTTAAAGTACCAAGTCACCTGATACTTAAGCTATTGTATAAAATAATTTAAATTTCTATAATAGCGTAACTATCATGTGACTTGGTACTTTGAAATTATTTTATACAATAAATTATTTTCTACAATAGCGTAACTATCATGTGACTTGGTACTTTGAAATTATTTTCTATAATAGCGTAACTTTCATGTGACTTGGTACTTTGAAATTATTTTCTACAACAGCGTAACTATCATGTGACTTGGTACTTTGAAATTATTTTCTATAATAGCGTAACTTTCATGTGACTTGGTACTTTGAAATTATTTTCTACAATAAATTATTTTCTATAATAGCGTAACTATCATGTGACTTGGTACTTTGAAATTATTTTCTATAACAGCGTAACTATCATTTGACTTGATACTTTGAAATTATTTTCTATAATAGCGTAACTATCATCTGACTTGGTACTTTGAAATTATTTTCTACAATAAATTATTTTCTACAATAGCTTAACTATCAAGTGACTTGGTACTTCGACATTATTTTCTATAATAGCATAACTATCATGTGACTTGGTACTTTGAAATTATTTTCTACAACAGCGTAACAAACATGTGACTTGGTGCTTTGAAATTCTTTTTTACAATAGCGTAACTATCATGTGACTTGGTACTTTGAAATTACTTAGTGGCAAAAATGGCAGAAAATACCACGTGCGCGCACGTAACCCCGTCTAATTTTTTTTTTCATAATTTCCTGAATTAAATTTCTGTATTGTGTATCCAAGAGGTGAATAACCCCGAAATAAGAGGCTGTTAGCTCCCTCCCTCAATAAACATCTTTTGAAAAACTACACCAGAGTGGTATTTTCTGCCATTTTTGCCGCTAAGTAATTTCAAAGTACCAAGTCACATGATAGTTACGCTATTATAGAAAATAATTTCAAAGTACCAAGTCACATGAAAGTTACGCTATTATAGAAAATAATTTCAAAGTACCAAGTCACATGATAGTTACGCTTTTATAGAAAATATTTTCAAAGTACCAAGTCACATGATAGTTACGCTATTGTAGAAAATAATTTCAAAGTACCAAGTCACATGATAGTTACGCTAATGTATAAAATAATTTCAAAGTACCATGTCACATGATAGTTACGCTATTGTATAAAATAATTTCAATTTCTATAATAGTGTAACTATCATGTGACTTGGTACTTTGAAATTATTTTATACAATAGCGTAACTATCACGTGATTTGGTACTTTGAAATTATTTTCTAGATTAGCGTAACTATCATGTGCCTTGGTACATTTAAACAACTTTCTACAAGAGATTAAACTCAATGCGAGTTGTTAATTTGAAATCATTTTCTGTGGTAGCGTCACTATTACTCTACCTTGTATTTTGAAATTATGTTCTAAGATATCGTAACTTTCATTGGACTTGTTACATTGAAACTATTTTTTATAATATTGTGACTATCATGTGAATTTGTACTTTGAAATTATTTTATATAATAGAGTAACTATCATGTGACTTGGTACTTTGAAATTATTTAGTGGCAAAAATGGCAGAAAATACCACGTGCGCGCACGTAACCCCGTCTAATTTTTTTTTTCATAATTTCCTGAATTAAATTTCTGTATTGTGTATCCAAGAGGTGAATAACCCCGAAATAAGAGGCTGTTAGCTCCCTCCCTCAATACACACCTTTTGAAAAACTACACCAGAGTGGTATTTTCTGCCATTTTTGCCACTAAGTAATTTCAAAGTACCAAGTCACATGATAGTTACGCTATTATAGAAAATAATTTTAAAGTACCAAGTCACATGAAAGTTACGCTATTATAGAAAATAATTTCAAAGTACCAAGTCCCATGATAGTTACGCTGTTGTAGAAAATAATTTCAAAGTACCAAGTCACATGAAAGTTATGCTATTATAGAAAATGATTTCAAAGTACCAAGTCACATGATAGTTAATATATTTTATAAAATAATTTCAAAGTCCCAAGTCACATGATAGTTACGCTATTGTAGAAAATAATTTCAAAGTAACAAGTCACATGATAGTTACGCTATTGTAGAAAATAATTTCAAAGTACCAAATCACATGATAGTTACGCTATTGTAGAAAATAATTTCAAAGTACCAAGTCACATGATAGTTACACTATTATAGAAATTGAAATTATTTTATACAATAGCTTAACTATCAGGTGACTTGGTACTTTGAAATTATTTTATACAATAGCGTAACTATCATGTGACTTGTTACTTTGAAATTATTATCTACAATAGCGTAAATATCATGTGACTTGGTACTTTGAAATTATTTTATACAATAGCGTAACTATCATTTGACTTGGTACTTTGAAATTATTTTCTACAATAGCGTAACTATCATGTGACTGGGTACTTTGAAATTATTTTATACAATAGCGTAACTATCATGTGATTTGGTACTTAGAAATTATTTTCTATAAAAGCGTAACTATCATGTGACTTGGTATTTTGATATTATTTTCTATAATAGCGTAACTATCATGTGACTTGGTATTTTGAAATTATTTTCTATAATAACATAACGTACATGTGACTTGGTACTTTTAAATTTTTTTCTACAATAGCTTAACTATCATGTGACTTGGTACTTTGATATTATTTTCTATAATAGCGTAACTATCATGTGACTTGGCACTTTGAAATTATTTTCTAACATAGCATAACTATCATGTGACTTGGTACTTTGAAATTATTTTCTATATTTGAGTAACTACCATGTGACTTGGTACTTTGAAATTATTTTCTAAAATAGCGTAACTATCATGTGACTTGGTACTTTGAAATTATTTTATACAATAGCGTAACTATCATGTGACTTGGTACTTTGAAATTATTTACTGTAAGAGCGTAACTATTATGTGACATTGTATTTTGAAATTATTTTCTATGTTAACATAACTATCATGCGCCTTGGTACTTTGAAAGTATTTTCTACTAGGGCGTAACTGTTCTGTGGCTTGGTCCGTTAATTTTATTTTATACAATAGATTAACTATCATGTGACCTGGTACTTTGAATTTATTTCCTACAACAGCGTAACTATCATCTGACTTGGTAATTTGAATTTATTTTTTACAATAGCTTAACTATCATGTGACTTTGTAATTTGATGTAATTTTCTATAAAAGCGTAATGATAAAGTGACTTTGTACTTTCTAATTATTTTGTAGACTAGCGTTACTATCTTGTTAGTTGGTACTTTGATATTATAAAAGCGTAACTATCATGTGACTTGGTACTTTGAAATTATTTTCTACAATAGCGTAACTATCAAGTGACTTGGTAGTTTGAAATTATTTTATACAATAGCGGAACTATCATGTGACATGGTACTTTGAAATTATTTTCTACAATAATGTAACTATCACAGGACTTGGAACATTTAAATTAATTTCTACAACAGCTTAGCTTTCATGTGAAAGGGTGCTTTGAAATTATTTTCTACAATAGCGTAACTATCATGTCACTTGGTACTTTGAAATTATTTTCTATAATAGCGTAACTATCATCTGAAATGGTACTTTGAAATTATTTTCTACGATAGCGTAACTATCATGTGATTTTGTACTTTGAAATTATTTTCTATAATAGCGTAACTATCATGTGACTTGGTACTTTGAAATTATTTTCTATAAAAGCGTAACTATCAAGTGACTTGGTACTTTGAAATTATTTTCTACAAAAGCGTAACTATCATGTGACTTGGTACTTTGAAATTATTTTCTACAATAGCGTAACTATCTTGTGACTTGGTACTTTGAAATTATTTTCTACAATAGCGTAACTATCATGTGACTTGGTACTTTGAAATTATTTTTTACAATAGCGTAACTTTCATGTGACTTGGTATTTTGAAATTATTTTCCACAATAGCGTAACTATCATGTGACTTGGTACTTTGAAATTATTTTCTACAATAGCGTAACTATCATGTGACTTGTTACTTTGAAATTATTTTCTATAATAGCGTAACTATCATGTGACTTGGTACTTTGAAATTATTTTCTATAATAGCGTAAATATCATGTGACTTGGTACTTTGAAATTATTTTCTAAACAAGCGTATATATCATGTGATTTGGTACTTTGAAATTATTTTCTACAAAAGCGTAACTATCATCTGACTTGGTACTTTGAAATCATTTTCTACAATAGCGTAACTATCATGTTACTTTGTACTTTGATATTATTTTCTACAAATGTTCGACTATTTTTTGACTTTGTACTTTGATAATATTTTATACATAGGCGTAACTATCATGTGATTTGGAACTTTGAAATTATTTTCAACAATATCGTAACTATCATGCGACTTGGTACTTTGAAATTATTTTCTACAATAGTGTAACTATCATGTGACTTGTTACTTTGAAATTATTTTCTACAAGAGAAAAACTATCTTGTTACCCGTTAAATTTAAATAATGTTATAAAATAGAGTATATATTATGTCACTTGGTACTTTGAAATTATTTTTTAAAATAGCTTAAATATAATATGACTTGGTAATTTGAAAGTATTATCTAAAATATCGTCACTATCATGTGACATGGTACTTTGAAATTATTTTCTATAATAGCGTAACTATCATGTAAATTGGTACTTTGAAATTATTTTCTACAATAGCGTAACTATCATGTGACTTGGTACTTTGAAATTATTTTATACAATAGCGTAACTATCATGTGACTTGGTACTTTGAAATTATTTTCTACAATAGCGTAAATATCATGTCACATGATACTTTGAAATTATTTTCTACAATAGCGTAACTATCATGTGACTTGGTACTTTGAAATTATTTTCTATAATAGCGTAACTATCATGTGATTTGGTACTTTGAAATTATTTTCTATAAAAGTGTAACTATCATGTGACTTGGTACTTTGAGATTATTTTCTACAAAATCCTAACTATCATGTGACTTTGTACTTTTAAATTATTTTCTACAAGAGCATAACTATCTTTTTACTCGGTACTTTGAAATAATTTTATACAATCTCATAACTATTATGTCACTTGGTACTTTGAAATTATTTTTTACAATAGCTTAAATATAATATGAATTGGTATTTTGAAAGTATTTTCTACAATAGCTAAACTATCATGTGACTTGGTACTTTGAAATTATTTTATACAATAGCGTAACTATCAAGTGACATGGTACTTTGAAATTATTTTCTATAATAGCATAACTATCATGTGACCTTAAACTTTGAAATTAATTTATACAAAAGCGTAGCTATCATGTGACATGGTACTTTGAAATTATTTTATACAATAGCGTAACTATCATGTGACTTGGTATTTGGAAATTATTTTCTACAAAAGCTTAACTATCATATGACTTGGTACTTTGATATTATTTTATACAATAGTGTAACTATCATGTGACATGGTACTTTGAAATTATTTTCTACAATAGCGTAACTATCATGTGACTTGGTACTCGCAACTCCCACCTCTACTATCAAACTATAAGTAATCTAAGACACCCCGCTCCCATCACTCCACCACTTATGTATTATATGGAACACATTGAAGAAGTAAAGCTATCCGTTATTACAATTCTTTTCTTGTCATCTACACCCCTTTAGTATCAACTTCTTCGTATAGTATAACGTTAAACTATTTTAAATTGACAACACTGTCCAAACATCACTTGTGTATTATACAGTACACAATCAACCCATCTCCCTCCAAAATACTTTTCAGTCATTTCTTGTTAAATTTTTATATTTCTAAACTATGTTAAATTAACAACACATCGAAGTATATTTTAAATTGACAACACTGTCCAAACATCACTTGTGTATTATACAGTACACAATCAACCCATCTCCCCCCAAAACACTTTTCAGGCATTTCTTGTTAAATTTTTTTATTTCTTAACTATTTTAAATTTACAACACATAGAAGTTTATTTTAAATTGGCAACACTGTACAAACATCACTTGTGTATTATACAGTACACAATCAACCCATCTCCCCCCAAAACACTTTTCATCCATTTCTTGTTAAATTTTTTTATTTCTAAACTATTTTAAATTGACAACACATCGAAGTATATTTTAAATTGACAACACTGTCCAAACATCACTTGTGTACTATACAGTACACAATCAACCCATCTCCCCCAAAACACTTTTCAGTCATTTCTTGTTAAATCTTTTTATTTCATAACTACTTTAAATTTACAACACGTCGAAGTATATTTTAAATTGACAACACTGACCAAACATCACTTGTGAATTATACAGTACACAATCAACCCATCTCCCCCCAAAACACTTTTCAGCCATTTCTTGTTAAATTTTTTATTTCTTAATTATTTTAAATTGACAACATTTCGAAGTATATTTTAAATTGACAACACTGTCCAAACATCACTTGTGTATTATACAGTACACAATCAACCCATCTCCCCCCAAAACACTTTTCAGGCATTTCTTGTTATATTTTTTTATTTCTACACTATTTTAAATTGACAACACCTCGTAGTATATTTTAAATTGACAACACTGTCCAAACATCACTTGTGTATTATACAGTGCACAATCAACCCATCTCCCCCCAAAACACTTTTCAGGCATTTCTCGTTAAAATTTTTTATTTCTTAAATATTTTAAATTGACAACACCTCGAAGTATATTTTAAATTGACAACATTGTCCAAACATCACTTGTGTATTATACAGTACACAATCAACCCATCTCCCCCCAAAACACTTTTCAGGCATTTCTTGTTAAATTTTTTTATTTCTTAACTACTTTAAATTGACAACACGTCGAAGTATATTTTAAAATGACAACACTGTCCAAACATCACTTGTTTATTATACAGTACACAATCAACCCATCTCCCCCCAAAACACTTTTCAGCCATTTCTTGTTAAATTTTTTTATTTCTTAACTATTTTAAATTAACAACACATCGAAGTATATTTTAAATTGACAACACTGTCCAAACATCACTTGTGTATTATACAGTACACAATCAACCCATCTCCCCCCAAAACACTTTTCAGCCATTTCTTGTTAAAATTTTTAATTTCTAAACTATTTTAAATTGACAGCACATCGAAGTATATTTTAAAATGACAACACTGTCCAAACATCACTTGTGTATTATACAGTGCACAATCAACTCATCTCCCCCAAAAACACTTTTCAGCCATCTCTCGTTAAATTTTTATATTGCTTAACTATTTTAAATTTACAACGCATCGAAGTACATTTTAAATTGACAACACTGTCCAAACATCACTTGTGTATTATACAGTACACAATCAACCCATCTCCCCCAAAATACTTTTCATGCATTTCTTGTTAAATCTTTTTATTTCTTAACTATTTTAAAATGACAAAACATCTAAGTACATTTTAAATAGAAAACTCTGTCCAAACATCACTTATGTATTATACAGTACACAATCAACCCATCTCCCCCAAAACACTTTTCAGCAATTTCTTGTTATTTTTTTTTATTTATTAAACATTTTAAATTGACAACACATCTAAATATGTTTTAAATTAACAACACTGTCCAAACATCACTTGTGTCTTATACAGTACACAATCAACCCATCTCCCCCCTAAACACTTCAACCATTTCTCGTTAAATTTTTTTATTTCTAAACGATTTTAAATTGACAACACATCGAGGTGTATTTTAAATTGCCAACACTGTCCAAACAACACTTGTGTATTATACAGTACACAATCAACCCATCTCCCCCCCCAAAACACTTTTCAGCCATTTCTCGTTAATTTTTTTTATTTCTTAACTATTTTAAATTGACAACACATCGAAGTATATTTTAAATTGACAACACTGTCCAAACATCACTTGTGTATTATACAGTACACAATCAACCCATCTCCCCCTAAAACACTTTTCAGCCATTTCTTGTTAAATTTTTTATTTCTTAACTATTTTAAATTAACAACACATCGAAGTATATTTTAAATTGACAACACTGTCCAAACATCACTTGTGCATTATACAGTACACAATCAACTCCTCTCCCCCAAAAACACTTTTCAGCCATTTCTAGTAAAAATTTTATATTTCTTAAGTATTTTAAATTGACAACACATCGAAGTATATTCTAAATTGACAACACTGTCCAAACATAGCTTGTGTATTATACAGTATACAATCAACCCATCTCCCCCCAAAACATTTTTCAGCCATTTCTTTTTAAATTTTTTTATTTATAAACTATTTTAATTTGACAAGATATCGAAGTATATTTTAAATTGACAACACTTTCCAAACATCACTTGTGCATTATACAGTACATAATCAACCCATCTCCCCCCAAAACACTTTTCAGCTATTTCTTGTAATATTTTTTTATTTCTTAAGTATTTTAAATTGACAACACATCGAATTATTCGCAAATGCTAAACTCTTTTTTTCCACCTTAATAGGATCAAATTTGCAAATGCTAAACCCTTTTTTGTAAATGTCAATCAAACGCCAAGGAACGTAATCTCGCCGAACACATCAAACTGTTTCCAAGGCAGATTAGCTTTTTAAAATGCACGTGTAAGTTTAATGTCTCAGGCATGGGTTTTCTTGTCCCGTTTCATGTACCGTTCATATTGCATACACTTTTGACCATATTCTTGTAGGGTGGAATGTATGGTTGAATGTATAGTTGATATTCCCTATGCCCTTACTACTTATGAACAATCTGAGTTGCCCAATTGCCTGCAAGTCCTCTGAACATGGTCAGTCATAAATTTTAGAAAGTATTTTATTTGACCCCATGTGCCTTCAAATGGCTCATAGAACTGATAGACTATCGGAAAGACCCTTACTCCATGCCTATCAACCTTGGTTCTACCGTAGGATGGATGGATGGATGGATGGATAGATAGATAGACTATCTCTCAACAAGTGAAATGACCTCATTTTTATACAAACCTAAAAAAGCCTTATGCCAGATTTGCCTCTCACTCAGACTATCTGTCTTGTTGGTTTTTTTTTCAATTAGCCATGGCTCTCAACTTTTTTACGCAGTCCACCAAGTTGATTTTAATCCGTCATTAGCGCTTTACTGAAAACCAATTATATTACAAATATTTTCTTTCGTACTTATTACAACATTGAAAATAAAAATAAAATTCAATAAAATTGAAATTTCAAATATGCAGTTTAACTGTATTAGTTCTTTCTAAGACTGTTAAAGACAAATATAGTCTTACTACAAACAAGAGTTTGGCTAATGCCTTCTTCCCTAACTGTAAAAGTCAAAAGCCTACAGGGTCATTGGCGCTTCACTGAAAACGTATTATATTTTAAATATTTTCTTTTCCAGTGATTATAGCATTGAAAATAAAAATAAAAATTACAGTGAAATAAAATCTTGAATTGATGAGCTTTCAGCAATTAATAGCATATTATACGAAACATTCAGTTTGATTTTACTAGCTCTTTCCGAGACTGTTCAAGACACATAGTTTTCAGTATAGCGCCAATGATGCAGTAGGTCTTGACTTTTACAGTCAGGGCAGTAGACAGTACCCAAACTTTGTTTATAGTGATTTTTGTTTGTTTTAAGCTTGATTTGCATATTCAATTTAAGTTTTACTCGTTTCCAGATTTATTTATTCATTTATATTGAATAGATGGGCTTTGAATATATTGGGATAGAGGAGGAGCGTGCGTGGCTGTGTTGGCCTCAGGAGGCCTGGTGCTGCGGGGAGTTGTTAGTAGCAGTAGTAGTAGTATATTAGTATCTGTTGTTTGTTTATCTGCTATGAGTTTTTATTTAATTTCTGTTTGTTTTAAGTTTGATTTACATATTCAATTTAGGGTTTACTCGTTTTAAGATTTATTTATCCATTTATATTAGTACCTGTTGTATGTTTTTTTGCTATGATTGTTTATTTAATTTCTGTTTGCTTTGGGTTTTATTTATTCTTTAATAGTAATTTCTGGTCGTTTTGAGTTTGAATTATTGTAGGTTTTTGTTTCTTCTGATCTTAAGTTTGGTATGGCCTTAACTTCTCTTTGAAAAACTTCTTTTTTTGAAAGGTTTTGTTTTAAAATTAATTCTCAAAATAATGTACGCACAAGTAATATTGGCTCAACTAAAAAAAGATTAGAACCAAATACTACTATCTTTACCTCTCAGATCCTAATTGGTCAATTTAAATAAAAGCCCAGGAGGTAACATAATCAAACCATAATAAGAGACAAAAATATACGCACAACTTACACAAACTTGCGACATAGCTTGAAAAAGCTTACAACGGACATAAAGGCTGTTTAAGTAGGCTACAATCAACTGAGGGGTTATACATTTTCATGTACAGATATACACAACTTTTGACTCCAAGAACAGTCCCGATTCATGCCTCAGTGAAAACAAAAGAGTATAGCCTACTGCATAATATCCTGTTTTGATACCTGCTTCAATTCCTCAGTTTGATTCCAATCCTGATACATGTTCTTCACAATTCCTGCTCCTCGGTAGGAACTATAGATAAAGTCTTACGAAGACTTTAAAAATGAAGACTTTTAACAAACGTTTCTTTCATTTAGTGGCTTTGGAACTTGATTTGGCCTCTTCTGACATCGAATGACCTCGATGACCAATATAACTAATATTATAAGAAACAAGATTAGAAGCGACTACCGAAATCGTGTAGACTGAGAAAAGACGAAATCGAGTCCGAAAAAACCATTGTCCATTTGGCTGTCCTTTATACTAGCTATCTCTGCAACTGCCATATCAAGGTTCCCTTTAAAATGTAGAAAAGGGGAGGATCAATTTTAAGAAAGTGCTATATTTAGCCATTACATGTTCAGAAGATATGTATTTACAGAACATTATCCAGATACCACAGGGTTGTGGTCTTTGTCCCTCCCCCCACCCCCTACAATCCTCCCCCCACGGCTGTTGAGAACCAAGACACAACCTAACGGATAAACTTAAATACCCAGATCTCGACCCCATTCAAAGTGTAAGTGAAATGTGTGCAGTATACCTAATGACATTCATTTTTATTGTACAGCAGTTGGTGAAAGGATATAAAATTTAAATATCTTTTATAGATTCTGCTCTAATCACTAGTGAGACTCTGAAGTGGATTTGTCCAGAAGTAAAAAAAAAAAAAAAAAAAAAAATTGAAGTTGAGGGAGTGCAAATGAAGCGTGCCAAACCTTGCGACAAACAACAAAGAGCAAAAAATGTTTATAACGATAGAAATTAGGAAAACGCATAGCAAAGAAGATCCTTATTTGCTAAAAGCACTTATGCACAAGCACTAAAATTAGTATTACCCGTTTGATCCAGAAACGAAACATCAAAATGTGCAGGTGGAGGGAATAGGCTACTATCTTTTCGGTAGAAGATAGTCAGGTGGTAGAAATTTGGCACAAAGTAACTGTAATTGTCCACAAAGCAACTTGTGTGAGTCATCGAGAGTGTTCTGGGGAAGGCACTACTATGAGCATCAAGGAGGCACACTTGTGCCTCTATAAAGAGGCGACCCACCACAATGTTAAGCGATTTCAGGTCCTAGAGGTCGCAGAGAGACGGCGGTAATCGCATTTTGTAGCCCAAGCTCAAACTAAGAAACTTGCAAAATTTCATCCTCCTCCAACTTTATCTTCATGGGGTAAACTGGGACGGAAGTTTCGACCCTCACACCACAGCCCCCCTTTAACGTTGTCCGATTGGGCTGAAATTTAGAGGTTAAGCTTTCCTAGGGCCCGGGAGCTTATCCTCGAAATTTCAGCTCAATCCGATCACTCCTTTTTGTTTTCAAAAAAATAAATATAGCCACTTAAAATTCATCATCCTCATTTCTTTTTTTTTCTAATCCAAGCCTAAAGGCCACAGTTGGAAACTGATCCAGGTGAATGATGGATCAATCGAACCAGAATTTGATCTTTTAGGGCCTTTTGATATTTCCAGACCGAAAAAATTATCCTCCAAATTTACATTTACAAAAAACCTCGTTTTCCTATAATAGCCCATGTTAATTTTTCCCACCACAACCCCCCTTTAACGTTGTCGGTGAAATTTAGAAGATAAGCTTTCCTGGGGCCTGGGAGCTTATCCTAGAAATTTCAGCTCAATCTGATCACTCCTTCCCTGTTTTCCAAAAACCAAATATCAAGTTTTGTAGGAATTTGCTTTGCGAAAATAGATTCCATTTACTAAAAAACAATTACAGTTGTGGCTCATTTGTCCTGCGGTTGATACTTCAGAATGTCAGGCGGATAACCCGGGCTCCATTCACCGTCAGAGCACTTTTCTTATACACTGAATTTAAACTTTAAGAAAGAAACTCAGTTTCTTTTTTAAATTATTTGAACAAAATTACATTTTCTAAATAGTTAAAGAAGCTGAGTTACACGGTCGACCCTTAAAACGTACAGGGATTAGGAGGCACAGTTGGGGGGCTGTTAAAGAGGCTGATTCACAAGTTCGAACCTTAAAACGTACAGGGATTAGGAGGCACCCTGTACGACGTGATTTGAGTATTCAGGAATTAAAAGCCTTAACACAAGAATGTTCAAGAGCGGGGGGTTTGGGGGCGGCAGCCCCCAACTTTAACTCCTGACACGATCAGCTAACAGTTAGTCAAGCAATAATAAGTAATAAACTGTACAAAAACGTGCAGAAATTATTTGAAAAAAACTATGTTTTCTAAAGAGTTAATGAGGCTGAGCTACAAGGTCGAACCTAAAAACGTACAGGGATTATGAGGAAAAGTTAGGGGGGTACCGCCCCCCAAACTCCCTGCGTTCGCAGCCATTAAATAAAAAAAAAAGTTTTTTAAACTTATAGTAAGGAGTAACATTAAAACTTAAAATAAACAAAAATTATTCCGTATATGAAAGAGGCTGTGCCCTCCTCAACGCCTCGCTCTTTACGCTAAAGTTTGACTCTGTCTCACAACTTTATTTTTCAAAACAATAAAAAACTTTAGCGTAAAGAGCGAGGCGTTGAGGAGGGCACAGCCTCTTTCATATACGGAATAATTTCAGTTCGTTTTAAGATTTAATGTCGCTCCTTACTTTCAGTTTAAAAAACTTTTTTTATTTAAAGGCTGCGAAAGCGGGGGTTTGGGGCGGCAGCCCCAACTGCGCCTCCTAATCCCTGTACGTTTTAAGGTTCGACCTTGTAACTCAGCCTCTTTAACTCTTTAGAAAACGTAGTTTTTTTCAAATAATACTAAGATGGAATGCCTTTATGCACTCATACCAAGTTTACTTAAAGAATTTGAAATTTTCAAGGAGAAAAATTAGTTTTTTTTTACAGGTTCGTTCCAGGACCTGGCTAGCTTCAAAGACCGTCATGTCTCTTTACAACCATCATTATTCTCGTTAGCAAATTTTTCTTAATGTGTAACAACACGTTGTTGTCAATCTTTATTTCATTTAGCAGGATTTGACACAGGCATCATTACAAACCGAGTATAACGTTATAAAAACGAGTCAGTTATAAATCACACTCGTTATAAAAACGAGCTTTCTAGGGACATTGCGCATAGATCGCTTTATACAGGTTACTAATCCGTTGATTTTGAATTGAAGTTATCAAGTATTTTGCAATAGGTTGCATAGGTTGCATCAAGACATGGCTAATTGTAGACAGAGAAAAGCCATGACAGATAGTCCAAGTAATTGAGAGGCAATGTTTAAATGGCTGGGGCACGGGTAAATGGCGGGAGTATGCATGACTCTCTTATTGGACACATACTTGTTTGTTAGTTTTTGGAAAGGCAAGCCTGCGTAGAGTCTCAGGCATGCTGACCAAGAATTCAAAAAATGATATGTTTGTAATATTTTTTTCCTTTCGCGGTGTGCTCAAAACTTGAAAACTGGATATTGCTACCTTTGATTCCGACCAGTCCAACCTGTTTATAATACTGTTATCACTTAGCTACAATTGGTCGCTATAGAAGAAATCAAGGCTAGGTGCCATCCTAGTTTTTTTTTTATCGAAATATGCGGATCTTAAACGGGTTAATGAGGCCCGTGAATGGCTAAAACAAATAGAGATAAAAAACGAACTCTAAATATTTATATTTGCAAAATAAATATCGACATCACTCCTGTTCTTGAACTTTTGTAAAGGTGCGAATTAGCGGTAGCGCAAATAAGATTTGTTTGTAAATAATAGTTTTGAGAGTAGCGTTTGTCAACCGGCGGTTCATGGACCACCCATCAAGATGATACAGGTGGTGCGAGCATAGAATAAAAATTGACACTATTTAAGTTATCTGTTGAGATGGTGGTTATGGTAGTTTGAGACTTTCAGACTAGTGAAATAGCCAAAGAAGGTTAAAACACCGATGATTTCCCTTTCATTACTAAAATATAACCGAATTTAGTAGCTAACAGACGGCCTATTTTTTTTTAAACATCTTCATGTAACTTCGACTCTTTAGCATGGTTGCCAACTTTCTGGTCCACGAATGCGTCTCCGAGCATCCACAAAATTTCATTTTTAGCAAAAATGTGCCCTTCTCGAAATCTCAAAAACTGGAGGTTAACTTTTTTGTCACTTGCATTGTTAACCAAAAGACGCATTACAAATCTCTTTCAAAGCAGTCATTTAATATGAAATATAATGAAAAAGAAAAAAAATCCATATGAAACATCCATATAAAATGACTAAGTGTGAAAGTAGAAAACTCATGAAAACAGAAAAAAACTATTCTCCGTAGTTTAAAAAGTAGTACTCGTATTAGTAGTAAAAACTAATTTCTAGTAGGAATCTAAGGCTCATCTTCTATGGCTCATCTTGACAGGTATGATTGGGATCAGCGTCAGTATTTTCAGTTCCTTTGCTTTGGGCAATCAGAGTGCTTCTTGCGCATGTCAGAAGGTACAATATAGGAGTTCAATAACGTTCAACAACACCAGACAAGTTGCTTGACATGCATTAAACAAGTAGTTGTTTGCATCAGAATGCGATTTCGTAATTTGGTCTTGGTATTACTGAGCAGGAAAAATTGTTTCTCTGCAGCTGCTGATGAGTGTTGCAGACCACACAACGTCAGCATAAAATCACAAAGATCCTTATACTTTTCTTTTCCCTATGCAGCTTTGATTTTTCTCAAGGCAGCCCAGAAAACTGACGTATTCGTTTCTACAGTGGTTACGCGAGTAACGCGTTCTTTTTCGTTAATTAATAAAAAAAAACTTTTTCCACAAAATAACTTTTGCACTTTACTGAAAAAAATATAAATGTTTTTACTTTTATAAATTTAATAAATCAAATAATATTAACATTTTGATTACTAAATATCAGTATATGTATGTTAAATCGACAATTAACATTCATTTGAATTTTTTCAGTTACGTGCATATCATGTTCTGGTCTTGGGATGGCATAGGGGTTTTGCGCCCAACCTATGTTAATTTCTGCTCGTTTTGGGTTTGAATTGGTTATTTATTGTAATTTCTGTTCGTTTTGGGTTTCATTTATTTATCGATGCTGATTTGTGGTAGTTTCACGCTTGGTAGATTATTTGATTTTATTTTTGCTCATTTTGTTTAATGGAGTTCTTTACTTTTCTTTGAAAAACTTATTTTATGAAAAAGTTTTTTAAATTAATTTATGTTCGTTTTATACATTGTTTTCAGGGGAAAAGAAAATAACACTTTAAATCTTTTGGTTTTTTAAGACTATATAGTTTGGCCTTCTATTTGTATGCTGGAAAAAAGTTTTCAGCAGTTTTTAACAATATACACCCTTTTTAAAATCTGGACACAAATAGTAGTGTTTAATTTATTTTCATACTTCCTCAAGTTGACCTGAAATGGAAAATTTGATACCATTCGCAAAAAAATCTGTTTACTTTCTTTGATAGCTTGTATACACTTACGCTATTTTGATTTGGTTAAATATTAAGAGCAGAAGTAGCTCCAAAAGTTTGAACATAATACCCTCAGTCGTTCTTGGGATACTGCTGAGATGCCTTATTTGGAATTAGCAATATCACAGTGCATTTTGATTTAATCTTAAGGCAACATTTAGTTTTTAAACATAATGGGCAAATGGGAGGGTGGGTGTAAGAGGGTGGTAGTGGAAGGGGGATTAGTTGCCCTTCAATCACTTTTGACTATTAAAAAGGGCATCAGCACTTTCAATTTTCAACCGAATGAGCCCCTTTCAAAGCTCCCACGACAACTCCTTCGATACGAAGTGCCCTGGTCTAAACAACAACAACAACAACAAATATCACTAATCACTTTCAACTATAAAAAAGGGCATTAATTCTTTGAATTTCAAATCGAATAAGACCCTTTTCAATTTTTTACAACAAAGATTTCAATAAAAACCTTATGTACCCCCAAGGCATAGCTTTTAATCCTTGCCCTGTGGGTTTTGGGGGAGTGTCTTCCTTAAAAATATATTTTATATCTAGAAATCAACTACGCTGAACAAAATGGCCATCTCAAAATTTGTATTGGATGTTTGAGGGAGTGATAGGCGTGGGGGTGGGGGGGGGAGCTAGTTGCCATCCAATAACTTTCGACTATTAAAAAGGGCACTAGCCCTTTGAATTTCCAATCGAATAAGCTTTTTTTGAAGTTTCTACGACAACGCCTTCTATAATACCTTATATGCCCACAGGGCATAACTTAGAACCTTTGCCCTGAGGTTTGCGGAGGATTGTCCACCTCACAAACATATTTTCTATCTGGAAATAATCTAGCCTACGCTGAACAAAATGGCTATCTCAAAATTTTGTTTGGATGTATTTGGGGGAAGGATGGGCGTGGGGGGGGCTAGTTGCCCTCTAATCACTATCGACTGCTAAAAAGGGCACTATCCCTTTGAATTTCCAATCGAATGAGCCTGTTTTGAAGTTTCTACGAAAACGCCTTCTATAAAAACCTTATAAGCCCCCAGGGCATAACTTAAAACCCTTGTCCTGAGGGTTGTGGGGGAGGTCCTCCTCAAAAACATATTTCTATCTGGAAATCAACTACGCTGAACAAAATGGCTATCTCTAAATTTTGATTGGGTGTGTTTGGGGGAATGCTGGGCGTGTGGAGGGGGGGCCTAGTTGCCCTCCAGTCACTTTCGACTATTAAAAAGAGCCCTAGCCCATTGAATTTCCAATCGAATTAGCCTTTTTCTAAGTCTCTACGACAACGCCTTCTATAAAAACCTTAAATGCCCCCAGGGCCTAACTTAAAACCCTTGCCCTGAGGGTTATGGAGGAGTGTCCTCCTCGAAAACATATTTTCTATCTGGTAATCAACTAGCCTACGCTGAACAAAATGACTATCTCAAAATTTAGATTGGATGTGTTTGGGGGAATGATGGCCCTGGGGGGGGGGCTAGGGGCCCTACAATCACTTTGGACTATTAAAAAGGGTACTAGCCCTTTGAATTTACAATCGAATGAGCCTTATTTGAAGTTTCTACGACAACTCCGTCTATAAAAACCTTATATACGCCCAGGGCATAACTTAAAACCCTTGCCCTGAGGGTTATGGAGGAGTGTCCTCCTCGAAAACATATTTTCTATCTGGTAATCAACTAGCCTACGCTGAACAAAAGACTATCTCAAAATTTTGAGATGACTATCTCAAAATTTAGATTGGATGTGTTTGGGGGAATGATGGGCCTTGGGGGGGGGGGGCTAGGTACCCTCCAATCACTTTCGACTATTAAAATGGGCACTAGCCCGTCGAATTTGCAATCGAATGAGCCTGTTTTGAAGTTTCTACGACAACTCCTTCTATAAAAACCTTATATGCCCCCAGGGCATAACTTAAAACCATTGCCTGAGGGTTGTGGAGGAGTGACATCCTCAAAAAGATATTTTCTATCTTGAAATCAACTACGCCGAACAAAATGGTTATCTCAAAATTTTGATGGGATGTGTTTGGGAGAATGATGGGCGGGGGGGGGGGGGGGCTAGTTGCCCCCCAATAGCTTTCGACTATTAAAAAAGACACCAGCCCTTTGAATTTCCAATCGAATGAGCCTGTTTTGAAGTTTCTACGACAACGCCTTCTATAAAAAACCGTATATACCCAAGGGCATAACTTAAAACCCTTGCCCTGAGGGTTGTGGGGGAGTGTCCGTCTCAAAAACATATTTTCTATCTAGAAATCAACTACGCTGAACAAAATCTCCAAATTTTGATTCAATGTGTTTGGGGGAATGATGGGCGTGTGGGGGAGGGGGGCTAGTTGCCCTCCATTCACTTTCGACTATTAAAAAGGGCACTAGCCACTCCAATTTCCAATCGAATGAATCCTTTTCGATGTTCTTATGACAACTTCTTCTATACAAAGTGCCCAGGTATGAAAAAAAAAAAAAAAAAAAAAAAAAAACACATTGTGGCCAAATCGTTCTTTACTTAGGCAGCGCTAGCGCGCTGCCTATGATCACGGATTTTCAAAGTTCGTCAAGACCGCTTCGCGCTTTCTCTTGTCCAAATTCGGTTTCCCCAAACAATGCTATTTTGTTCTCCACCAAGGACAATTTTCAGGATCCAAAAGCGATAGTTTTTTCAATGTGTCGTCTTCTTGGTCAGTTCTACTCCCGATTTGAGAAATAAGTTCAACCACGTGCGGTAAACAGTTCTCCCTATATCCATCAAGTTCAATAGGACCTAATTACTTATTGTGTTTTCCAAGGTGCACCATAGTCTTTGGTCCGAACTTCAACTCCTCCGTGGGGAAAAAATTATCTTTGGTGAGCTTGATTGAAAACGGGCGCTGCCTCTCCATCACAGGAGCTTTTACGAAACACCTGAGTGCTGACTCCAACAAGTTCAGCAGGACCTAATTCATTATTGTGTTTTCCCAGGTGCACCATAGGGTTTGGTAGAATTTCAACTCTTCCGTGGGGTAAAAATATTGTTTGGTGAGCTTATTTGAAAATGAGCTCAGCCTCTCCACCACAGAAGCTTTTGTGAAACACCTGAATACTGACTTAAGTGTGTGCGGGTAGTTCATAGAAGCTTATGAATCCGTGTGTCAGAAGACTGGAACTCAGCAGTCATCCTGTTGACTTTCTGTAGCATAAAATTCAAGAAATACAGGTAACCTTCTACTAGGGGGTCATGCATGTACCTCAGTTTGTAGCTCTCCCCTTGGCCAGTTCATCTGGAGCTTCTGTTCCTAACGCATGGTTGGTAAACAAGAGGAAAAGAGATGCGCACTTTTCCAGCACTCTATTGACAGCTTGTTCCATCGAAAACTAGCGTGTATTAGCATTTAAAAGAAACTTATGGATCCCATGTTCAGAAAATTCTTGCATTTGCTCAAATCCTTCCCGTCTCTTGCTACTTCCTGACATATACATTACCAAGTCCACGAGAAAAGCCTCGAGGTTATCAGGTAAAGTTTTCACTGTATAAACTTCACAAAGGGCCATTGAATGGCTGGTACAGCCCCCGCCCCCCCCCCCAAAAAAACGAGCCTGGTATGTAATATTAAACAGTAATCCCAGACCTCCAATAGTGCAAGTGTTCATTGACGTGTTGTCAAAAGCAGCGCCTATTATGTTCTTGTTTCGGTATCCCTTCTTTTTCTAGATAACAATCCATAATTGCTTTAGCCTGCGGCTTGAAGCGTCTTCTACTGATAGTAGATCAAGAAATCCCTCACAAACTTTGTCGGTGGAGCTGTTCCGTTATATAACGATCAGTACAAGACACTTGTTGATGTTCAATCAGTCGTTTCATCAACAATAAGGAATAATTTTGAGACTTTCAGAAATTTCTTCTCTTTTATAAATCAGCTGGAATATGCTGCTTAATGATTCCAGCGGTTACAGTTATTGCTATCTTCATAGCCTTTAAAGTTTGGGAATTAGAAGCTCCAGCTTTGAGAACTGGAAGTAGACTATTTGACATCATTTGAAATGGTATGTCTTCACTAGCAATCCATACAGCCAGCCTCATCTGAGAGTTGGTGATCTCTGACTCTGCACCCCTGAGGGCTCTAATAAACTCAGAAATAATAGATCTAAGTTTTACAGCCTGAACTCTTTCTAAATGCGAGTTGCTATGAGGGTGAATCAACATATTGGTCTTCGTTCCTTTGATTTTATTTTTTTCAAACAGAAACTGCACCACAGCTTGTTTCTATGATGGGGTACAATAAACCTTGAAATAAATCCTTTGAGGTCGTTATCTTCTTCCTAGGCTTCGCTGTATTTGCGATTGAGTCTTGATACTCAAAGGCATACTTGTTCCATGTTTTTTTCCTTAGCTTGTCCTTTGCCTTTGGAAGTGTAGAATCTGGCGTTTCAGAATTAATTGATTCCTTCACAAGAAGAACTTGGACTTCTCTCCACTTTTCAGTATCATTCTATAGCCCTCCCTTGTTCCTATACTGTTCAACAAGGTGGAACAGGAAACTTATACAAACTGACTTTCTTGATAAGCTTTCAATAGCCAGAAGGTTAATAAATTTGACAATTAAACATGGAGGACAACAAAATTATTTGATGGTTATCTTACTAATGCAACAAGAAATGCTGAGAACAACACAGAAAATGCCTTTTCACTTCAGTCCAGCTCCTAAGCTTGCCAAAGGGCCGAAAACTGCATCTTTGCCAAACTCCCAAATAGAATTGACACCCTACCTACGTTTACAAACAACCATCCATGCCGATGCCGTCCGCTGTTTTCAAATTTTTTGCGGGGCAAAAGAGCGTCAGTCAAAACCTTGAAAAATTTCTCTTTGGTTTCCATTCTTCGGAGAAAATCTCTTACGAGATATCTCACAAAACCTGGATGCTGAAAAAAAAACTGCTCTGAAAAAGCACTTCTTTGGTGGTGACATTTTTTTTTTTTTTTTTTTTTTTTTTTTTTTTTTTTTTTTTTTACCAAAAGATATTCCAAGTAGAAGAGGGAAGTGTTTCATTTTACGTCATAAATTTTCAAAATGTGTCACTTTTTTGCCCTTTTATGTCATTGTGTCCCGGCACATGAGAATGTGTCCTTTTGACATAAAAAGTGTCCAATTGGCAACCATGACTGTAAGTATAAAGTTCGTCAAAGCACTCGCTGTTCTTTTTTGTTGTTGCCAAAACTTGACACACTCTTTGCTGCTTATTCTTCAATTCGTCTGTCCCTGACAACTGAAGACAGTCGATCAGCTACAATCTAGTTAATGAACCGGACGTAATTACTTTGTTCTGTATACATATATTAGTTTTAATTCTTTAATATTTCTGATGATAACGATCCCTGTATATGTGATCGAAATATCCAAACTTTTGTATCTGTTTTCACTGTCTAATAAAAAGAATTATCTCCATTTGAATGTTTATTTGTTCGTCAAAGACTATGGTATAATACGGGGAAAATAATAAAAATCTAGACATGTTTGACGACATGGAAACTCACCATTATATTGTGTCAGGTGAGATTCAAATACATTTCCAACGTGTAGGAAGAAGCAGTTTAATGTTTTTTTCCAGACAAAGCACTTAAAACTTTCAAAATTGCGTGTTCACTTACACACGTATTTGCAGAGGGGAAACTTCAGACCCGTGTATCAAGGAACTATCAAGATTCTTAGAATTTAATTCTAAGATTGTTCAGCGATTGTTCGTAATTGTCACGGATCTCAATGGCTGAAACAAGTTCCAGCATAGGTAATATGAAATTACTGCGTAATAGTGAGTCTAACAACACAATAAAAGCCATTACACAAACTTTTTATCTCCTATCACACAACAAGACAGGATTGTTAGCATGTCAAGCAAGCTCCAGACTCGCTTGTAACAAACCGCAATATACAATTTGAGATTTGCCCTGGCAGTCGCATCGAAGTATCACTTTTTGTTTTCAATTTTGCGTGCAGGCTTACTATATATTTATCAGTTCGTGAATAAATAATCTAGAAGTCGATGTGCACTTTTTAAGACTATTTTTGTGCTACCAAGTACCCTGAACTGATATCCCATTACTATGTGTTATTGTGTCTCTCTATTATTTTGAGTGATAAATACACAGACTCAGAATATCCAGTCTCGGTTTCATGTTGCACTAATATCATTCACTGATTGTATAGCTGTTAAAATAATAGACAAACTTATAGTCGGTAAAAAAAAAGATACACTACTGACAAAATTGTTTGGGACCAAAGTCAAACAAAAAAGAAAATTTAAGAGGGAGAGAGATAGAGAGAGAAAGAGAGAGAGAGAGAGAGAGAGAGAGAGAGAGAGAGAGAGAGAGAGAGAGAGAGAAGACGAATGAGAGAGAGAGAGAGAAGACGAGTGAGAGACTAAAAACTAAAAATTTTAACAAAAGAAGGAATAAAGCTTGCTTTGTATCTTCCTATGTTTAAAAATACGGCGCTAAGTTCTCGGATCATTTTGAATTTTTTCTCTCGGCTGTCTGGGTCTAATCGGGCAATGTAGAAGGGAACATAAGGGGTTTGAGATTACCCTCTTTCAAAACCGAATATCTATTCTAGTCTAGAGAGGGAGTCTAAACGGAATTCGGAGATTTTCCTTTTATTCTTCTTCTTTATTCCTAGACAACGCTTTTCTCGTTGGATGACTCGAATACTTTCAGCTTGGCGGCACACCGGCCGTATGGACTAAGACGATTTTTAGGAAGAATACAACACAGCAAATAGGCAGATAGAGCAAGTGGATATGCTGACAGCACCATTACTTATTTTGGGCTGGATAAAAGCCGGAATACTATTACATTAGCATTTTTGATATCTTTACTTTTTCTTACAACAAAGATTGCGGATTTACAGGTATATTTACAATTAAACCTATGGTAAACCAACGACCGAAAAATCTACAATACTAACGATTTTCTAATCCGATACATTTAGTATTTCGGCATCTCGAACCATTTTTACTTACAGTTAAAGGGAGGGAAACACTAGAACTCTTTTTCTAAGAATCCAAGATAAAGATGGCTAGGCCACGTCTTACGGATAATAAATTGTCATAAATTTTGCTTTTTGGCCATCCATCTTGGGCCAAATGATTAGCAGGTCCTCCCTATATGAGACAGGAAGAGGTCATAAGAAGAAATTGGAGCGTCATGTGAAGGAGCAGCGATTGAACAGATTATGGCGGAGGATTAGCGTGTGCAGCTGTGTTGGCCTCGGACCCCTTGGCTCTGTATTGAGTTATTAGTGGTATTGTCAGTAGCAGTAGTAAAGGAAAGGCAGAAAACCGTGCTTTAGAATTTTTTGTTCAAATTACAAGTGATGGTCAAAAACTAAATATTCAAAATGAGCTATTTTTTCTTTCACTTACCTGTTTAAATGCAACGGAGATGTCTCTGGAAATTTCCATGTCCTTGAACATTCCTTCTAATTTAGAAGTGAAGGCACCACCACATTCTGCCTTCAGCTTAGACAACATACTTTTCTCGGCGTCAATACTTGCCGATTTGCTTAAAAGTAACCGTTTGGCTAAGTCCTGGAAAGGAAAAGAAAATTCAATAAAAAATAAAAGTGGGTTCATGAAATAACTAGGTGGCTCCAATGGAATAAACGTTAGAAACAGACGTTACAACAAACGTTGGTGATTAAGAATGAAAAAACACGACTGAATAGAATGTACCAGCTGAAATTTGCCGATAAAAAGTGTACATATTTTGAACCAACATTTTCCAAAGATCTACATATACAAAAATAAAGAACCCAATTTGTGATTTACCTCTGTGGATAACGCTTCGACAAACAACGGCCAAAATAATGATCAGTTTGATGGGTGCAATTTTGTGGGCAACAAATTCTAACCCCCCCCCGCTCCCAGCTATATTTTATGACTTCCCCTTAACTTTAGATCTTTATATCTACTGAGGATCTGATACTTGAAGAAAAGGTGCATTTTCAGGCTCTAAAACACTCCCAAAATTGCCCTGTGAGCGGAGTCCTTTCAAGCCTTTTGAATGACAATCAGCCCTTCCCCCAGGTTTGGATGTTCGTGAGCTGGCCAGCAAAGACGACTTAGCTTTCCATTTGATATTCGTCACAAGTGGAAAGCTTCTAAACTGGCATTCGCAACCAGAAAAGAATGTTCTGGACTTGAGAGCAAATACAGGCGACAGTGAAAACTATTTCTACCTAATAGTTTTTACCTCTAAATTTAAACTATTACACTCATGACATTAAAAAAATTTTCAATTTTTACAGTTTTCTTTATTTGTAACATTAATCCTAGTTAACTGAGAAAAGTTGATTAAAACAATGGAAGCATGGCCATTTTAAAAATAAATCCTTTTTTCGGTCAATTTTCACGATAATTTTGACTAGTCGGTCTTGTAAGCCAGCCTCATTTTCCATTGGCTATTCGCGGTTATCATTGTCGCGAATAAGTTCGTTAGCGAAATTGTCGCTAAAAACTAAATCAAATAACAAACGAAATTACTAGCCCCGTTCGTAGAGACTGGATTCTCCTGTTTTTAGTATTAGTCGTATTTCAACCTGCTTTCTCGATTAAATTATCAAGTCAAGGTTCTTCATACACGTGTAGCACTTGTCAAGCAGCTTTTTGGGTCGCAGCCCAGATATTATACAACCCTCCTCAGGAAGGACATGATTACTTGATTGATAGTTTTACCATACCCAAGCAGGTTGTGAAATATGCCGCTTAATTACGCTATAAACGAATGTATCGGGGAATTGAACAATGTAGTGTCCACTTATGACAAGCCGAGAGGTTATCCACTCTTCTCCATCTAGCGTACA
This sequence comes from Artemia sp. Qi Xiang Cuo, assembly GCF_049724085.1. Taxonomy (NCBI): domain Eukaryota; kingdom Metazoa; phylum Arthropoda; class Branchiopoda; order Anostraca; family Artemiidae; genus Artemia; species Artemia sp. Qi Xiang Cuo. Next base: position 43,250,068 of record NC_142811.1, on the reverse strand, counting down.
TCTTGAAGGGCCTCTTTTTCTACAAAGCGTGAGACAGATCTGCCCTGGCTATCCCAAATTCTTGTTTGGCGGCACAAAACGGCAGAAATTGGCGCTTTTATGTAGTATGATTTCTCCTGTTACTTAGAGAGGTCACCTGAACTTTGAATTTCCGTTCAATTGAGTCCACTTCAAATACTATACAACCACTCGTTCGACACGATCCCCCATGGATGAAAAAACAAGACAAAAAACAACAAAAGACAAAAAGAAATAAACCTGCATCCATGATAAGCCTTGTCAGAAACTTTCTGCATATAGGAACTCAAAACCTCAGTGTTCTTGACTAGCTGAATTTAGGGTGTAATTTTCCTAAAGACCAATCACCACTTGGGGTATGTTTTACCCATTAGGCAACGTTTCTTACACTAATTTTTTTACGAGTAACGTTAAACTTATAGACATTTACATACTTAGAATCACGAGAAGGTGGCAGAAATCGCCACTCTTCAATGGCACAAAACTGGCAGGATTTACATAGCCTTTTGATAGTCTTAAGTCAATTGGCTATATTAGAACTTTTGCTAGGGATAATTTTGGCACCAGTGTGACGAAAATTTTTGTTTTACTAAATAAAATGGTAAAAATCAAAACTTCTCTTTGGCAAGATCTACTTTGTCTTAATTACGGAACTAGAACCTTAAATTTCAGTCCAAACAGGTCCTTTCCCAAAATTCTCTGACATGTGTTGTGCCAAGCACGTTTACTTTTTACTTAAGTACAAGTATCCCAGAAAATTTTTAATTTAAGTATAAGTATCAAGTATTCCTAAAAAATTCTACTAAAGTAGTAAGTACTTTTTTTTCAGTACTTGAGCACTCAAGTATTTTCCCAGTACTGAGGTTTTACTTACAATCCATAAAGTCGCCACTGTAGTAACTACTTGGTTTCTGACGAAGACTGAACGATCCAGGTAAGAAATACCACAGTAGGGATGACAGTGCCAGCGCGGGAAGAGATTTAATGTCCTTGGTAAAATACCTGGACGAGATTTAATGTCCTTGGTAAAAAAGTCGGGAAGAGATTTAATGTCCATGGTAAAAGTGTTCTTTCAAGGTCAATAAGGGGAAGTTTCTAAGCCTATTGACTCCAAGACGAGGTTTGCACATGCGCACTTAATACTAACGGGGCAATGTATTGATCCACTAACGGGAACTAGATTTCTTGGAAATTGATTTGCATAATCAACGAGGAATTCTATCATGAGGGGATTTCATTTTTAAATATAGCTTCTCTGGTCTTTAGGTCTGAGAGATAAATTATTATTCTATTTTTATATATGGCTTCTCTGATCTTTAGGTCTGAGAGATAAATTAATATTCTATTTTTAAATATGGCTTCTCTGGTCTTTAGTGTCAGAGATAAATTAATATTCTATGTATAAATATGGCTTCTCTGGTCTTTAGGTCTGAGAGATAAATATTAATATTCTATCGAAGCCATACTAGTGTAACTAGGAACACCTTAGATTTTTTCATAAATTCATACGAGATCAAGACAGATTGAATATATTTTACGCGGGAAATGGTTTCCTGGGAATTTCAAATGTGAAAGCGCAAAAGGATGCCGAAACAAAGGAACACACAGGAATTACTTTTAGGGGATTATTTGGGTGAAACAAATTAATCGGCATTTTAGGGATTTTTTGGGCGAAATAGTTTGAGACATTTTAGAGGATGATTTGAGGTGAAACTCTGTGGTCGTTATAATACACACGTTCCATTTGAACAGTGTTGTAAGGTCCTCTACCCAAACCCTAAAGGGGCCCCAACCCAACTTTTTGCCCCCTCCCATTTTTTTGCGCACTTGAGACACAGAAGGGTCCCCCTCCCCCCGGACCCCCAAGGAGCCTCCCCATTTTTTAATACTTTTTTTTGCGCACTTGAGACACAGAAGGCCCCCCTCCACCCAACTTTTTGCCCCCCCCCCCCTGAATATATCTTTTCAGAACAAGTTCTTTACGTAATGTCCTTCCTAAACTTATTTTATAAGTTGAAGTACTCATCTTTTTCACTCCCAACAATACTTTACGACTTTTTTGCATACCCCAACATCAAGCAATACTTTTCAAAAGGCTTTATTATATTATATCAGAACAAGTTCCTTTCTTAATTTCCCTCCTAAACCTATTTTACAAGTTGAAGTACTCATCCTTTTCACCCACAACTCTACGACTTTTTGCTACAAACAAAGAAAGACAGGCATTTTAGATACAAACCAACAAACACAAACACTTGGACTTTAAAACACCAACCCAGACATAAAAATAAACAGATTCAGACATACAAACAGAGAAAGACAGGCACTTAAGACATTCAAACCAACAAAGACAAACACTTGGACTTGCAAACACAAGCCCAAACATACAAACAAATAGATTCAGACATACAAACAGAGAAAGACAGACACTTTAGACATACAAACCAACAAAGACAAACACTTGGACTTGCAAACACCAGCCCAAACATAAAAACCAATAGATTCAGAAATACAAACAGAGAAAGACAGAAACTTTAGAAGTACGAACAAGCAAAAAGAAACACTGTGACTTGCAAATACCAACACACACAAACGAGCAAATAGGTTCAGACATACAAATAGAAACACACAGGAACTATAGACATACAAAACAACAAAGACAAACACTTGGACTTGCAAACCCCAATCCAGACATACAAACAAATAGATTCAGACATACAAACAGAGAAAGACAGACACTTAAGACATACAAAACAACAAAGACAAACACTTGGACTTGCAAAAACCAACCCAGACATACAAACAAATAGATTCAGACATACAAACAGAGAAAGACATGCACTTTAGACATAAAAACAAACAAAGAAACACTCTTGGACTTTCAAACACCAACTCAGAGATGCAAACAAATAGATTCAGACATACAAACAGAGAAAGACAGGCACTTTAGCCATACAAACCAACAAAGAAAAACACTTGGACTTGCAAACACAAACCGAGACATACAAACAAATAGATTCGGATATACAGACAGAGAAAGACAGACACTTTAGACATACAAACCAACAAAGACAAACACTTGGACTTGCAAACACCAACCCAGACATACAAACAAATAGATTCAGACATAAAAACAGTGAAAGACAGAGACACTTTAGACATACAAACCAACAAAGACAAACACTTGGACTTGCAAACACAAACCCAGACATACAAACAAATAGATTCAGACATACAAACAGAGAAAGACAGACACTTTAGACATACAAATCAACAAAGACAAATACTTGGAATTGCAAAAACCAACCCAGACATACAAACAAATAGATTCAGACATACAAATATAGAAAGACATGTATTATAGAGATACAAACCAACAAAGACAAACTCTTGGACTTGCAAACACCAACCCAGACATACAAACAAATAGATTCAGACATACAAACAGAGAATGACAGGCACTTTAGACATACAAACCAACAAAGACAAACACTTGGATTTGCAAACACCATCCCAGACATACAAACAAAGAGATTCAGACATACAAACAGAGAAAGACAGACACTTTAGACATACAAACCAACAAAGACAAACACTTGGACTTGCAAACACCAACCCAGACATAAAAACAAATGGATTCAGAATTTCTGACATACAAGCACAGAAAGACAGGCACTAAAGAAATACAATACAAAAAAGACAAACAATTGGACTTGTAAACAGCAGGCCACATATACACACAAATAGATTCAGACATACAAAGAGATAAAAACAGGCTCTTTAGACAGACGAACCCAAACAGACACATACTGGGACTTAGAAACACCAACCCCGACATATAAACAAATAGATTCAGACATACAAACAGAGAAAGACAGGCAATGGGACAAGCAAACACACGTCCAAACACATAAGCAAAAAGAGTGAGAGACACATACAAATACAAAGATTCAGACATACAAAATGAGAAAGACAGGCACTTTAGACATACAAACAATCAAAGACAAACACTAAGACTTGCAAGCACCAATCCAGACATACAAACAAATAGATTTAGACATACAAACAGAGAAAGACATGCACTTTAGATATACAAACCAACAAAAACAAACACTTGGCCTTGCAAACACCAACCCAAACATACAAACAAATAGATTCAAACATACAAACAGAGAAAGACAGGCAATGGGACAAGCAAACACACGTCCAAACACACAAGCAAAAATAGTGAGAGACAGATACAAATACAAAGATTCAGACATACAAACAGAGAAAGACAGGCACTTTAGACATACAAACCAACAAAGACAAACACTTGGACTTGCAAACACCAACCCAGACATACAAACAAAAAGATTCAAACATACGAACAGAGAAAGACAATCACTTGAGACATACAAACCAACAAAGATAAACACTTGGACTTGCAAACACCAACCAAGACATACAAACAAATAGATTCAGACATACAAACATAGAAAGACATGCACTTTAGACATACAAACCAACAAAGACAAACAATTGGACTTGCAAACACCAACCCAGACATACAAACAAATAGATTCAGACATACAAACAGAGAAAGACAGACACTTTAGAAATACAAACCAACAAAGACAAACACTTGGACTTGCAAAAACCAACCCAGACATACAAACAAATAGATTCAGACATACAAAAAGAGAAAGACAGACACTTAAGACATACCAACCAACAAAGACACACACTTGGAATTGCAAACACCAACCCAGACATACAGAAAATAGTATCAGACATACAAACAGAGAAAGACAGGCACTTTAGACATAAAAACCAACAAAGACAAACACTTGGAAATGCAAACACCAATACAGACATACAAACAAATAGATTCAAACATACAAACACAGAAAGACTGGCACTTTAGTCATACAAACCAACAAAGACAAACACTTGGACTTGTAAACACCAACCCAGACATAAAAATAAATAGATTCAGACATACAAAAAGACAAAGACAGGAACTTTAGACATGCAAACACCAGCCCAGACATACAAACAAATAGATTCAGACATACAAACAGAGAAATACAGACACTTTAGACATATAAACCAACAAAGACAAACACTTGGACTTGCAAGAACCAACCCAGACATACAAACAAATATATTCAGACATACAAACAGAGAAAAACAGGCAATTTAGACATACAAATCAACAGAGACAAATTCTTGGACTTGCAAATACCAACCCAGACATACAAAAAAAAAGATTCCGACATACAAACAAAGAAAGACATACACTTAAGACTTTTGAACCAACAAAAAAAAATTCTTGGACTTGCAAAAACCAACCCAAACATACAATCAAATAGATTCAGACATACAAACAGGGAAAGACAGGCACTTTAACCATACAAACCAACAAAGACAAACACTTGGACTTGCAAATACCAACCCAGAAATACAAACAAATAGATTCAGACATACAAACAGAGAAAGACAGACACTTTAGACATACAAACCAACAAAGACAAACACTTGGACTTGCAAACACCAACCCAGACATACAAACAAATAAATTCAGACATAAACACAGAGAAAGACAGTCGCTTTAGACATACGAATCTACAAAGAAAAACACTTAGACATGCAAACACCAACCCAGACATACAAACAAAGAGATTCAGAATTCCAGACATACAAACAGAGAAAGAAATGCACTTAAGACATACAAACCAAAAAAGACAAACACTTGGACTTGCAAACACCAACCCAGACATACAAACAAATAGATTCAGACATACAAACAGAGAAAGACAGGCACTTTAGACATACGAACCAACAAAGACAAACACTTAGACTTATAAACACCATCCCAGACATACAAACAAATAGATTCAGACATACAAACAGAGAAAGACAGGCAATGGGACAAGCAAACACTCGTCCAAACACACAAGCAAAATGAGTGAGAGACACATACAAATACAAAGATTCAGACATTCGAACAGAGAAGGACATGCACTTTAGACTTACAAACCAACAAAGACAAACACTTCGACTTGCAAACACCAACCCAGACATACAAACAAATAGATTCAGACATACAAACAGAGAAAGACAGGCAATAGGACAAGCAAACACACGTCCAAACACACAAGCAAAAAGAGTGAGACACATACAAATACAAAGATTCAGACAAACAAACAGACAAAGACAGGCACTTTAGACATACAAACCAACAAAAACAAACACTTGGACTTGCAAACACCAACCCAGACATACAAACAAATAGATTTAAACATACAAACAGAGAAAGACAGACACTTTAGACATACAAACCAAAAAAGATAAACACATGGACTTGCAAAAACCAACCCAGACATACAAACAAATAGATTCAGACATACAAACATATAAAAACAGACACTTTAGACATACAAACCAACAAAGAGAAACACTTGGACTTGCAAACACCAACCCAGACATACAAAAAAAAATAGATTCAGACATAAAAACAGAGAAAGACAGACACTGTAGACATACAAACCAACATAGACAAATACTTGGACTTGCAAACACCAACCCAGACATACAAACAAGTAGATTCAGACGTACAAACAGAGAAAGACAGTCACTTTAAACATACAAACCAACAAAGACAAACATTTGAACTTGCAAACACCAACTCAGACATACATACAAATAGATTCATACATACAAACAGAGAAAGACAGACACTTTATAAATACAAACAAACAAAGACAAACACTTGGACTTGCAATCACCAACCCGGACATACAAAAAAATAGATTCATACATACAAACAGAGAAAGACAGACACTGTAGACATACAAACAAACAAAGACAAACACTTGGACTTGCAAACACCAACCCGGACATACAAACAAATAGATTCAGAAATACAAACAGAGAAAGACATGCACTTTAGACATACAAACCAACAAAGACAAATTCTTGGACTTGCAAACACCAACCCAGACATACAAAAAAATAGATTCAGACATACAAACCAACAAAGACAAACACTTGGACTTGCAAACAGCAATCCAAACATACAAACAAATAGATTCAGACATACAAACAGGGAAAGATAGGCACTTTAAACATACAAACCAACAAAGACAAACACTTGGACTTGCAAATACCATCCCAGAAATAAGACAAATAGATTCAGACATACAAACAGAGAAAGACAGACACTTTAGACATACAAACCAACAAAGACAAACACTTGGACTTGCAAACACCAACCCAGAAATACAAACAAATAGATTCAGACATACAAACAGAGAAAGACAGACACTTTAGACATACAAACCAACAAAGACAAACACTTGGACTTGCAAACACCAACCCAGACATACAAACAAATAGATTCAGAATTTCAGACATACAAACAGAGAAATACATGCACTTTAGACATACAAACCAACAAAGACAAACACTTGGACTTGCAAACACCAGCCCAGACATAAAAACAAACATACAAACCAACAAAAACAAACACTTGGACTTTCAAACACCAACCCAGACATACAAACAAATAGATTTAAACATACAAACAGAGAAAGACAGTCACTTTAGACATACAAACCAACAAAGATAAACACTTGGACTTGCAAACACCAACCCAGACATACAAACAAATAGATTCATACATACAAACAGAGAAAGACATGCAATTTATACATACAAACTAACAAAGAAAAACACTTGGACTTGCAAACACCAAACCAGATATACAAACAAATAGATTCAGACATACAAACAGAGAAAGACAGACACTTTAGAAATACAAACCAACAAAGACAAACACTTGGACTTGCAAACACCAACCCAGAAATGCAAACAAATAGATTCAGACATACAAAAAGAGAAAGACACTTTAGACATACCTACCAACAAAGACAAACACTTGGACTTGTAAACACCAACCCAGACATACAAATAAATAGAATCAGACATACAAACAGAAAAAGACAGGAACTTTAGACATGCAAACACCAACCCAGACATACAAACAAATAGATTCAGACATAAAAACAGAGAAATACAGGCACTTTAGGCATACACACCAACAAATACAAACACTTGGACTTGCAAACACTAACCCATACATACAAACAAAAACATTCAGTCATACAAATAGACAAATATATGCACTTTAGAAATACAAACCAACAAAGACAAACACTTGGACTTGGAAACAACAAGCCAGACATACAAACAAATAGATTCAGACATACAAACAGAGAAAGAAAGGCACTTTAGACATACAAACCATCAAAGACAAAAACTTGGACTTGTAAACACCAACGCAAACATACAAACAAATAGATTCAGACAAACAAACAGAGAAATACAGACACTTTAGACATACAAACCAACAAAGACAAACACTTCGACTTGCAAGAACCAACCCAGACATACAAACAAATAAATTCAGACATAAAAAACAGAAAAAGACATGCACTTTTGACATACCAACAAAGACAAATTTTTGGACTTGCAAACATTAACCCCGAAATACAAACAAATAGATTCACACATACAAAGAGAGAAAGACATGCACTTTAGACACACAAACCAAAAAAGACAAACATCAACCCAGAAATACAAACAAATAGATTCACACATAAAAACAGAGAAAGATAGTCACTTTATACATACAAACCAACAAAGACAAACACTTGGACTTGCAAATACCAACCCAGACATACAAAAAAATAGATTCAGACATACAAAAAAAGAAAGACAGACACTTTATACATACAAACCAAAAAAGACAGAAACTTGGACTTGCAAACATCATCCCAGACATACAAACAAATAGATTCAGACATACAAACAGAGAAAGACAGGCACTTTAGACATAGAAACCAACAAAGACAAACACTTGGACTTGCAAACACCAACACAGACATACAAACAAATATATTCAGATTTCCAGACATACAAACAGAGAAAGAAATGCACTTAAGACATACAAACCAAAAAAGACAAACACTTGGACTTGCAAACACCAACCCACACATACAAACAAATAGATTCAGACATACAAACAGAGGAAGACAGGCACTTTAGACATGCGAACCAACAAAGACAAACACTTGGACTTGAAAACACCAACCTAGACATACAAACAAATAGATTCAGACATACAAACAGAGAAAGACAGGCAATGTGACAAGCAAACACACGCCCAAACACACAAGCAAAAAGAGTGAGAGACATATACAAATACAAAGATTCAGACATACAAACAGAGAAAGACAGGCACTTTAGACATACAAACCAACAAAGACAAACACTTGGACTTGCAAAAACCAACCCAGAAATACAAACAAATAGATTCAGACATACAAACAGAGAAAGACAGGCACTTTAGACCTACAAACCAATAAAGACAAACACTTGGACTTAGAAACACCAACCCCGACATACAAAAAAATAGATTCAGACATACAAACAGAGAAAGACAGGCAATGTGACAAGAAAACACACGTCCAAACACATAAGCAAAAAGAGTGAGAGACACATACAAATACAAAGATTCAGACATACAAAATGAGAAAGACAGGCACTTTAGACATACAAACAATCAAAGACAAACACTAAGACTTGCAAGCACCAATCCAGACATACAAACAAATAGATTTAGACATACAAACAGAGAAAGACATGCACTTTAGATATACAAACCAACAAAAACAAACACTTGGCCTTGCAAACACCAACCCAAACATACAAACAAATAGATTCATACATACAAACAGAGAAAGACAGGCAATGGGACAAGCAAACACACGTCCAAACACACAAGCAAAAAGAGTGAGAGACACATACAAATACAAAGATTCAGACATACAAACAGAGAAAGACAGGCACTTTAGACATACAAACCAACAAAGACAAACACTTGGACTTGCAAACACCAACCCAGACACACAAACAAAAAGATTCAAACATACGAACAGAGAAAGACAATCACTTGAGACATACAAACCAACAAAGATAAACACTTGGACTTGCAAACACAAACCCAGACATACAAATAAATAGATTCAGACATACAAACATAGAAAGACAGGCACTATAGACATACAAACTAACAAAGACAAACACTTGAACTTGCAAACACCAACCCAGATATACAAACAAATAGATTCAGACATTCAAACAGAGAAAGACAGACACTTTAGAAATACTAACCAACACAGAAAAACACTTGGACTTGCAAACACCAGCCCAGACATACAAACAAATAGATTCAGACATACAAACAGAGAAAGACAGACACTTAAGACATACAAACCAACAAAGACACACACTTGGACTTGCAAACACCAACCCAGACATACAGAAAATAGTATCAGACATACAAACAGAGAAAGACAGGCACTTTAGACATAAAAACCAACAAAGACAAACACTTGGAAATGCAAACACCAATACAGACATACAAACAAATAGATTCAAACATACAAACAGAGAAAGACAGGCACTTTAGGCATACAAACCAACAAAGACAAACACTTGGACTTGCAAACACCAACCCAGACATAAAAACAAATAGATTCAGACATACAAACAGAAAAAGACATGCACTTTAGAAATACAAACCAACAAAGACTAACACTTGGACTTGCAAACACCAGCCCAGACATACAAACAAATAGATTCAGACATACAAACAGAGAAATACAGACACTTTAGACATATAAACCAACAAAGACAAACACTTGGACTTGCAAGAACCAACCCAGACATACAAACAAATAAATTCAGACATACAAACAGAGAAAGACATTCAATTTAGACATAAAAACCAACAAAGAAAAATTCTTGGACTTGCAAACACCAACTCAGACATACAAACAAATAAATTCAGACATACAAACAAAGAAAGACATGCACTTTAGACATACAAACCAACAAAAACAAATTCTTGGACTTGCAAATACCAACCCAGAAATACAATCAAATAGATTCAGACATATAAACAGGGAAAGACAGGCACTTTAAACAAACAAACCAACAAAGACAAACATTTGAACTTGCAAACACCATCCCAGAAATACAGACAAATAAATTCAGAAATACAAACAGAGAAAGACAGACACTTTAGACATACAAACCAACAAATACAAACACTTGGACCCCAGACATACAAACAAATAGATTAAGACCTACAAACAGAGAAAGACAGACTCTTAAGACATACAAACACACAAAGACAAACACTTGGACTTGCAAACACCAACCCAGACATACAAACAAATAGCTTCAGAATTCCAGACATACAAACAGAGAAAGAAATGCACTTAAGACATACAAACCAAAAAAGACAAACACTTGGACTTGCAAAAACCAACCCAGACATACAAACAAATAGATTCAGACATACAAACAGAGAAAGACAGGCACTTTAGACATACGAACCAACAAAGACAAACACTTAGACTTATAAACACCAACGCAAACATATAAACAAATGGATTCAGACATACAAACAGAGAAAGACAGGCAATGGGACAAGCAAACACTCTTCCAAACACACAAGCAAAAAGTGTGAGAGACACAAACAAAAACAAAGATTCAGACAAACAAACAGAGAACAACAGGCACTTTAGAAATAAAAACCAAAAAAAACAAACACTTGGACTTGCAAACACCAACCCAGACATACAAACAAATAAATTCAGACATACAAACAGAGAAAGACAGGCAATGGGACAAGCACACACACGTCCAAACACACAAGCAAAAAGAGTGAGAGACACATACAAATACACAGATTCAGACATACAAACAGAGAAAGACAGGCACTTTAGACATACAAACCAACAAAAACAAACACTTGGACTTGCAAACACCAACCCAGACATACAAACAAATACATTTAAACATACAAACAGAGAAAGACAGTCACTTTAGACATACAAACCAACAAAGATAAACACTTGGACTTGCAAAAACCAACCCAGACATACAAACAAATAGATTCAGACATACAAACAGAGAAAGACAGACACTTTAGACATACAAACCAACAAAGAGAAACACTTGGACTTGCAAACACCAACCCAGACATACAAAAAAAATAGATTCAGACATAAAAACAGAGAAAGACAGACACTGTAGACATACAAACCAACAAAGACAAATACTTGGACTTGCAAACACCAACCCAGACATACAAACAAGTAGATTCAGACGTACAAACAGAGAAAGACAGGCACTTCAAACATACAAACCAACAAAGACAAACACTTGGACTTGCAAACACCAACCCAGACATACAGACAAATAGATTCAAACATACAAACAGAGAAAGACAGACACTTTAGAAATACAAACCAACAAAGACAAACACTTGGACTTGCAATCACCAACCCTGACATACAAAAAAATAGATTCAGACATACAAACAGAGAAAGACAGACACTGTAGACATACAAACAAACAAAGACAAACACTTGGACTTGCAAACACCAGCCCAGACATACAAACAAATAGATTCAGAAATACAAACATAGAAAGACAGGCACTTTAGACATACAAACAACAAAGACAAATTCTTGGACTTGCAAACACCAGCCCAGACATACAAAAAAATAGATTCAGACATACAAACCAACAAAGACAAACACTTGGACTTGCAAACAGCAATCCAAACATACAAACAAATAGATTCAGACATACAAACAGGGAAAGATAGGCACTTTAAACATACAAACCAACAAAGACAAACACTTGGACTTGCAAATACCATCCCAGAAATAAAAACAAATAGATTCAGACATACAAACAGAGAAAGACAGACACTTTAGACATACAAACCAACAAAGACAAACACTTGGACTTGCAAACACCATCCCAGACATACAAACAAATATATTCAGACAAACAAACAGAGAATGACAGACACTTTAGACATACAAACCAACAAAGACAAACACTTGGACTTGCAAACACCAACCCAGACATACAAACAAATAGATTCAGAATTTCAGACATACAAACAGAGAAAGACATGCACTTTTAGACATACAAACCAACAAAGACAAACACTTGGACTTGCAAACACCAGCCAAGACATAAAAACAAACATACAAACCAACAAAGACAAACACTTGGACTTGCAAACACCAACCCAGACATACAAACAAATAGATTTATACATACAAACAGAGAAAGACAGTCACTTTAGACATACAAACCAACAAAGATAAACACTTGGACTTGCAAACACCAACCCAGACATACAAACAAATAGATTCATAAATACAAACAGAGAAAGACATGCAATTTATAAATACAAACTATCAAAGACAAACACTTGGACTTGCAAACACCAACCCAGACATACAACCAAATAGATTCAGACATACAAACAGAGAAAGACAGGCACTTTAGACATACAAACCAACAAAGACCAACACTTGGACTTGCAAACACCAACCCAGAAATGCAAACAAATAGATTCAGACATACAAAAAGAGAAAGACACTTTAGACATACATACCAACAAAGACAAACACTTGGACTTGCAAACACCAACCCAGACATACAAACAAATAGAATCAGACATACAAACATAGAAAGACAGTCACTTTATACATGAAAACCAAAAGACAAACACTTGGACATGCAAACACCAACCCAGACATACAAACAAATAGATTCAGACATAAAAACAGAGAAAGACATGCACTTTAGGCATACAAACCAACAAAGACAGACATTTGCACTTGCAAACACTAACCTAGAAATACAAGACAAAAGATTCAAACATACAAACAGAGAAAGATATGCACTTTAGACATACAAACCAACAAAGATAATCACTCGAGATTGCAAGCGAAGACCCACATATACAAACAAATAGATTCAGGCTAAGAAACAAAGAAAAAGAGTCACTTTAGACATACAAACCAGCAAAGACAAACACTTGGACTTGAAAACACCAACCCACACATACAAACAAATAGATTCAGACAAACAAACAGAGAAATACAGACACTTTAGACATACAAACCAACAAAGACAAACACTTCGACTTGCAAGAACCAACCCAGACATACAAACAAATAAATTCAGACATACAAACAGAAAAAGACATGCACTTTTGACATACCAACAAAGACAAATTTTTGGACTTGCAAACACCAACCCAGACATACAAACAAATAGATTCAGACATACAAACAGAGAAAGACATTCACTTTAGACATACAAACCAACAAAGACAAATTCTTGGACTTCCAAACACCAACCCAAACATAAAAACAAATAGATTCATACATACAAACAGTGAAAGACAGGCAATTTATACATACAAACCAACAAAGACAAAAACTTGGACTTGCAAATACCAACCCAGACATACAAACAAATAGATTCAGACATACAAACAGAGAAAGACAGACACTTTAGACATACAAACCAACAAAGACAAACACTTGGACTTGCAAACACCATCCCAGACATACAAACGAATAGATTCAGACATACAAACAGAGAAAGACAGGCACTTTAGACATAAAAACCAACAAAGAAAAACACTTGGACTTGCAAACACCAACCCAGACATAAAAACAAATAGATTCAGAATTCCAGACATACAAACAGAGAAAGAAATTCACTTAAGACATACAAACCAAAAAAGACAAACACTTGGACTTGCAAACACCAACCCACACATACAAACAAATAGATTCAGACATACAAACAGAGGAAGACAGGCACTTTAGACATGCGAACCAACAAAAACAAACACTTGGACTTGTAAACACCAACCTAGACATACAAATAAATAGATTCAGACATACAAACAGAGAAAGACAGGCAATGTGACAAGCAAACACACGCCCAAACACACAAGCAAAGAGAGTGAGAAACATATACAAATACAAAGATTCAGACATAAAAACCGAGAAAGACAGGCACTTTAGACATACAAACCAACAAAGACAATCACTTGGACTTGCAAACACCAACCCAGACATACACACAAATAGATTAACACATACAAACAGAGATAGACAGGCACTTTAGACATAGAAACCAACAAAGACAAACACTTGGACTTGCAAACACCAACCCGGACATACAAAAAAATAGATTCAGACATACAAACAGAGAAAGACAGGCAATGGGACAAGCAAACACACGTCCAGACACACAAGCAAAAAGAGTGAGACACATACAAATACATAGATTCAGACATAAAAACCGAGAAAGACATGCACTTCAGACATACAAACCAACATATACAATCACTTGAACTTGCAAACACCAGCACAGACATACAAACAAATAGAATTAAACAAAAAAACAGAGAAAGACAGTCACCTTAGACATACAAACCAACAAAGACAAACACTTGGACTTGCAAACAGCAACCTAGACATACAAACAAAAAGATTTAGACCCACCAATAGAGAAAGACAGACATTTTAGACATACAAACCAACAAAGACAAATACTTGGAATTGAAAACACCAACCCAGACATGCAAAAAAATAGATTCAGACATACAAACAGAGATAGACAGACATTGTAGACATAAAAACCAACAAATACAAACCATTGAACTTGCAAACACCAACCCAGACATACAAACAAATAGATTTAGACATACAAACAGAGAAAGACAGGCACTTTAGACATACAAACCAACAAAGACAAACACTTGGACTTCAGCAAAAATGTGAAATTTTGCATTTTTGATAGAGTGGAAGGATTTTGTACGGGGATTAATTTTAAATTTTCCCCTGAAAATTTCACCCCTGGATTTCACCCTCCTCATGTAAAATTAATCCCCGTACAAAATCCCTGCTAAAGTTCAAATTCTGTCCGTCCCGTCTCCTCGAAAAAAATTGGTAAAATTTCCCCCTGAAAAATTCACTACTGGAAACCCCCCTCCTCATATAAAATTAATCCCCGTACAAAAGCCTTCCACTCTGTCAAAAATGCAAAATTTCACATTTTTGGTGAAGTCCAAGTGTTTGTCTCTGTTGGTTTGTATGTCTAAAGTATCTGTCTTTCTCTGTTTGTATGTCTGAATCTATTTGTTTGAATGTCTGGGTTGGTGTTTGCAAGTCCAAGTGTTTGTCTTTGTTGGATTGTATGTCTAAAGTGCCTGTCTTTCTCTTTTTTTATTTCTGAATATATTTGGTTGTATATCTGGGTTGGTGTTTGCAAGTCCAAGTGTTTGTCTTTGTTGGTTTGTATGTCTAAAGTGTCTGTCTTTCTCTGTTTGTATGTGTGAATCTATTTGTTTGTATGTCTGGGTTGGTGTTTGCAAGTCCAAGTGTTTGTCTTTGTTGGTTTGTGTATCTAAAGTGTCTGTCTTTCTCTGTTTGTATTTCTGAATCTATTTGTTTGTATGCCTGGGCTGCAGTTTGCAAGTCCAAGTGTTTGTCTTTGTTGGTTTGTATGTCTAAAGTGTCTGTCTTTCTCTGTTTGTATGTTTGAATCTATTTGTTTGTATGTCTGCTTTGGTGTTTGCAAGTCCAAGGGTTTGTCTTTGTTGGTCTGTATGTCTAAAGTGCCAGTCTTTCTCTGTTTGTATGTCTGAATCTTTGTATTTGTATGTGTCTCTTACTCTTCTTGCTTGTGTGTTTGGACGTGTGTTTGCTTGTCCCATTGCCTGTCTTTCTCTGTTTGTATGTCTGAATCTATTTGTTTGTATGTCTGGCTTGGTGTTTCCAAGTCCAAGCGTCTGTCTATGTTGGTTTGTATGTCTAAAGTGCCTGTCTTTCTCTGTTTGTATGTCTGAATCTATTTGTTGGTATGTCTGGGTTGGTGTTTGCAAGTCCAAGTGTTTGTCTTTGTTGGTTTGTATGTCTAAAGTGCCTGTCTTTCTTTGTTTGTAGCTCTGAATCTTTGTATTTGTACGTGTCTCTCACTCTTTTTTCTTGTGTGTTTGGACGTGTGTTTGCTTGTCCCATTGCCTGTCTTTCTCTGTTTGTATGTCTGAATCTATTTGTTGGTATGTCTGGGTTGGTGTTTGCAAGTCCAAGTGTTTGTCTTTGTTGGTTTTTATGTCTAAAGTGCCTGTCTTTCTCTGTTTGTATGTCTGAATCTTTGTATTTGTATGTGTCTCTCACTACTTTTGATTGTGTGTTTGGACGTGTGTTTGCTTGTCCCATTGCCTGTCTTTCTCTGTTTGTATGTCTGAATCTATTTGTAAGTATGTCTGGGTTGGTGTTTACAAGTCCAAGTGTTTGTCTTTGTTGTTTTTTATGTCTAAAGTGCCTGTCTTTCTCTGTTTGTATGTCTGAACCTATTTGTTTGTATGTTTGGGTTGGTGTTTGCAAGTCCAAGAATTTTTCTTTGTTGGTTTGTATGTCTAAAGTGTATGTATTTCTCTGTTTGTATGTCTGAATCTATTTGTTTGTATATCTGGGTTGGTGCGACGTGTGTTTGCTTGTCCCACTGCCTGTCTTTCTCTGTTTGTCTGTCTGAATCTGTTTGTTTGTATGTCTGGGTTGGTGTTTGCAAGTCCAAGTGGTTGTCTTTGTTGGTTTGTATGTCTGAACCTATTTGTTTGTATGTTTGGGTTGGTGTTTGCAAGTCCAAGAATTTTTCTTTGTTGGTTTGTATGTCTACAGTGTATGTCTTTCTCTGTTTGTATGTCTGAATCTATTTGTTTGTATATCTGGGTTGGTGCGACGTGTGTTTGCTTGTCCCACTGCCTGTCTTTCTCTGTTTGTCTGTCTGAATCTGTTTGTTTGTATGTCTTGGTTGGTGTTTGCAAGTCCAAATGGTTGTCTTTGTTGGTTTGTATGTCTAAAGTGCCTGTCTTTCTCTGTTTGTATGTCTGAATATATTTGTTTTCATGTCTGGGATGGTGTTTGCAAGTCCAAGTGTTTGTCTTTGTTGGTTTGTATATCTAAAGTGCCTGTCCTTCTCTGTTTATATGTCTGAGTCTATTTGTTTGTATGTCTGGGTTGGTGTTTGAAAGTCAAAGTGTTTGTCTTTGTTGGTTTGTATGTCTAAAGTGCCTGTCTTTCTCTGTTTGTAGCTAAAAGTCGTAGAGTTGTGGGTGAAAAGGATGAGTACTTCAACTTATTAAATAGGTTTATGAGGGACATTAAGAAAGGAAATTGTTCTGAAATATTATAATAAAGCCTTTTGAAAAGTGTTGCTTGATGTTGGGGTATTCAAAAAAGTCGTTAAGTATTGTTGGGAGTGAAAAAGATGAGTACTTCAACTAATGAAATAAGTTCAGAAGGAATATTACGTAAATAACTTGTTCTGAAGATATATTCGGGGGAGGGGGGGGCAAAAAGTTGGGAGGAGGGGTGGGCTTCTGTGTCTCAAGTGCCCAAAAAAAGTATTAAAAAAAACTGTTTTGCCAAAAAAATCCCTAAAATGTCGATTAATTTGTTTCGCCCAAATAATCCCCTAAAAGTAATTTCTGCGTGTTCCTTTGTTTCGGCATCTTTGCGCTGACACATTTGAAATTCCCAGGAAACCATTTCCCGCATAAAATGTTTCAATCTGTCTTGATCTCGTGTGAATTTCTGAAAAAATCTAAGGTGTTCCTAGTTACACTATTATGGCTTCGATAGAATATTAATATTTATCTCTGACCTAAAGATCAGAGAAACCATATTTAAAAATAGAATACTAATTTATATCTCAGACCTAAAGACCAGAGAAGCCATATTTAAAAATAGAATGTTAATTTATCTCTCAGACCTAAAGACCAGTGAAGCCATATTTAAAAATAGAATATTAATTTATCTCCCATACCTAAAGACCAGAGAAGCCATATTTAAAAATAGAATATTAATTTATCTCTCAGACCTAAATACCAGAGAAGCCATATTTAAAAATGAAATCCCCTCAAGATAGAATTCCTCGTCGATTATGCAAATCAATTTCCAAGAAATCTAGTTCCCGTTAGCGAATCAATATATTGCCCCGTTAGTATTCAGTGCGCATGTGCAAATCTCGTCTCGGAGTCAATAGGCTTAGAAACTTCCCCTGATTGACCTTGAAAGAACACTTTTACCATGCAAATTAAATCTCTTCCCGACTTTTTTACCAAGGACAATAAATCTCGCCCATGCTTTTTACCAAGGACATTAAATCTCTTCCCGCGCTGGAACTGTCATCCCTACTTACCATTTGCAGTTATCTCACAGAGTTAACTACCAGAAGGGTTCCATGCTGATATTTGTTAGAAGAACTCCTAAGGCAATGGTACCACGTAGACTGTGATTATGCTATATGCTCGTTTTCAGAAGTAAAACGCTTGTGCTCGGATATCTGATTCGGACCCTATCGAAAATGTACCTCGCAAAGACATTAGAAACTCTTTTCTACTTCCATTACCAATGATGAAAATGCAATCCATTTAAAATATCAGAATGCTAGATAGTAAATTCGCCTTTGATCATTAAATGCTATATAACAATAAGGATTTAATTGGATATCTTGCTTCTTCCCGTCAAGAGTATTAATTTTCCCCCATCTCCATGCATTTCTCCATGCATTTTCTGTTTGGGGTAAAAATTACTCCACCAGCCCAAAATTTTCTAAAGACATTCATTGCTCTTCGGTAGTCTTTTAGCATGGTTAGTTTTCACCTTCACTGTATTTTCAACTCGTTCACGATTCTCTGAATTGTCTGCGGTAGTTACTAGTAAAGTGTTACATTATACTTCTATGGAGGCCCTAGGAATCGTTGTGCTATTTGCTGACGCCCCTAGGAATCACTGTGCTATTTGCATAGCTTATGTTCCTTACCGTGCTATTTGCGTACATTATGTTCCTTGGTACATTTCCAGAGCATGCCCTTATGAATTTGCATACATTATGTTCCTTACCGTGTTATTTGCTTGCCTTTTGCTCCTTGGTACCTTTCCAGAGCATGCCCATATTGATTTGCGTACATTATGTTCCTTGCCATGCTATTTGCTTGATGCTCTACACCTTTTCAAAGAGAGTAAGTAGCCTCTTGCATATAGGTAATACTTCTACGGGTTTATGTTCCTTACTGTGCTATTTGCTTGAAGCTCTACACCTTTTCAAAGAGAGTGAGTATCCCCTCGCACCTATGTTCCATTTCTACGAGACCTATACACTTTTCAAAGAGAGTAAGTAGCTTTTCAAAAGAAAGATGCTGTTCAAGGATGAGTATGATTGATGATGTAATGATTGATGAGTATGATGAAAAGTGCAGATTATGCAACCCGTGTAAATTGCATAGAGGATATGCTGTACAAATTAAAGGTTGTAATTCCTGTCTTGAAGGGGTGTGTGACTCTCATCCTAGAGGGCACCTATGCTCGAATTGCCACTATGATAAATGTAATCAGTGGGAGAATACATATCCTGGTATGATTGGAAAGAATCCTAAGCTTGATTTTAGTTTATTGCTATGAGATTGGCATCGTCGTGGCCTTAGATTGTTTCGGGAGAAGGGACCAGTTCAGCAATTAAACTCTTTGAACAATAAAAGATTTTGGTTTCTACGTCATCGCTATGAAGAAAATGGCTACTATGATTATAAGCTCACTGCTTTTTATTTGGCTGTGACGGAATGTGATTAGCTACTTGAGGAAACTGTTTGTGACATTTCTTCAAATAAGCGAATTAAAACATGTAAATTCTATAAAATTAATGAGAATAGTGTCATTGACTGTATAGAGAGATATGATAAGAGTGAAGTTACAGTCTACTTTAGAAAATGTGACCCTGACATTGCAGCACATCAGGATCAGAATACAGTGAATTCAGATAATCTACCTGCTTTAGTTGTTCTTGAAAAAGAGCTATACGTGGTAGAAGAAGAAATCAAAAGAGTAGAAAAGTCGTTTTTATCATTTATATACATTATCTTTATTAATAAAAAATTTTACATACAATTTTAGAAAATTTTATTTGTAGGGCACTGAAATCAATATTAAACACACTCGAAAGTATATTTTCCACTAGAAAGTCATAAAATAGAGGAAAGTCGACGTAAATGTGAGAAACTGATTGTAGGTATAGCCACGACATCTGAACATGAAAAAGAGTAGTGCATGAAAGTCGCATGTCTTAGTCGTTAAATCCTGTACACTCTTCTGATTTTGAATAATAGTTTTCCCACTACTCTCAATAAAGTTGCGAATGTGTGGAGCGTAGAATTTATATGATAGGCCAAGAGGATCAAAAATTCAATATTCTTCGCTGTTTGAAAGATGCATAGCCATAGGCCTGTCTTCAAAGTCGATGGACTGCTATTAACAATGATTAGGGTATTGTTAACACTTGGATTTTTTTCAATGAAGTCCGAAGGTATGCAATAGGACTTGTACTGGGACATGTTTGGATCCATATTAAATACACTGATTATTTGGTTTGTGTTCATGGTGCTAGGTCTAGTAGATTACTGTCGTCGGGTGTGATTTCCCAATAGGTTTCAAATTGACCCAATGATATTAGCGTGATACTCTCAATCAAAGCATCGGCAAATGTGCACTCTAAACGTATATTCCCTGTTCGTACTATACTCGTATCCTGGGTACCAGACAGGTCCAAAACAATTACAGCATGATTTTTTGAAAACATTGAATCGGTTATCCCATTTTCAAATAGTTTGGAGTCATGATCTAGGGATTGCAAGGTCAACTCATACAGAGTTCTATAGGATTTTTTGTCAAATGACAGTGTACAGTGGAATACCATTAACTTTGCACACAAGGCTAGATAAACCAAAAAAATTAAAATCATGGGGGGATGCAGTCCAGGATCCAACGGCACTCCCACTCTTCACAAAAGCCAAAGCGAGTTTTGATGGGATTTCTCCACTGATATATGATGAATCGGCATAACTACGAGACCCGGTGGCAATGTGACGTTGATTAGTGATCGTATGGGGGACAAGATGTTTAATGTTGTTGCCATTGGCTCTTAGCTTTTCCACTGCAAATGCAACAGAGCTCACAACCTTTTGTTCTCGAACATGAAGAATTGCCGATGTCATAATGACATTTGCATCGGGTGGTGCAGGAAGTGTTTTTCTCAAAATGAAGTTCGATGGAGCTAGTTGTAACTTAATGTCAATCTTGACATTGGGGGGTAACCATTGGGATATATTAAATATCTAATGATTTAATTTTCCAACAAAATTATACTCCTGGGTCACTGCAGTAGTCAACTCAACGTCAGTATCAACACCTGATCGATATTCATAGCCCAATAACTGTCCTCTCAACTCCTTATATTCCTTTGGAGTCATCATCATAAATTGTATTTAACTTGCATAGTTGGATAAATTATTGCTAGTGCTCACCAATGTTCCATTGATAAATACATTAATTTGTTTGAACAGGTTGTGTAGAATACAGTTTTCGTAGGATAGACCATCGGAAGCAGTTGGAGGTGTATTATCTAACTTTTTCTTCACCACAACATTTAAATCAATAAATGTTGATGACAAATCAATGAAATAGTCTTCATTGGAAAATATTTGAAAGTGTATATTTTCCGAGAGGGGTTGCTGGGAATGAAATTGTTCATAGTAGCCATACTTGACGCTGACATCAACATTTTCAGCATTGAACAAATTCAATGAAGATGTGATAGATGGATGTGATTCCTTGTGGGGGAGATAAGTCATCTTAAGAGAAGAAATCCTTGTTTGATCTAACAGTATTTTTCTTTTCTTCTTATTAATCTTCTTCGTTTTATTCCTCAAAGTCGTTGTTAATGTCCTTTGCATCCCACCTGGGTAGAGACTGATGAGTGAATGACGCGCACGCATCCTTTTTAATCCGTTCCCATTTTGCTGAGATTTTAATTGCTCACCAACGGCTCTTGCTGAAGATCTAATATTTTCTTTGACACTCTCCTTGAAATTTTTACCGATGGGTCCCGACCCGACCCGATGGGTCGGGTCCTGTAGTGTTGAGGCAGCAAAATTTGATGAAGCAGGTACAAGATATTTTCTGGCAAGGGGTAGTGCAGAACGAAATAGCCTAGCAAACCAGCTACCAAGACCAAAGCCATGACCTATTTGACGTGGACTCAGAACACCAACATAGCAATTGATATCAGGACAGACAAATGGAATTCTTCTATTGTTCATTTTAGGTGGTGCTGTCAACGACGATGGGTAGAAAATGACATGTAATCACGACTAAGCCTTTTGTTATTGCTAGAGGATCACCCAATTCACTTCTTAGTGTTAACTGACAGAGTTCCAAATACGAAGTGTTTACAGGAACATACTGAAGATGCTTTATATTATAGTGATGAACAATTTCATGAGTTGTTTTTCGTTCAAGAACACGTAGGAGGGGGACATTTGAATTACCAACTCTCGATGTTTCCACAAAGGATGCATACAGAAATATGCAAGAGTCTGAGGCGAAACCAGGTGGATAATCAGCAAAAATAACTTGATCCATCCCGTTAACAGTGCCTGCGTTTTCCCCATGGATCATATTCTGTTTAAGCCAAGAACATCTCTCAGATTATCATTGAGATGAAACATTTCGGTATCAACAGGCGGGGTAATGTAAATCCTATCACGTTCCATTGAATAATTAAAATGGAATGTACCATTCCTATGACATGAGATTTTTCTATTGATTGTATGACACAAATCCGTCATACTATCACATTCTATATATTTCAATTTAACATGTGGATATTCGCTAGATTTAAGTGCTTCAACCCATTCATATTCAGCAAAGAGCGTCCAATCGAATGGTATAACTTTTATATCATACAAACGATCCTTTCTCAGGATGTCATAGATATTTTTGAGAATACAGTCGACAAGAGCCACTTCATACGCACCGTCAAATTTGATGGCGGGGGAAAGTTTCGTCCAAAAATCACTTGTTTTATTCAAGTCATTGTAGAGAGGATCGGAAACATTGGACATAAAAGTTACATAGAAATCATTGGGCATTGTCAATATCTTCAACACCGATCCAAGAATCAAAATCAGAGATGTATCCTAGCCACCGAACGAGTAACTGTTCCTTACCCCTGTGAGTACGAGTCTTTAATATCTTTTCAATTTGGTAGATTTCACTATTATTTTTAACTTTTTGTAGTTCATAGTCATAAAAACCACCGAGAATCTCTTCATCTTTGGTATCGCGCAAACGATAAGTTCTGGGTTTAGTGTCTAGGATTTTTACCACTTTAAAAAGTTCTGTGGACCACAAGTAATTGTCCTTTTCAAAAACATTAGTTGTTCTATTAATTCGAACAGTATCACCAACATTAAATTTTTTCCTCTTCACAATCGTTTCATTGGAATATTGTTTAAGAAAATTATCTATTGTATCATGATCAGAATGATGAACTTCCGTTGGGGTTGAGGTGGACAATGATCAATGAGGTCGTTGATTATAAATAAACATGATTTTATCTTGATCTTGAATATCAGCAGGTTTATTTTTCAATGTACAATATCTTGAAAGTAAAAGTCGAACAGTTCCTTTTAATCGTTCAGCCAATACAGCCTTTATAGGATTATGACTACCATGGAGCCGTATATTAATTTTCGCTAGTATTTTTTCAACAAGGCGATAAACAAATTCACTACCACGATCCGTTTGAATTTTTTTACATGAATCTTGTTCGAGAATATTTTTATAGCTTGAGTAACTTCAACACCTATCTTTGACCACAATGGAATGGCATGTGCATAGCGACTATGAACACTGATTGCAGGTAGAATGTACTCTTAGGGTTTATTGTGACGCCTTTGAATCTCATCTAGAGTTAAGTGATCTGCTTGCATTATATGAAGGGGGGAAAAGGCTTTAGTTTTTGGATAATGATTAGAACAAAGCCTATGATTTCTATGCAGAGTGTAAATTGATTTATTTTGTAGATAGTCGTGTGCACTTTTAGTGTGAACACCAGGGACTTTAGAAAGAGTGGTGGGGGATCTTAAACCTCCCGCTTCACCAATATTTTCATAAACACGTTTCAGAACTTCAATCATTTTGAACGTAAACACGTAGTGTAGCGTCCGCTACCCTTTTGTATACTAGTGGTTGGTGGTGACGTTGACTTGATACGTCTTCGCTTTTGTCTAGCTATCTGTGGTGTGCTCCTCCTCATTGTCAAATCCTTGTTCCCACTAGGTGTGCTAGTGTTTTGCAAGATTGATTTAAAATCTTCTTCTTCTTCTTCTTCTTCTTGTTCATGTTTTAATGTCGACGAAGGTGCAGGTTCACTTAATTTTTTAGAATTTGCCTATTGCTAATAAGGCTTTTGGGAAAGTTTAATGTATTTAGAAAGTTGTATAGGTGAGTGTCAAATGATAATAGTCCTTTACGATTTGTAACCATATCTAAGATTAAATCAAGTAGATTATAGCTCTTGCCCTGAATTATAATCCCTTCCCCATTGCTATCAACTTGAATATGATCTTGACCACTTTCCATGATATGTTATGAGTCGTTTACTTTGTTCACGATGAGTGGGGAATTAGATTTCCAATGCCCGACACAATTGAATTCAATTCCTCCTTCTTTAATTGTGTTCCACCAGTGATAGAAGAAGAAAAAGAATCCTGAGGGGATGGTTCTTTTTTGTGATCAATAACACTGGCCTTCGCATGATAGGGCTTGTTTGTCCACTCGGCAAAGTGCATCTTGAAGTAAAAGCAGTTTTTTATCATCCTTAATATTCTCGTTGTCAATGAATTTACTCAGATTGTTCTCAAAGTGTTCCATGGGTGAGAGAGCGAATTCTATTGGAGTCAATTTATAGGGTTTAGCTATCTATAGAAAACTGTTTACAAGTCCTGCAATTATTGGCAGTAAAAGTTTGAAAAAGCTACCGCCCGCCTGAAGAAGACATTTCCTTTTAAAATTCTTTCCTTTCTTTTTACAGGCCAATGTACATACAATGGAACGATGTTGATTTGCCTGTTGCTTAACTAATTCTGGCAGTTGATCATTGCCCTTGGTCAAATTTAAACAAAGTTCAGATATTAGATTAATGAAATCATTGTCAATACCATGTTTGAGTATGGCTTTCTTAAGTAGGGATTTTGAAGTGCTTAGAACGGAAAATAAATGTCTATTTTCAAGTAGTTTCTTCAGTGTCATGATGGCAACTAAGACCCCATTTTAATTTTCATTGGGATATATAGCATAATTTCATTGTCGAAGACATATGTGACTATACGCAGATATGTTGATGTGTTTCGATTAGGATCCATCAGGATATGGACGTAGGGTACATTAGTTGCCTGACTGTGAATCGAGAGCAGAAGCTTAGGCGCACCGGGGTATTTTTGTTTATTGAGGGCTATTAGTGAGATAGAATCACGAACAACTCTGTAGATGATATAGTAGGTACAATTCAAAGCAAGTGTTTACAGACTCATCTTTTAACGTAGGATGTTGTGCGAAATTATTAATACAAATTTATGTCCATGACATGAGTAAAGGGTAAGCAGTTGTAGCATTCTCTGGGACCATTATTTACTAAATTCAACTAAATCATCTATAATTAAACAAGAGTTTGGTTCAATAATTTTGAAAACATCAAGCCCCTGTATGAGTTGTATCTGCACCAACTCCGATATAGCAATTGCTTTTATTTTATCTTATGACTCCTGCCAAATACTGCAACAATAGTAGATTTTTTTCGGCTTTTCCATAAACATTTCATCGCAAGTTTTAATTGTTTTAGTTAACAGTGTCGTTTTGCGTGACTTTGATGGACCACGCAGAAACGATCTGAATGGTTTTCTAAATTGATACATGTTCCTTTACAACAGTTCACCTACAACTAACTGTAGACTATAGATGTCTAATGAATAAATAATTTCCCTACTACTACTAGTCCCTTCAGGAATAATGAGAAGAAGATCAATAAAAAATCATATTTCTTGTATTATTAACATAAAAAAGCACTTTACAAATAATACATTACAGAAAAAAAACACATTGAACAAGAAAAATACACTTAAGATTTTTTTTTTAATTTATTTATTTATAGGAAAAACGTAAACTTTTATTTTAAAAATGCACTAGAAAAAAAAGCATTTTAATAAATATACACTATTCAATTATAAAAAATACAACATTTAATGAACAATACACGTAAAATAATATCACATTTTTGTACACCATTTTTTTTTATTTGAACACATCAACAACAACATGCAATATACATTTATTTCAAAATGCACTATAAAAAAAGCACTGTAATAAATATACTTTTTTATTTATAAAAACTACCAACATTTAATGGAAAATACACTTAAAATAATATCGCTTTTTTTACACCTTTTTTTTAATTTGAACATATCAAAAACAACATGTATATTTACAAAAGGAAAAAAAAAATCTGCTCTAAGTAAAAAAAGATACCGTTGCTGGCGGCGCCCCCCCCCAAGGTTTTGGGAAATTTGTTTTATTAGACTTTACTCAAACCGAGACTTTTCCTATGACTAATACATTCGGCTCAGTAGGAAGTTAAATAGTGCCCAAGGGGGAGGGTATTCACACCGTCTTGACAAACATTGATCTTGTCGGAAATGGTACTCATGGCAGTTTCTTCTATATTTACAGTGAAGTTCCTATAGTTTAACGAGTGAATTGTCAACAATTTCGCTCGTGGAATTGTATTTTCAACAATACAATTCCTATAAACGTCCATGTCAAAATTCTTGTCCACATAGCACGTAGGTACTCCTTTGCAATGTATTTTGATTCCTTCGTTGTTTGTCAGTTTAAAATTCACCTTCGGACTTACAAACATACCAAAGGAAATCATGTCACTTCTCATTTCTGATTTTAAAAATAAAAGTTGATTTGGTGCCCGACATTTCACTAGCTCTGTGTAGATCTCCTCACTCCAGTTGGTGTAGTCCATCCAAGAACTGATGATTTCACCGTGCGCCAAATCATCAAGTAGGTTTTGGAGTTTTTACTTTTTACAGTAGAGAATCGGTGTCCCCATTAGCAAACCTCTACTTGTCCCTTCCCCGGTCACTGTACCCTAGCCACATTGTAGTAGAATTCCAACATGAGCTTTTTAGGGATTTCCAAGATGGCACTGCCTGCAGCAATATTTTCATTCAGGACAATGTTTCTTTTTTTTTCTATTCAATAGTACCATGTCCGGGCCAATGATTGTACTGGAAGTGTAGTTTTGATCGGCAATAATTCAAGCACATTGTTCGGGACCGGTCACAACGTCACAACGATTCCTATTGCGAACACTTTAGCACATTTTACCAAAGGCCGAATTTAAAATGAGTTTGTAGATTTCTTTTTCGACTTTTGTTTTCGCTACAGAGCGTTTCTTGACAAAAGTGTCAACAAACGTTTTCAGATAGGGTTTTTGACTGAACTGGAGGGCTCTATGAACCTTTGTGACATTGAAACCGTTGTTGCACATCCATTTTAAAGCCACATGATCTACAACAATATTTTCCTTCGGCCGGAGGTCGGCAATAAGTTTTTGTTTTGAAAATGTCCAATGCAATCCCTCCACCTCGACCAAAGGTCTGTTGCGGAGACTCAAAGAGTCCCTAGAGACAGGTCTATTGATGCTTGAAAAAACAAAATCCTTTACCGAATCATGAAGCTCAACTGGTATCTCCCCATCAATTTCAAAAACCATCCAACCGGCCCATTGTACTCAAAACTGTCAATGTTGGGGAAATTAGAGGCTTGAGGGTCATTGAGCCATTTATAGTCATCGCAGGGTAGTGCATAATGAGTCATAGCTGAGGGGTAGAGCGAATTCATATAAAGGAACACTGCATCCGATTTTGTTCCCGTCTTCTCTCCAGTTGGATCAGTTTCCAAGATACGATCCCCATGAAAAACCTATCCCCTGATTGACCTCTCGATAAACAGGTGCTGATCGATGTCAGTGATGGGCCCGATTTTTTCCCCGCTATATTTTAGTATGAGGTACATTATCAAAAAAAGGGGTGAACAATAATATCCTATATCTAGATTAAATTCCTCAAGGCTGTTATTCGTATTTTTAGAGATAATTTTAATGAGAGTTAGCACGCCACTGGACAAATACAAATTGAAGCAGTGAAGTCTATTTTTACGATCTCCCTCGGTTTACACTTTTTTTGGCAAAATTGTATTCATCAGGAGTATCCCTAATATGATGTAGACTGTCGTGAACTGACTCGATTGAGAGAGTTGCTTCTTTAGTGAATTTTGAAAGGGAGTTCAAATAGAAATAAGGATATACACCTATGACCGTCAACAAATCATATAAATCATTTGGAAATTGTTGCTTGAGAAGGGGGAAAGCGCTGCAGCCGTCATCGTTTTTCTGCACTTAAATTAATTCGCTCAAAGATTTGGGTAAAAAACTGAAGGAATCTAAAAAGCAAATTTTATTCGTGTACTCAACGTCGTCTTCAACATATCTCCACATAAATTCCAATACAAGCAACTTTTCCGCTGATTTAGGAATGATTTTGTAGGAAAAGCTGTCTATTACCCATGCATCATCCACAGCTCCATTTCTTCGAAGATGTGCCATTGCTGGTAGCACATACTTCAGATCGTAGTTAGAATTATGTATGAAAACCGGAAGAAAGAGCTGCTGTTTAATTTTTACATTACATGAATTTAGAGCCCACCCCCGAAAGTAACTTTTCCCCGTTGAATTTGGGTCAATATGGTGGTCATGATCCTGAGTAGCATCTTTCGCTGCAAGAGCACCCCTACAAACCCAACAAACTGTCCCCTTTTCTAGTGCCCCTTGCTCCTTATCTGATAATAACATTAGGTAGCTGTTGTGACGCAATCGTGAAATAGATTTATTTGCTGTTTTTATTAAACATACCAATAATTTTTTCATGCTTTCCTCCTCATCCAGAGCCGCCAATAACACTTCTAAACGCAGTTTATTGTCGGAACCGTGATCGGCATGGGCATAGGAACATTTTATAAATTTGTATTCCTTAACTATATATGGTCTTGATGGGTCTGATACCTTCAGTAGCCATTTTTCACAGATCAAAGATAATTCATTAATCTGTAACAGGGAATTTTGGAATTTTTTAAATTGTAAAGTAGCTTTGTCTCCTGCCGGCATTTCTACCCTTTGATTACCATGAAGTTTGCAATATCTCATATGATCCGTGAATGTTCGTTCAGTTCTAAATAGGGAAAGAGACATGGGACAATAGTGACGTTCCCCTTTCTTCATGCCTTGAGACATATTATTGCTTGAGACTTATTGCCGTAACGGGGAAAAAATTACCGTAGAAGTTTACACCTTTGGGAGATTCATAGACAATCCAAACCCGATTTTTAACATTATCTACCAACGGTGTCCTAACTGAGTATAAAACCCCTTTTTTATTTGGTTTCTTTCCCCCATTTACAAATTCTGTGTCATACTGAAGAACAACCACCCCAAACCCGAGATTTTTATTTGCTTTTTCAAGTATGGTTATTTCTTTTAAGGACACCGGATACTTTCCCTCTAAACAATCAAAATTAACTTTAGGAAAATTGTCTCCACCATTACGTGCAAGTCTGTCGAGATTTTTCATTGTTGAATAATTTTTCAATGTTTTATGAGCTGCTGCTAAAAATAAATATTTAAAACATTGCAGCCCCGTTTCAAAACCGAAACCCTAAACCCCTTTGGTAGCCAACAAATCTGAGTTTCATTTTATTCGTCGACTACTACCCACCCCTCTTAAAATAAAGTTTTTTTTAATCTATTGAGATTCAGATCCATATATTAAATGTATAAAATTGTGGACCCGCGTCCCTTCTCGTTAAATGTGTCCAAAGTTGATATTAATTTATTGACCCAATTGAAAAAGCTAACCAAAAATTCATTTAGACCAGGGTGAAAAGTTTGGTTGCCAGTTGAAAAAGGAAAATAAAAAATGTCCCCTGATGTCTCCTTTCGTAAATAAACTTGTTGATTGACTGATGCCTTAATCCCCTCCTGACCACCCCAATTCTGAATCTGAATCTCAATAAGTGCTCGAATTCGGTCGATGTAGGTAAGAAGAACATTTAGAGGGTCTGTTAAAATTAAACCCCCGTCAGCAGAGTTATCTTCGGGATGATTAAAATTTACGCTGTATGTTTGTAACTATCCTAGAGTAGGTTCTAACAGATAAAATTTACGTAGTTCTTGGGATACGACAGTGTTTTCATGTCCTGCACCTATTTGCAAAGGACCTAATTCACTAATAATAAAGTTATCGTCAAAAATGTCCCCGGAAACATCAGATCAAACAATTTCTATAAGACGATTCATCTCTTCCGTTGTAAACTGGAAATCCGGGGGATACTAAACGACATACCTTCACTAACATCATCTGATTATTCTGGTGAGAGTGGACAATTACCCATCATATTCTGAAGTCCTGGGCCAGGGAAGGTACTTGTTTTTGTAGCTTCCCCCAGAAACTAAAATGAAGGGATTGAGTTTTTTTTCTTTTTGGAAAGTTTTATCACAATTACAACACATTATTTATTTTTTTTCTTAGTTGGATTTGTATTAATATTATTTATCAAACAAATGTTTTTTTTCTTAATTGAATTTGTATTCGTATTATTTATCAAAGAAATGCATAATAAATTAAAATTTTTGCTAATATCATAATTTATAAAATAAGTGCATAATAAATTACGAATTTTGTTAATAGCATACACACACACACACACACACAACGCGACGTTTTGCTAATAGCAAGAAAGTACAATAAAAATATCTTTCGAGGAGGTACCATTAGCAATCACCTATTTCTAATGAAGCATTTCAGGTCTAGTCCCATGTTTACCAAATAATAAATAAGTACCATTTTTCACCCCCTCAAAACTTAATTCCCCTCCCAGTATTATATTGGCTATAACCAGACTCTTTTTCATACAAATTTAAGCCTTAGTGGATAATTCATTAGTAACGAAAGTGGCAGAACCCTCCATTCAACTTAATAATTGTCTTAATACCACATTTTAAAAAAAAGAAAAAGAACCTGACTCCTTTTCCTATAAATCTAGCCATCCATAGAAATAGCGACCAGACTAGAAGCAGATTCCTTTTCCTTCAAATCTACAACCTTTATAGATAATTCACTAGTATCGAGAGTGTTCGGCTAATAATAATAAAATAAAGTACATTATAAAAATATTTGTCAAGGAGCTGCCATTAGTTCAGTAAGAAGCTGTAAGCTATTTCTCCTGAAGCATTTCATTATAGTTCCACTCTAATGTATACCAACTACTAATTAATTGCCATTTTTAACCCACTAATAACCGATGTCCCCTACCAGTGTTGTTTTGTCTGGAGTTAAACTCTTTTTCATACAAAATTACGCCTTCGTGGATGGTTTATCAGAGAAAAGAGGGACAGAAACCACAATTCCAATCAATAATTTTATTATTATGACATTACAAAAAAAAGAACCTGACTCTTTTTCCTAAAAATCTACCCATCCTTAGAAATAGCGACCAGACTAGAAGCAGATTCCTTTTCCTACAAATCTATCCCCTTCATAGATAATTCACTAGTATGGAGAGTGTTTGGCTAATAGCAATAAAATAAAGTACATTATAAAAATATTTGTCAAGGAGGTACCATTAGCTCAGTAAGACGCAGTAAGCTATTTCTCCTGAAGCATTTCATTACAGTTCCACTCTTGTGTTTACCAGCTACTAAATAAGTACCAAAAGTCATGTAGCAAAGTTATGGTTTTTTCCCCCATCCCCCCATCTGTTTCTTCAAGACCCTTACTCCTTTTTTCCCATGTTAAATTGTGAGCGCATTATAAAATTGAAAGCTATCTGATAAATGAGGGTTACCTTGGAAGTTACAGGTAGGTCGGTATAAACTGTTCGAGGTGTGAAGTGGATCACACCCTCCCTCCTCAAGTTCATGGTTCTGATTATGTCCGTGTCAGTTCTAACTGGACCGGCATCCATCTTTAACCGCTTTTGAGTTGATGTTTGAATATCAGAGTCCTGGAAATAAAAATCAATTTCAGTTTTTTCAACTCACATGTTTACCAGCCACTAAATAAGTACCATTTTTCACCCCCCTCAAAACTGAATTCCCCCTCCTAGCTTTATATTAACTAAATATTTGCCCCCACCCCTCACCCATATAAAGTAGCCAAATAGAGCTCAATCAATTATATATTTCACCATTTTTATATTATTAATTACACTGAAAATAATTGAACTAAAAAAAGCCCCATAAATATTTATTAGTTGGTATAGCACACACAACGCAACGTTTGGGGTAATAGCAATAAAATACAATAAAAAGATATCTGTCGAGGAGGTACCATTAGCTCAGTAAGAAGCAGTAAGCTATTTCTCCTGAAGCATTTCAAGTCTATTCACATGTTTACCGGGTACTAAATAAGTACCATTTTTCACCCCCCTCAAAACTTAATTCCCCACCCAGTATTATATTGGCTATAACCAGACTCCTTTTCATTCAAAACTGATCTTTCGTGAATAATTCATCAGTATCTAAAGGGACATAACCCTGCATTAAGCGATGCCCCCCTTCAATTCCACAATAGCCTAAAAAATCCCAAAATATAACAATTACAGATCTTTTTTGATTATATATGAGACGGAAGATAATTGCTATCTGTTGAGTTAAAATAGAAATATGCAGTTGCGTACGTTATTTTAGGGCAGATATCTTTATACCTGAACACCTGTTTTGAAGCAAGTGAAAAATATGCGAACCCTTGTCAATTCGAAAACTATTATAGGTTATTAAAAGACAGCTATAACGAAAAAATCCTTTGCTCACTGCTTAAAGTAAAAGCCAGATTTAAATATCGTTAAATGCTAATTATAATCGCCAAATCTTACCAAATCCGAAAGATATTTTGGCAGATATCTATAGGGAAAAAAAGGATTATGTTTTTATGATAATTCAAGTATAATGTATATTTACTTACCATCATAATTCTTTTGTTGTTCTCCATTAGAAAAACGAATAAATTTAACAATAAAGGGTTATCATTTCAAGTTGTTTTTAAACTGATCTAGAAAAACTAATTGCATCTTGATTTATACCGAAAAATCATAATTATAAGGCCTCCGGGTCAAAACTTGTATTTTTACTAAGAGACCAACTTTGAATGTGCAATTTGACGGTCTCTAGTTTTTGGTTATTGAACTTAAAAATATATATTTACCAAGTCTTATACGGTCCATATCAATTGATGCGTGTCCGTGTGCTCTTTGAAAAGGTGTAGAGATTCAAGCAAATAGCACGGTAAGGAACACAAACCCGTAGAAGTATTACCTATATGAAAGGGGCTACTTACTCTCTTTGAAAAGGCGTAGAGCATCAAGCAAACAGCATGGCAAAGAACATAATGTACGCAAATCCATATGGGCATGCTCTGGAAAGATAGCAAGGAACATAAGGCAAGCAAATAACACGGTAAGGAACATAATGTATGCAAATTCATAAGGCCATGCTCTGGAAATGTACGAAGGAACAAAATGTATGCAAATAGCACGGTAAGGAACATAAGCTATGCAAATAGCACTGTGATTTCTAAGGCCGTCAGCAAATAGCACGGTTATTCCTAGGGCCTCCATAGAAGTATAATGTAACACTCTACTGTCACTTCTTCACTATTGTTATAGTATTCATCACCAGAAAAGTAGCTAGCTCTGTCAGTTCTGTTCACCTCGTTAACAGCTTTGGGATTCATTCTTTCTTGCTTTTTCTACCAAGAATTCAACAGCTACATACCTTTTCTTGCTAGGGAACCACTTAAGTCAAACAGTTCGTGGTAGCGAACTCTAAGTAAGGAGCGAACCGGCTCAATTGTAACCGAAACTCTAAAAAACGGTAAACGGTGAACGAAACTCTTTAATACCAATAAATACATCAAAAGAATCAGATTTGAATGCTAATTTCAAATATAGAAGTTTCATCAAGTTTCGTCCTACCCATCAAAAGTTACGCGCCTGATAAAATTTGCCTGATTTTCGAAAAAAGGAGGAAACACCCCCTAAGAGTTAGAGCCTTAATGAAAATCACACCATCAGATTCAGCGTATCGGAGAACCCTACTGTAGAGGTTTCAAGCTCCTATCTGCAAAAATGTGGAATTTTGTATTTTTGTGCCAGAAGAAAGATCACGGATCGTGTTTATTTGTTTTTTTCCCAGGGGGATCGTATCGACCCAGTGGTCCTAGAATTTCGTGGGAGGGCTCATTCACACGGAAATTAAAAGTTCTAGTGCCTTTTTAAGTAACAAAAAAATGGAGGGCAGCTAGGCCCCCTCCCACACTCATTTTTTCCCAAAGTCACCCGATAAAAATTTTGAGATAGCCATTTTGTTCATCATGGTCGATAATATAATAGCTGCGTTTTTTTTCGAAGTTCCGTGTTTCATGGTTCATGTTCCAAGTTTCATGTTCTAGCCCAAAAACGCAGTTTTTGTCGCTTTCGGGTTCTCTGTCCATGTTCCTGGTTGAACGTCTAAAAACGCATTTTAGGAAAAGTGGCAAAATATTCAAAACTGTGGAAACATGTGGAAAAAGTCTGAGCTTTTTACTTGCCTGTTTTCTTGTACACATATGTTTCACCTTGGCCTCTATTCAAAAACGCATATTCAGCAGGATCTATGTCCATCTTCTTCCCTTCCATCTTATCCTTTCTTTTGTCATCTACAGATAACTTTTTTCTATCTGGATAGGGACCAATCGAACACGCAACACGCACAAAGAGCAAGTTCCAAGTTTGAGGAAACAGACAGTCGAACAGGCAACATGAAGTTTCGTGTTTCGCAAAAAAAACGAAGTTTTGTTAAAACATGCTGTTACGTGTTTTGTCGAAAACGCAAAAATGGCAAAACACGATTAAACCACGGAACCAACCACGCAAAAAAACGCCACTAATAACTATGTCTTTTAGGATGACTTTAGCCCCCAAAGTCCCAGGGAGGAGGGCTGAAAGGGGACTAAAAGAGCGAGAAGTTGATAATTTATGTTCATTTGAAATTTTAATGTCGCTCCTTACTTTCAGTTAAAAAAAATTTCTTTTTTTTTAATTTGAAATAGGGATGACTTGAAGTGGCAACAACATAATTTTTGGCATGAAAAAGTCTCTTGTAAACGATAATAGGAAATCTTTCCTTCAGATCCACAAGAAGAGCGTATATCTGTGGCTGTTTAGTGAGCGAAAGCTCACTAAATCTTTCAGCGTTTTAAGCTTATTTTCAAAAAATTTAAATGAAGGGTAAAATGTAGAAAAAGCACTTTTCTTTCCCCTGGAGGATATCCAGACGAGCCACTAATGCTCCATGACTTTCAAGTATTCTTCTAGAAAACCTGCGTCAAGATATCCAAACCTAGGTTACTGTAAACCATCACAGGCATCACGAAGCTTCTCTTTTTTGTCAAAATTTATCAAACGTTTGACAGTGTCATATTTCGTATTCCATCGAGTTATCACAGGCCACATAAGCTGTCGTATTCATTTTTGACAGCATCTGCGGTATTTGAACTCTTGTTAACAGCGTCCCAGAGAGCACTACACTTTGCAAAAGGGGCATAGTTCTTGTACTTACATACAACAATATTTAATGCTTTATTAGGATTTGTGGATGCAAGCAAATTGAGCGTATGGCTCACACATCTGAAATGAGGAGGAAGTGGAAAATACTCAAAGCATTCTTGCTCACTTCGATTATTTAGAATCTCTCAAAACAAGAATAAGTCATTTTGACGCGCTTCATCTTCATTCTCATCGCCACTTACTTGATCTCATCACTGGAGATTGTTGGTAATGCTCTAAATGCTTTACTGAAGTTCGTAGCATTGCCAGTTAATACTCCGCTTACCTTTTTTCGACCGCACTTTTATGTCTCACAAAGACACCATTCAGTTGCTCAGCGATTTTGTCGTTAGTTTGCAAGCTTTTAAAACGTGAACATGCAGGAGCAAATTATTTCTGCCTAAGGTCTTCGTCAAGCAAATGGGCAGTCATTCCCAAGGAACTTTTGTGGTAAGCAAACCAAATTTATGCAGTGAAGGACATATAGTCTGTCGGTTCAAACCCACAAATCTTTCTGTAATTTACAGCTGATGTGTTCCCATCTGTATCTATTTTTCCGTTAATCTAAAATAAACCGTCCATTCTAAACGAAAGGCAATTCAACACACTCCATGGTTTTCTTGTTTAATATTTTCAGCTACAGGGCACTATTCCAGAAAAGTAGAATCCCTTGTTAGACGATTCAAAAGCTTCGCAGTGAGCGCCTTCCAAATTATGTTGGTATTGAAATTGAACACTGGTCTAAAATTACTTGAGTACTTAAGTACTCTCAAGTCCTTCTAGTTTTTAGTTAAATACTAATATTAAGTACTTTCAGAATCTTTTAGTGAAGTTGAGTACAAGTACTGAGATTATTTACTTAAGTACTTTTTACTTAACTAATTACCAACACTGTCTCTTACCATTGGCTTGATACTATTACCCTTGGGTGAAAAATTAAAAAAAAAAAAAAAAAGTAAAAAAAACTTTCTCTGAAAAAATGTGTTTCTCCACAAAGGAACTTGATACCTCCGATACTGGGATCTTCCACCTTTTGAATTTTTCATCAAGAGTACGCTTTTCGTTGGGGGGTGGGGTTCTTCTTTCTAAACTAATGCTTAACTTTCGTATGCTAATAACTTCAGATAGGAAGCTCCAAACTTATTGGATGTTAAGTATTTGGAATCATCATAAAAAGCAAATTCTTCTATTGTCCCAGAATCCCTTTTTTAAGAGATTAAAAACAGTTAATTAAAAATAGTTAATTAAAAACAGTTAGAAGGGAGTTCGAGAAAACAAATGCTGTCTGTAGTTTCTTTCAAACTAATACATCTATGCTAGAAACAGTAAAAAAAACCCAGCTATAAGGGAGTTCGAGAAAACCAATACTGTCTGTAGTTTCTTTCAAATTAATACAGCTATGCTTGAATCCTCGCAGCCTATATGACAGGTCTCTCCACAATAAAATATCATAGCACGCCTATTTGTTTCTTTTTTCAATTAAATAAAAAAAACAAGTTTTTGTAACTGAAAGTAAGGAACGACGTTAAAACTTAAAACAAACAGAAATTATTCCGTATATGAAGGGGGCTGTCCCCTCCTCAACGCCTCGCTCTTTACGCTAAAGTTTTTTTATTGTTTAAAAAAATAGAGTTGTGAGAAAGTCAAACTTTAGCGTAAAGAGCGAGGCGTTGAGGAGGGGACAGCCCCTTCATATACGGAATAATTTCTGTTCGTTTTAAGTTTTAACGTCGTTCCTTACTTTCAGTTAAAAAAACTTGTTTTTTTTATTTAATTTTTGAACGTTTTTGAATTAATGCAGGTTTTGATTTTGGCTCACCGTACATGAATAATTAAAACAAAATTTGCATATTATATTTGGTTAAATGGCTTTCTCGAAACTTGTTTAATTTTATTTAGGAACGTTTTTATTAGTAATAAATATACGTAACTTAGAATTAACTTACGTAACGAACTTCTATATTCATAAATTTTTAACACGTATATTAGGGGGTTCGCCCCCTAGTCAATACCCTGCTCTTTAAACTATAGTTCGAATTTTTTTTCCAGTTCTTTAAAAATGACCTCTTAATCACAATCAGTTGATCAGTTGAAAAACTTGTTTTTTTTATTTAATTCCTGATCTTTTTCTTTAATAATGCTGGGAAATCCAGTGCCCCCTTCATAGCAATGTCTCTTTCCCCATGAAAACTTCCTTCATGGAAAGATCCTTCCATATAGCCCGCGATCCTCTCCTTCCCCCACCTACCAGAAAAAATATCCTCTGAAAAAGTCTGTATACTTCCCAATAACCAATACTATATGTTAAAATTGAGTAAAGTTCATAACTTTCAGCCCTCCCCCTGGGGACTTTGGGGGATCAAGTCATCCTAAAAGACATTTTTATCATATTTTCGACCATGCTGAACAAAATGGCTATCTCAAAATTTTGATCGGGTGACTTTGGGAAAAAAATGAGCGTGGGAGGGGGCCTAGTTACCCTCCATTTTTTTGGGTCACTTAAAAAGGGCACTAGAACTTTTAATTTCCGTTCCAATGAGCCCTCCCACGATAGTCTAGGAACACTGGGTCGATACGATCACCCATGGGAAAAAAAACAAAAAACAAACAAACAAACAAACAAACAAACAAATAAACACGCATCCGTGATCTTTCTTCTGGCAAAAAATGCAAAAATCCACATTTTTGTAGATAGGAGCTTGAAACCTCTACAGTAGGGTTCTCTGATACGCTGAATATGATGGTGTGATTTTCATTAAGGTTCTATAACTTTTAGGGGTCTTTCCCCCTTTTTTTGAAAATCAGCCAAATTTTCTAAGGCGCGTAACTTTTGATGGGTAGCTTTAAACTTGATGAAAGTTATATATTTGAAATCAGCATTGAAGTCTGATTCTTTTGATATATCTATTGGTATCAAAAACCCGTTTTCTAGAGTTTCGGTTACCATTGAGCCGGGTCGCTCCTTACTTACAGTTCGTTACCACGAACTGTTTGAAACAGTTCGTACTAACGAACTGTAAGTAAGGATTGACTCGGCAAAATAGCATCTGGAACTCTGAAAAACGGAATTCTGATAGCAATAGATGCATCAAAAGAATCGGCTTTTTATGCTGACTAAATATATTAAATTCATTAAGTTTAATGCTACCCGTTAGAAGCTAAGAGCCTGAGAAAATTTGCCTGATTTTCGAAAAAAGGGAGATGGAAATAATAATAAGTTCTAGTGTCCTTTTTAAGTGGCCAAAAAGACTGAGGGGCAACTAATCCCCCTCCCACGGCCTTTTCCCCCTAAGAATAACAATCAAATTTTGAAATACCCGTTTGATTTAGCATAATTAAAAGGTCTAATGACTATGCCTTTGGGGATGACATGACCCCTCGTCGACCATGGGGATAGAGCAGTAAGCTACGCAATTTTTCCATTGTTCATAATGGTGTTTGCGATGAGAAATCTACGTAAATTTTCGGGGGGAATTTTCCGCGGGGAGAATTTTCCATTGAGAGGATAGTTTCTGGGGGGTTTCAGGGGAAATTTTACGCGGGGGGAGGGAAAAGGATATTTCCTGGCATTATTTGAAAAACGGTCAGAAATTAAATAAAAAACAAGCGTTTTCAACTAAAAGTAAGGTGCAATATTATAACTTAAAACGAACAGAAATTAGTCCGCATATGAGGGGGGCTGCCTCTCCTCAATACCTCGCTCTTTACGCTCAATTTTAAATTTTTGTCACGATTCTTTAAGAAAGACTGCTCAAGCACAAGGGCCGTCGAATTTGAATGAGAAGTATTTTTAAAGAGCTTTTAGATTCCAGCATAAAGAGCGAGGGCTGAGGAGGGAAGAGCCCCCTTCATATACGGAATAATTTCTGTTTGTTTTAAGTTTCAATATTGCTCTGTGCTTTCAGTTGAATTTTTTATTTTTATTTTAATAATTAATTTAAAGCAATCCGTCTTATATAAGACATACTCAATTTGATGCTACCTACAACTACCTCAGTTCGTTAACTGTTTAGTTCTTGACCATATCTCTACAAGTAATAAGGAAGTATTTAGGTTTAAAGAAAATATCTTAACAAATCCGTGGAGTACAAACGACTACTAGAAAGTTTGGAAAATTTTATGTTTTGCTCTAAAGATACCGATAACATCAATCATAAAACCATAGTTTTATGGGCAAGCTATCCCACATTGGTTTTCAAATACATTTTTTACCTAAACCCTTTAACATAAAAAATGCCTTTTAATGCCAAGTCACTGCATCAGCCATCAATTCGTAGTTCTCAAGCACGTTAATAATGTAAATACTACAAAAAAAAAAAAAAAATTATCACGCGTTGTTGGCTATACCTATGTTTATTCTTTAATTATCTTTGAAGTGGATCGCAATAAAAATTAATAAGAGAAGCTAGCGATAACCAAGACGAGATAAATACATTCTTGCAGATGATTATGCATAACAATTTTATATTATTTCCGTCAGGTCTTTTGGTTTACTACTACCATCAATTCTTTGTAGTTCCAAGCCGCCAGAGGGCAACACAGCTGCGCACGCTCATCCTTCACCACAATCTATTCAATGATTCACTCTTTGATGTTATAGATTATGTTTACTATTGATCGTGTGTTCACAGTAATGAACTGTAAGCAAAGAGTTACCCCTGCTAATAGTAATTCCAACTATAAAAAATGGAGTTTTTACTGCAATATACGGAAAAATAATTGGCCATTCACATTTGTCTAATCCATAAAGTTTAAATTACCCATCAACGTTGGGGGGTAGAACGACCCCATTATAGAAGTGAGCATAAGAAAAATCACCCCATTAAATTTAGCAAATCAGAAAACTCAGTTACTGAAATTTCAAGGCCCTATCCAAAAAAACGAAATTTTGTATTTCCTTATCAAGAAGGATGTCCGCAGATGCGTGTTCATTTGTGTTTTTTTCTTTTTCTTCTTTTTCCCGGGAGTGATCGTATCAAACCGGTCGTCCTAAGATATAAGGAAAGAGCTCACAGGAGGGGACATTGAATGTTCTACTGCTTTTTAAGAAGTAAACTGTAATTTGGCATAAAAAGTAACTTTTTATGCCTTTTCTGGCTCTTAACTTTTGATGGGTAAAATTAAACTTGATGAATTTTATATATTTTGAAAGAGCATCAAAGTTCGATCTTTTGATGTATTACATAAAAAAAAACCAGTTTTTGTTTTTTTTAACTGAAAGCAATGAGCGACATTCAAA
Organism: Artemia sp. Qi Xiang Cuo; assembly: GCF_049724085.1. Classification (NCBI taxonomy): domain Eukaryota; kingdom Metazoa; phylum Arthropoda; class Branchiopoda; order Anostraca; family Artemiidae; genus Artemia; species Artemia sp. Qi Xiang Cuo. The sequence continues at coordinate 43,208,263 of NC_142811.1, read as the reverse complement.
CTTAAAACGAACAGAAATTATTCCAAATATGAAAGGGGCTGTCCCCTCCTCCACACCTCACTCTTTACGCTAAAGTTTGACTCTTTTGCTACTTTTTAAAACAATAAAAACTTTAGCGTAAAGAGCGAGGCGTTGAGGAGGGAACAGCCCCTTTCATATACGGAATAATTTCTGTTCGTTTTAAGTTTTAATGTCGCTCCTTACTTTCAGTATGACACTGACTAACAAGATGTAACGTGTTTATCCTTCCATAAAAAGGAGGGCGAGGGATTTCACCAAGAGCAAGCTTTTCTCTGGGGGGAAGGTTGGAAGGGGGGTTCCTTTTTCTAAAAGTATGCTAATTTTATTTTGCTAATAGCTTTGGATCGGTAATTTTAAACTTACTTGGTTTTACACATTTCGAATAATCGCAAAAAGGACATTCTTCTGCTGTATATATTATTACCTAAAATCTCTTTCCTTAGAGTTTTGATTCGTGTTGACAAGGCTGGGATCAGGGTTAGAGCATTTATAGTGTCACCCCCAGAGGCAAATTTTCTGACCTTTCGACTGCTCTGATTAAAGTTCCTATCTTGAACTTTTGTACCGGTCCCAGGTGGGCGGGATTGGAAACATGGGCACAAAGGGCATTGAACGGAAAGTGGGCTATTCTCCAATCGTTTAAACCTTAAAAGATGACCACAAATTCGAGGGGTAACAACTGGGCATTTTGAGGAACACCTGGAGGTATGAGGCACGGAGGCACACTGGAAGCATATTCCAAAGGGCGCAACATGTAAATATATACAGCTTGCCTGTTATTCGGTATCTGTCGAATATTTCAGCACATTCAAAAATGATATTTTTAAACTTGGAAAATATCATTTACGGCTTTATTTGGCGAGAAAAAGAACCCCCAGACTGAAAACAACTGATATGTACCTAAAGAAGAAGAAAGGAGGACAGCAAGTTGTTGATATCCATGCAAAAACTAGGTAACCCTACGATGGCACTGATGTTGTCACTTCTTCTTATCACACATGCAGCGTTGCCACCAGCTCAAAAATAAAATTCTGATTTTTCTTCAAAAAAAAATCCCGAAATTTCAAAAAAAGTCCCGAAAGACGGTTTTTAAGTTATACAACATAGGGCTGCGCGGTGATGACGTAAAAAGTAAGGTGCAAAATTCAAAGTACCGTGAAACGTGGTTCTAATTGTAACGGACACCTTATTGTAAATAGCCCTTGCATTATTTCGATGTCAAAACGTTCTGGTGGATTAGTAAGATCTACGAAAAATATTTTAGGCCAAAACAATTTGCCAAATTTCCGAAAAAACGTGTCTACGCATCCACATTTCATTGTTATTTGAACTTCCCGCCCAAGAACTGACGTCACGCTTCGCAGCCGTATTCAATATGGCTTGGCCAGCGGTAAAAGTTGCCTTTTATAACGTCTTCACACGTCCCTTTCCCTTTTATCATACCTGCTTTTCTGTTTCGTGGCTGTGCCAAGACGCACCCTTGGATCTCGGATTCTTAATTGTACTAAAAAATAAATAAAAAATCTGCTGGTTTGACACGAAAGAATCCGGAAGAAACAAAGATCCCTTTTTCCCGAATGTACTTAAAATCAAACTTTCCTGGTATTAAACCCAGTCATTTAGGTATTTGAGAAGAAAACTGTAAAGCAACAGTCAGAAAAACTTACTGCCGAGTTATTAGTAAGAAGCGCTAAGCAAAGCAACCAACTAAAAAAAAATAACTAGTTTATCAGATATTTATTAGTACGTTTCAGTAATTATCTCGATACTCACAGCTCAAATGAAAACCCTAAGAAACTGGACAAATGAGCTTCAGTAAATCAAACTAAGCTCGGTTAGCAAAAGTATAAACACTAAGTCTTCAACTACTAAGTCTTCTACTGAGCATAACAAGTTTTCCGATGGTATTCATCGCTTCCGCTTCCCTAGATCTCGGAATGTATTCGAGACTCATAAAATTATATCAAGAACTCAAGCAAATGGGGGACGAGGGGCACACGCACTTCAGCTGGAAGGACCAGCCCCGCCGTGGGTGGCCTCCTCGTTCGTAGGAGACATGGTTCAAGATTCTGTTCAGTTCTGTGACCTCATACACGTCGGTATTAAGGTTATTTTCTGTTTTTTGTTGTTGGGTTGGTTTTATTTTTTTTTTTTTTTTGTTGATTAAGGTTGGTATTTAAAAGGGCTGAAAAAAAAGAAAAAAAAAGAAGGAAAAAAGTGCCAACACAAGAATTGGTTTATTGTGGACGCAGGACGCCCAGTCTACGGGGGAGCAAATGTTTTTTTTCGTGTTAAAAAATTTTAAAGTTGTAAGAGTAAGCCTATTGGAAGACCACCTTTAAAATTCGAATTCGTGTTAGTGAAAATTGAAGGATATGAATTTTAAGAAATTGAAGTAAAATTGCCACCGGAAAAGCGTCTCCTAGAGGGGGAAGGATACCCTGGAACGGGGGGAGCGATAGATATTTGGCAAGAAAAAAGTTAAATGATTGTGTGCCTTCATGTCCACTAATACATTGACTGGTATATAATAAATTTTTTTTTTGAAGTTTAGGTGATGTTATAGTGTATAAAGCTTTAATATTTATGTTTTTGTATTAAAATATCACCGAGTGGAGAGGAGGAGGGGAGGAAAAAAAAAATAACAACTACCTCTGAAAATGTTAAACAAAATTCCTTCTATTGACACACAGAATATGGCGATGGTGGTGGTTATGGTCTTGAGGTCAGTTTTGGATTTTGGGGCCATTTTTAACATGATGATTGCGATGCTGACAAGACATCAAGAAAGTGGAACCCTTTCTTCTGGATAAATGAATTCAGCTTTGTGAAGACGTCTTAGTCAAAGCCGAAGACAATGTTGGTGCCGATTTCCATAGCAACGGGTTCTGCTGAATGCATGATATACAGGCTGGAGTCACAGTAACCCTGGTCTACCAATGCGGCAGTTAATATGAGATCAGCATTCAGCCGTAACCACTGGCACATAATTCCTATGTTGTCAGGGAACGGCATCGCCATATTCTCCGTGTCAACAGAGTGGCATCTTCGCCCAGACAAGTAGCCAAATTGTATGACTCGCCCAACTAATACTCTCTTTCCCCTGCCAACCGGTCTGTAAACGCACCATTCACCGATACGCAATTCCGATTTCACAACGACCTCTGCATTGGTTTGTGGCGACACACGTAGTCCTACTCTTCGGCCCTGGACCATCACGCGTTTTAATCGATGACTGCTCAGCTTCTCAGAGCTTTCCCTCAAAAGCCACAACAGCGTGGATTTTTTTATTGGTGTTATGGAGCCGTCAGAAGTCTTGACAAGACAAAACCTAGAATTCTTCATGTTCGTCACAGGTTCACTAACCCAATTTTTCTCAACTTGGTGTTTCACACAGTGAGCAATCACTGGCAAATCTTCAAAGATGCCGTCACTTTCCGAGCCCGATTCAGTGTCAGTCGTGGAAGCCTTTTCCTGCTTATCGGACAGAGTATTTTCCTCTGAGTCATCGTCTGAGTCACTGTCGTGAAGTACAGAAAGACGAACGTTCGGTACTTGGTGACCGAAAGCAGAAAGTACGTCGTCGGGTATCAAGGCTTTCATTATTCGCTGGCTTTCAATATGAGCTCGCCCTAGCTCGAGCTTGATTTCATCGTCCCAGGGCAAAGAAAAATCGGAACTGACAGACACAACACCAATGGATCTAACTCGCTTGGCCTTGGGCAAGGACAACTGTTCATTAGAATATTGAGCTTCAAAATCCGTTATACTTTCATATCGACGAATTCGATGTAGAAGTTGGAGGAACGAAAAGTTTATTACAGTACTGTAAGTGCTGGTTTGAGACCGCATCTTCCTGAAAAAATCTTCACACGGTTGGCTATTCATGTCGGAGAGTTTGAAAAGACGTTCGAGCCCAAGCCGTTTGAATCGACGAATGAGAATCACTAGGGAATGCATATTTATCTCTAGGCAATGGTAAAGGTTTGTGGTAATAAAATTCTCGTTCAAAGCATAATGTCCACTTTTTAGGACCCAGGATCTCCAATGTCGAACGCAGTAAACAACACGACCAAGTAAAGATAACCTCTCAAGAGGAGAAAGTTTGCCGTCGTAAAAAACGCGCCGTACACTTTCCATAAGCCAAAGATAAAACTGTGTTCCTTCGCTTCCAGGAACACGCTGTTTCAGGCGTGCCGGAGGCACTGAGGCACAGCCGGAGGCATGAAGGAAGGGACACCTGCGACGGTCAGTTATTAGCCCCTCGCACAAATTTTAACCTGCAACAGAAGAAACTATCCCTTCCAAGATTTTATGACCATAAAATCTGTTCAATATGATGAGGCAAAAAAGACATTAAAAAAGCCGCTTCAGTTTTGGTCAGTCCCATTTGGACTGAGTCCATTTTGGACTGACCCATTTGGACAGTCCCATGGAAGTGTTGTCTTCCAATGTCCCATTTGGAAGTGTTGTCTTCCCTTTTCTAAAATTATGCAAATTTCCTGATCAAAATAGATGTAAGCAGCTCAATTTAAAATTAATAAATCCACGCTTTTGGAATCAACACAAAGTGGATTCTTCTGATGCATACATTGATATAGAAAATCCTTATTTAGAGTTCCGGTTTCTAAAGAAAAGGGTTGCTCTTTACCCAGCGTATATTATCATAAACAGTTCGATATCTATTATGCCATATTGCTTACTAGTAGGCTTTCATAAGTTTGGCAAGCGAGATAGTATACGCAGGATTAAGATCTGCACGGATGCACAGAAGAGTAAGCAGGGTATCACGTTCATTAGCTAGAAAGTGGATTAATATTTATAAAGCCATGTGCCTCATTCTGATATAGGTTCCCCATCCTTAATTTCAAAGATGATACAAGGGAAAAAGCATAAATTTGTAGATTTTCTCGACAATCTAATCGAAATCATTAGAATATTAATATATATATATATATATATATATATATATATATATATATATATATATATATATATATATATATATATATATATATATATATATATATATATATATATATATAAATTATTTGATCTTTTGGCGAGCTTTCTCCTGGTATCTTACTGCAGTATGACATGACCAACCGACGAGGTGAGAATAGAAACAATTTTGAAAAGTTTAATATGTAACCACACTCTTAATATTCCCGCTGTGTATTTTAAGCTAAACTTTGCCAATGCTAATTGTCCGTGATCCTGTATAATTACTAACCAAAGAATTAATGTCTTCATTGACAAGAAGAGCGGCAAAGATTGGCACACACCACCAAATACTAGGAAGCTGTGGTTACCAGCTATAATCTTAATTAAAGCAGTATAAAAAAAAAACTATAAATAAACAATTTCTGAGACCACACTGGCTAATCATGACAAAACGATAAAAAACCGTAAAGAAGAGAAAACGAGGATAAAAACAGCTAGTGAAAAAAAACGCAGATTACAATGTCAATATTTCGGACAAGACCTCCGCTTGACCGTCCTCCGTGCAGAATAATAAAAAAAATACCAATGAAATGGGATATTTTGCAACAGATATACCATAAAATCACTGGAATGGAAAAGAGACAAAAAAGGCAGAAAAGGATGCATCAACTCCACAACCCCCAACAGATATCATCCCTTTGGTGGGTGATAATGAAGGTTTCACTGCGTTACCCTATATTCCCAAACTGAGTGACAAATTGCGAAGAGTTCTAACAAAACGTAACCTTAATATAACCTTCAAAAATTCTAATAAAATACAGAGCTTTTTCAACACCGGCAAAGATAAAACCAACCCCGCTTTGGGGAGTGATGTTTATAGGGCTTCCTGTTCTTGTAGTTGTTTCTATGTTAGAAGAACCCAACAACAATTGAGGGAGAGGTTGTCGGAACACAGGCCCTCAATCGACAAAGCTACGAAGCTACGCAAAAGACCTGAAACATTTAATTCCACCTTGGCTTAACATGTCTATGATTTTCCACACCATTTCATTTGATAACACCTCCATTATTGCCCAGTTAAAGGTTTCATGCAAGTTTTCAGGGAGGTAGTTGAAATAAAAAAGCCTATTCACCAAAGGGTAGCCCTGAGTAGACACTGGATAAACAAATCAATTCCCCATTTATAATGAACTCTTTTAGTCCGAACGTGTTAATACCAGTCCATAAAATCATATTTTGCAACCTAACAGAATCTGTGGTAACATTTTACCTGGGAAACGATTGGCTTTTAAAAATGCTCTACATAAATTGGGAGATTGAATTGCCATTCAGCATCAGGGCTTCCACTATCCCCGAATTTTCGGGGATTTCCCCGAAAGTCTATGTTTTTCCCCGAATCCCCGAAATTTTCCCGAGAATCACCCAATCATGGTGTCACCTCCAATGACTATCCCAATTATTACTTTACATACAATAATTTTTTACTGCTCTCTTGTTCGTTAATTTTCGTCTCCTGTGTTACTTTGCATAAAAACCAGACCGATACAATTTATTTATAGGCGGTTCTTCATATGTTCGCAAAAGTATCATTTTTCTGAATTTAGATTAAACCATTTCGAATCCAGTATTCCCAATGCTATAAGATTCTTACATTTACATCATTCGTAGTCAAGACAATCTTGACAAAATTAGTCAAGAATTATACTAAAAGTTGTTTAAAAACGTTGAGTTGGATTTTGGGTTTTGAAATTGAATTTCTAAAGGAGAATTGTTAAAAAAAAAGCCAAATTGTAAGTTTAAGTTTTGTTTTCTTTTGCAATTTTAGGTTTTGGACATACTGTATTAATGTTTAATACCTAATGATTGAACGCATGATATATTGAAGGAATTGATCTTATTGCCAGGAATTCTTACTGTTTAAAGTTTTGTTTCATTCGGTGGGTAAAAATTAATTTCTTTTCTTTTTTATCTGAGGATTGTTTTTGTCATATCACCTTTTATCCTCAAACGTATTCATATTCCATTCCCCTCACAATTATTATTCTGGTCCCTTCACCCGTGTAATATTTTTAGTGGACGTAATATTTTAAACTGCAGTTTTAGGATCTTTTTACGGTCTTCCAAAGATGTTAGTTAGGCGAAGGAAATTTTACGCAAAATATATTCTGCTCAAATTAGGGATAGCCTAGTAAATTCATTGAAATAACTAGGCCTATCTTTACAATTTCTAATGCTTGAACAATTAGTAACCCTGTTTGAAGGCTAATCATAGGCAGCGCGCGCTGCCTCAGTAAAGAACGATGTTGGCACAAAGTATTTCTATTTTTTGGTTTTTGCTTTTTCTTTTTCCATGCCAGGGCACTTCGTATCGAAGAAGTTGTCATAGAACCTTCGAAAAGGACTCATTCGATTGGAAATTGGAGTGGCTAGTGCCCTTTTTAATAGTCAAAAGTGATTGGAGGGCAACTAGCCCCCCCCCCACGCCCATCATTCTCCCAAACACATCCAATCAAACTTTGAGATAGCCATTTTGTTCAGCGTAGTTGATTTCTAGGTAGAAAATATGTTTTTGAGGAGGACACTCGCCCCCAACACTCAAGGCAAGGGTTTTAAGTTATGCCCTGGGGGCATATAAGAACAATGTTGGCACAATGCATTATTTATTATTTTTTTCCTTTAGACCAGGCCCTTTGTAACGAAGAAGGTGTTGTAGAAACTTCAAAAAGGGCTAATTCAATTGGCAATTGGAGTGGCTTGTGCCTTTTTTAAGAGTCGCAAGTGATTGGAAGGCAACTAACACCCCTTCCACACCAACCATTTCCCAAACACATCCAATCAGAATTTGAGATAGCCATTTTGTTCAGCGTAGTTGATTTCCACATAGAAATTACTTTTTTGAGGAGAACACTCCCCCACAGTCCTCAGGGCACGGGTTGTAAGTTATCCCCTGCGGGCATATAAGGTTTTTATAGAAGCCGTTGTCGTAGAAACTTCAAAAAAGGCTTATTCGATTGGAAATTCAAAGAGCTAGTGTCCTTTTTAATAGTCAAAAGTGATTGGAGGGCAACTAACCCCCCTATCACGCCCACCTTTTCCCCAAACACATCCAATCAAAATTTTGAGATAGCCATTTTATTTAACGTAGCTTTAAGTTCTGGAAGTTAGGTCTTTGAGGATGAAAACCCCCCGCAGCCCTCAGGCAAAGGGTTGTAAGTTATGCCCTGGGGCATATAAGATTTTTACAGAACGTGTTGTCGTAGAAACTTCAAAAAGAGGGGTCATTCGATCGGAAATTGAAATGGCTAGTGCCCTTTTTAATAGTCAAAAGTGATTGGAAGGCAACTAACACCCCTTCGACGCCCACCATTTCCCCAAACACATCCAATCAAAATTTTGAGATAGTCTTTTTGTTCCATGCAGTTTTAAGTTCAGGAAATTATACCTTTGAGCAGGTCACTCCCCCCACAATCTTCAGGGCAAGGGTTATAAGTTATGCCCTGGGGGCATATTAGGTTTTTATTAAAATCTTTGTCGTAGAAACTTGAAAAAGGGCTGCTTCGATTGGAAATTCAAAGGGCCAGTGCCCTTTTAATAGTCGAAAGTGATTTGAGGGCAACTAACCCCCCTTTCACACCCACCTTTTCCCCAAATATATCCAATCAAAATTTTTAGATATCCATTTTATTCAACGTAGTTAAAAGTTTTGGAAATTAGGTCTCTAAGGATGACAACCCCTTCCCCCAACCCTCAGGGCAAGGGTTATAAGTTATGCCCTGGTGGCATATAAGGTTTTAATTGAAAGCGTTGTTGTAGAGACTTCAAAAGGGCTCATTCAATTGAAAATTGAAAGGGCTAGTGCCTTTTTTAATAGTTTAAAGTGATTGGAGAGCGACAAACGCCCCTCTCACGCCCATTACTTTCCCAAACACATCCATTCAAAATTTTGAGATATCTATTTTGTTCAACATAGTTGAATGTTCTGGAAATTAGATTTTTTAGGATAATAACCCCCTCAGAGCCCTCAGTGCAAGGGTTGTAAGTTATGCCCTGGGGGCATATAAAGTTTATATAGAAAGTTGTTGTAGAAATTTCAAAAAGGGCTCATTTGATTCGAAATTGAAATTGCCCTTTTTAATAGTTGACAGTAAGTGGAGAGTAATTAACCTTCCTCTCACGCCCCCCCCCCATTTCCCCAAAAACATTCAATCAAATTTTCGAGATAGCCATTTTGTTCAAAGTAGTTGAAAGTTCTGGAAATTATGTATTTAAGGATGACAAACCCCCCAGAGCCCCCAGGGCAAAAGTTGTAAGTTATACCCTGGGGGCATATAAGGTTTTTATTGAAAGTGTTGTCGTAGAAACTTTTAAAGGGCTGATTTGATTGGAAATTGAAAGGGGTAGTGCCATTTTTAATAGTCGAAAGTGATTGGAGGGTAACTAACCCCCCTCTCACGCCCACCATTCCATCAAACACATCCAATCAAAATTTTCAAATAGCCATTTTGTTCAACGTAGTAGAAAATTCTGGAAATTAGGTCTTTAAGAATGACAACCCCCCCCCCCCCAGCCCTCAAAGCAAGGGTTGTAAGTTATGGCCTGGGGACATATACGGTTTTTATTGAAAGTGTTGTCGTAGAAACTTCAAAAAGGCGCATTTGATTGGAAATTGAAAGGGCTAGTGCCGTTTTTAATAGTTCAAAGTGATTAGAGAGCGACTAAAGCCCCTCTCACGCTCACCTTTTCCCAAAACACATCCAATCAAAATTTTGAGATAACCATTTTGTTTAACGTAGTTGAAAGTTCTGGAAATTAGGTCTTAGAGGATGACAACCAAACTAACAGCCCTTAGGGTAAGGGTTGTAATTTATGCCCTGGGGCATTTAGGGTTTTTATATAAAGCGTTGTCATTTCAAAAATGCCTCATTCGATTGGAATTCAAAAGGCCTAGTGCCCTTTTTAATAGTCATAAGTGATTGGAAGGCTTGACGTTTTTACAGTAAAGATCGATGTGGGATATAATGTATTATTTTTGTTGCTGTTGTTGTTTAGACCAGGGCGCTTTGTATCGAAGGAGTTGTCGTGGGAACTTCGAAAAGGGCTCTTTAAATTGAAAATAGAAAGGGCTGATGCCCTATTTAATAGTCGAAAGTGATTGGAGGGCAACTAATCCCCCGCCCACACCGACTCTCCCATTTGCCACTTATGTTTAAAAACTAAATATTGCCTTAAAATTAAATCAAAATGCGCTCTGTTAATGCAAATTCCCAATAAGGCATCTCAGCAGTATCCCAAGAACGACTGAGGGTATTATGTCCAAACTTTAGGGGCTAATTCTGCTCTTAAAATTTAACCAATCAAAATAGCGTAAGTGTATCCAAGCTATCAAAGAAAGTAAACATGTTTTTTGCGAATGGTATCAATTTTTCTAGTTCAGGTCAACTAGAGGAGGTATGAAACTAAATTAAAAACTACTATTTGTGTCCAGATTTTTGAAAGTGTGTATTTTGTTAAAAATTACTAAAAAAAAATTCTCCAGCATACAAATAGCAGGCTAAACTATAGTCTTAAAAAATGAAAAGACTTAAAGTATTATTTTTTTTTTCCCTGAAAAGACTATGTCACTATAAAACGAACAGAAATTAATTAAAAAAAAACTTTATCCACAAAATAAGTTTTTCAAATAAAAGTAAGGAACTCCATTTAAACAAAAAATGAGCAAAAATCAAATCAAATAATCTACCAAGCGTGAAACTACCACAAATCAGCAGCGATAAATAAATGCAACCCAAAACGAACAGAAATTACAATAAATAACCGAGTCAAGCTCAAAACGAGCAGAAATTAACATAAGTTGGGCTCAAAACCCCTATGCCTTCCCAAGGCCAGAACAAAATTTGCACTTTACTGAAAAAATAAAAGTGAATGTGCATTGCCAGTTTAATATACAGATATACTGATATTTAGTAATCAAAATGTTAATACTATTTGATTTATTAAAGTTATAAAAGTAAAAACATTTATATTTTTTTCAGTAAAGTGCAAATTTTGTTCTGGCCTTGGGAAGAAATAGGGGTTTTGAGCCCAACTTATGTTAATTTCTGCACGTTTTGAGTTTGACTCGGTTATTTATTGTAATTTCTGTTAGTTTTGGGTTTATGTAAGTCGATACACAGGTTTATGTAACCTGTGTAGGACTTACATAAACAGGTTTATGTAAGTCATCTATGAGATTCTTTTCTGGTTATGACTACCCACTTTATGTTGGAGCTCAATTCAAAACTCACGTGGCACCATTCCATTTGATACACAATAGGGCTAGTAGCGTATTCCAAAGCACCGCCAAAGACCAAATGCTCCCTTTAAAGCAAAGGTTAGAGGTGGCGAGAATGACCGGCTTTCATAGGCACGTCAACTCACTTCCTTCTCTGAAGCTCTCTTTTCTCGTGACGATATGTCAAAACAACATAACACAAATGTAGGCACACAGCTTGCTCTGACCACCCTTAGGAGTAAACACCATGGGAAAAATTCCTTAAAAACTGCTTTATTCGGCACTAGAGACACCTACCTAAGAGAATGATTCCATCAAAGCCATCTGTTGATTCATTCTGCAAATTTTCAGCAGACACAAAATATAGTCATTAAAATGCATAAGGGACTAGCTAGTCCCTTATGAGTCCCTATATCGAGGGCTCATCATGTACCTAGCGCTGCGATACATGTTATACTAGACAAAAGTAGGACAAAGTGGGCTGAAACCATAAAAGATCCATTTATGCCTTGATATAAATGTGATATACATGATGTTTCCAATATATACCCCTATATTACCCAAGATTTCCCACGGCCCTTCTAGTCAATTTTGTTGAGATCTTTTGCGCTCCTTCTAGACAGCATGGGCTAAAACGTTTTAACTTCAATATTAAAACGTAGTCTTAATCTCCAACATTTCAAACTACACCGGTCATAGGTTATCCTTTTTAAAGTTCAATCGACGTGTCACAACTTCTTTCATGGGAGCAGAAGCAAGATTGCCAAAGGAGGGATTTCTGACAAATGTACAACAAACTTGGGGCCGAGAGTATGCTTCTGTAGAAACTGTCAACAGGTTGGCTGAAGATGGGCGTAGTGAAGTGGCCCTCCAGAGTTGATATGGCTTCCAATGGTGCCAGGCAGGATAAAACGCCTGGTTCACGGAAAAAATTGACGAAACTGAGGAGCTTTAGATTAAACCACACTAATAACGAATAACAATGAGAAATACTTATGGTATATTTGCGTAGGAGTTAATTCAGACCTTACTCCATATTTACTAAATTTATTTAAATTTTGATTAGGAAAAACCAGAATGGTATATATCGAAAGCCATATACCTTCAATTTGGGAGAAAGAAAAGTTTAACTACAAATCAGCATTAAATAGGCTGGAAAAAGACGTTACGAATTTGACCGTACGAATAAGACGCTAAGACGTTACGAATTCCCTGACCGTACGTTAAAAGGTAAAGAAAGTGACCCGTTTTGAGGGATTTTTAATAGAAAGACGTCTAAGTATTACATTTTTTTCATGAAAGGAATTCTGTCCAGTAGAAGAACTACTGGACAGGTTGAATTATAAATACATTATGGTAATTTATTTCCGTTCTGTTATGTCTTTCAAAACAAGTTTTGCATCATTACAAGTTGGAAAGTTTTCTGTGATTCAACAATAATTTTTGTTAACAGATATCTTCAACACTAATGCACTTCTTCTTTTCTTATCGAGAAATAAAAGGAAACAATTGAGGGCAAGAAAGCTACTATAAGCTTTGCTATCTTTGGATACCAACATAAGCATATAAATGTAGAAACATTTCCACATTTCATACCCAATTATCTGTAGCTGAGAATCTCGATGAACAGATTAATGTTAGTCAATATTTTGGGTTTTGCACTGCAACAGAATTGTTACCATTAAACTTTATTAGCAAAAACAGTAGCAGAAGAATTGCCTGCCTCCGAAATCACGGAGCAAAAAATAATTATTTGAACTAACAAGATTGGAAATTTCCATTTACACCATCTATTGTAAAGACGTATAGCCATCTAGAAAAGCCAAAAGAGCAACCTTTATAAGCCCTCTTTGTAAGTTGAAAATCAAATTCTTTGATTTTTTTTATGGGTGCTTTTGAATTTTTTAGCATTTAAAAAGGGTTGAGTGAAACGATTGAAGCAAAAAGTTCAAAAATCAGAAATGAAAAACATCGTCTAATTATTGAGCAGATAGCGTACAGACAGAGTTTATCATTTGAATGAACTGAGAAATTTCGGGATTAGACTGGGGAGAAGGGAACATAAAGCAAACAAAGGAATTTTGAAGTGAAAGAAATTGTATTTTTGGGGAATAGTTGTAAATCTGTTCTAAATCTACCACCGTGGAAGAAGCACCCTATTAGGAAGAGATCCTGCCAGTTGGGTCTTTATTGGTGTCCCGGTGTTTTGCGAGTGACGGTGCACCATCAATGGTTGGTTGTCATCGTGTGAATCCTAGATTACACCAGCCTTTACAATATGTTATAAATGCTGTTAACAAGATTAGAAGCAATTCTTTGCAATATGTTATAAATGATGTCAACTTCGAACTTCAAAGCAATTCGAAGTAGCTCACGATTGTTTGCTCAGTTATAAAAGGAAAACGATGTCATCTTTACTCGGTTACTTTAGTTCACTGACTATCAAAAGACTCTTGCTTAACAAGATATTCAGCTATTTTTGAATGTTTTGAAGTTTTTTACAAGAAAAGGATCCAAATTGAAAAAAAAAAACCTTGAACAATTATAAAAAAAAATGATTACTCGACTCATATCTTTGGCATGTTAAACAAAGTTAATTTACAAATGCACTATTCAATCATAAAAACAAGCAACAGCTAAAACAATAGGGAATTTTCAAGACAGTGAAATTTGTTTAAACCTTAAATGCAAATTTGGGCTCTATATCTGAGCCGAAGCTGAGACGGCTGACATATAGACGGCTGTTGGATACAGAGCCTAAATATTTATAAAAGGTTTGAATTAATTTCACAATCTTGGAAATTCCCTATTGTATTACCTGTCATTTTTGTTTCGTTTTTTTTTTTTTTTTTTTTTTTTTTTTTTTTTTTTTTAATAGAGAGAAATACCATTTCATTTGCCATTGCACCCCCCCTTCCTCTAATTTGTTACCGCGTAACAAATTTTTTCATGAGGATTTTTCTTGTTTTGGAGAATCGCTCCTTGAGGTTATGTTCCCAGTTTAAGTTTCAGTATGCTATTTTTCTGTTCTCTTACGGTCTATTTTTGGTGCAGGTTACAGCTGCAGGCTTGTTGCAAGCTTGCTTGTTTCAGAAGGAACATAAGCATTAAGCCTGAAGATCGTTTGTAAAACGGCACAGGTGATTTTTCTTTCAAGCCAATATCTATCTGAATACTATCAACTTTTGCAATAAGATTCCAGAATTGATGTTTCCTTTTCAAAATGACAGGTTCTATTTTATTAGTTATCAAACAGTTCGTGGTAACGAACTGTAAGTAAGGAGCGACCCGGATCAATGGTAACCGAAACTCTAAAAAACGGAATTTTGATACCAATAGATACATCAAAGGAATCAGATTTTTATTCGAATTTCATATATATATGTTTAATCAAGTTTAATTTTACTCATCAAAAGTTACGCGCCTGAGAAAATTTAGCTGACTTTCGAAAAAAGGGGGAAAGACCCTCTAAAGGTTATTGAACCTTAATAAAAATCACGCCATCATATTCACCGTATCAGAGAACCATACTGTAGAGGTTTCAAGCTCCTATCTACAAAAATGTTGAATTTTCCATTTTTTGCCAGAAGAAAGATCATGGATGCGTGTTTATTTTATTTATTTTTCCCCCAGGGGTGATCGCATCGACTCAGTGGTCCTAAAATATCGTGGTAGGGTCATTGGAACGGAAATTAAAAGTTCTAGTGCTCTTTTTAAGTGACCCAAAAAAATAGGGGGCAACTAGGACCCTTTCCACGCTCATTTTTTTCCCAAAGTCACCCGATCAAAATTTTTAGATAGCCATTTTGTTCAGCATGGTCAAAAATATGATAACTATGTCTTTTAGGATGACTTAATCCCTCGAAGCCCCCAGAAGGAGGGCTGAAAGTTATGAACTTTACCCAATGTTAACAAATAGTATTGGTTATTGGGACCCGACTCAATGGTAACCGAAACTCTAGAAAACGGTATTTTGATACAAATAGATACATAAAAAGGATCGGATTTTAATGCTGTTTTCAAATATATAAGTTTCATCAAGTTCAATTCGACCTATCAAAAGTTACGCGCCTGAGAAAATTTTGCTGATTTTCGAAAAAAGGGGAGAAGACCCCCTAAAAGCAATAAAACCTTAAAGAAAATCGCACAATCATATTCCACGTATTAGAGAGCCCTACTGTAGAGATTTGAAGATCCTATCTACGTAAAAAGGGAATTTTGCATTTTTTGCCAGAAGAAAGGTCATGAATGTGTCTTTATTTATTTTTTTTTCCCCAGGCGTGATTGTATCAACCCAGTGGTCCTTGAATATCTTAGAAGGGCTCATTCGAATGGAAATAAAAAGTTCTAGTGCCCTTTTTAAGTGACCAAAAAAAATGGAGGGAAACTAGGCCCCCTCCCAAACTCATTTTTATCCCAAAGTCACCCGATCAAAATCTTTAGATAGCCATTTTGTTCAGCATGGTCGAAAATATTATAACTATGTATTTTAGGATGACTTAATCCCTCGAAGCCCCCAGGAGGAGGGCTGAAAGTTATGAACTTTACCCAATGTTAAAATATAGCATTGGTTATTGGGACCATATAGCATTGGGTATTTGGTTATTGGTTATTGCGTGTTTATTTTTATTTTTTTCCCCAGGGGTGATCGTATCGACCCAGTGGTCCTAGAATATAGTGGGAGGGCTCATTGCAATGGAAATTAAAAGTTCTAGTGCCCTTTTTAAGCGACCAAAAAAAATGGAGGGCAACTAGGCCCCCTCCCACGCTCATTGTTTTCCCAAAGTCACCTGATCAAAATTTTGAGATAGCCATTTTGTTCAGCATGTTCGAAAATATTATAAGTATGTCTTTTAGGATGACTTAATCCCCCAAAGTTCCCGGGAGGAGGGCTGAAAGTTATGAACTTTACCCAATGTTAACATGTAGTATTGGTTATTGGGAAGTATACAGTACAGACGTTTTAAGGGGAGATTTTTCCTGGTAGTGGGGGGGGGGTGGCGGGCAGGGACGTACGCCGGGGGGCCGCCGGGCCCGGGCCCCCCTAAATCTCACGATTTTTTTCATTTTCCCATAATTTTATGATTTTTCTCAAATAAAAATGGGTTTGAATGTTTTGGCCCCCCCCGAAACAAATTCCTGCGTACGTGCCTGGGGTCGGGGGTTATGTAGGAGGATATTTCCATAAAGGAAGTTTTCATGGGGGATGGGACATTGCTATGAAGGGGACGCCGAACTTCCCAGCATTATGAAAAAAAGATCAGAAATTAAATATAAAAAAAACAAGTTTTTCAACTGCAACAGCAGCAACATCAAAACTTTAAACGAACAGAAAATATTACATATATGATTGGGTTCACCCCCTAGTCAATACCTCACTCTTTAAGCCAAAGATTTTTTAGTACTTTCATAAGAGCTATTTATTCTAATTAACGGCCTTTGTGATTAATCGGTCATTTTTAAAGAATTTGAAAAAAATTCGACATTTCGCTTAAAGAGCTAGGTATTGGCTAGAGAGCGAACCCCCTAATAATCGTATTAAAAATATATGAATATAGAAATTCGTTACGTAAGTTAATTCGCAAGTTACGTATATTTATTACTAATAAAAACGTTCGTAAATAAAATGAAACAAGTTTCGAGAAAGCCAGCCATTTAACCAAATAAAAGTAAATTAATATGACAATTTTGTTTTAATTATTCATGTACTGTGAGCCAAGATAAAAACCTGCATTTATTCAAAAATTAAATAAAAAAAAAAAAGTTTTTTTAACTGAAAGTAAGGAGCGACATTAAAACTTAAAACTACCAGAAATTATTCCGTATATGAATGAGATTGTTCCCTCCTCACCGCATCTCTCTTTACGATAAGTTATTACTTTCTCACAAAGATATTTTTTAAACAATAAAAAACTTTAGCGTAAAGAGTAAGGTATTTGCGGTAGGACCGCTCCGTTCACATATGAACTAAGTTATGTTTGTTTTAAGTTTTATTGTTGTCCTTACTTTCAGTTAAAAAAACGTGTTTTTTTTATTTAATTCCTGTCAAAGTCCAATGGAGTTATAGACTAGTGAGTTAAACGACAAGGCGTAAATAATAAAAAAGCGGTACTTTTATGCATAGCCAAAAAATGTTCTTTCCTTAAGACATTGTTTATGGCTCATTAACCAAAGCAGTTTATCATGTTATGCTCCATTCAGACCAAAGACCTTAGAATACTATGGTTATCAAACAGTGCTAGGTTAAGCTATCTCTCTTCTTTGTGTGTCTTCTAATTTTTCATTATTATGAAAGATTAGAAGACAAAAGAACGGTAGAATCCATATAGCCAATTTGATCTTGCGGATGCAAAATCAAAACCGGTTTTATCCACGCTTAGTGTTAAGTAGCATAAGTACTTCGGTTCAATCGCAAAGGGAAACAAATTAATGTTTTTTTAGCCTTTTTTTTGCCATTGAATGAAAGTGTATATTCTAGTTATTTTTTTACACTTGGTAGGAGGGGGTTTTAGCCTTTAACCTCCTTACTTATGGTCATGATTACAGGAAGTGTAAACCGTTCAGATTTGAAAAGTCGCGGTGTGCTAGTTTTGGACCATCTTCACTGCTTGAAAATCCAGCCTTAAGAAACATTTTTACATTATGGTGGTATATATATGACGGTAATAGTTTAATGGCAAAATCACAATTTATTCTGAATCCAATAAGGGAACAAAAGGGCAACATAAACTGCAGGGCTTCTTTCTTTCTTTTATTTCAAACAAACTAAAACACTGTAGGATGTAAAAAATAGTTAAATCTGAGGAGTTAATGCTTAACAGATGCAGTTTGGTGGAATACAGAGATAGGCTTAAATGCACTCAGTTACACAAATTCCTGCAGGAACCAGATGGTTCATCCTACCCAAGACCAAAAATGAAGACCTATCAATTTTAGAGGGCCAATTCACCTCATCTACACCAGCTTTGTTGGCAGTCTTTAGCCAACCATTTAAACAAATTTAATTATTTGTAACCTGTGACCGGAGCAGTTTGAGACCGAGAAGTTTCAGCGACGTTTTAGCCTTCGAAGGTAGAAGTCTATTAATCGTTCTAGCCCGTTGCTGCATACAAGGAGCAAGGGAGAACTCTCTCCAAGATTGATTAGAAGGACCCAAGAAATTATAATTTCTGACCAGAGTGCCATAAATTCAAAATATCATGGACATTGTTTATATGAAATGATAAGTAATCTTTTGTGGTTTCAGCTCAAATGCCCTCTCCCTCTTGTTTTTTTATAACAAGTATCGCAGCTTTAGGTGTATGACGAGTTCTCGACGTATTGCTAGTCTTCGTGCAGTTTAATAGCTAGATTTTATGTTTCTGCTCATCATTCACATGAATGAATCAACTGATGGCTTTGATGGAATACTTCTCGTCATTTTACAGTTTCACATGGTTTTGCACCGCAGAATTAAGCAGCTTTCCAAGTACTCTTTACTTGGTGTTTTACCCTTCAGGTAATCAGAGTAAGCCTTGTGCCTATGTTTGTGTCTTCTTGTTTTGACATATGGGCCAGAAGAAAAAAAAAGCTTCATAGAAGAAGGTGAGTGGACATGCTTGTAGAAAAAGTCATTCAGGTTGCGAAAAGGTTCGCAACCTCAAACCTATTCTTTACATAGAGTATGCAACAGCCTGCTCTTTCTAGTCTTATTGTGGATCCACTGGAACTGTGCCAAGCAAGTCTGGTATTGAGCTACAGCACAAATTGGGCAGTCAAAATCCGAAAAAAAATCTTCTAGAGGACTGCTTCTCGTCTCCCTCTTAACTGGTTTTTTTTTTCTCTATTCCCTGTGTCTCTTTTTTTCGGTGGCTTGGTCTTCACATTACTAATAATCAAAAGCCAATTTAGGCAATGAAATTTTATAATGCAAAAAAAAAAAAAAAATTCAGATTGGATATTAAAAAATTGCTGCAAATATAGGGAGGTACAATATACAAGCACTATGGAAATTATATTCTTCATTTTGCGATCATTCTATTCTTTTTTTTATCTGATTTTCTTCCAATTCTGAAGCCTAAAGATCTGAAATCTATTTTCTCGGTACCTTTTGTGCCTCCCTCCCTGGTTCCGGAACCGGCATCTAATATCACGATTCTGCCTCCCTGATTTTCGGGAAAAAGCGACTGTGCTTGCGGGAAAGCTGTCGTTATCTGCAGGTCTTACTGCGCACCATAATTTACGTCGTTTTATGTAAATAATTGTTAAGTGTGAGTTTGCTTTTTTTTTTTTTTTTTTTTTCTTGATGTACTCCACTTCTTTTTTATAGTGGGTAATCAATAAATTATTATTATTATTATATAGAGAGACACAGAGAAAACTTATATACAGAGAACATTTAACTCGCAACAAACGGCAGGTTGGTTTTAGTAGACTCGTGACGTTCAGCACACTTGAAAAATTTCGGCCAATCGGTGCACTCCTTGGCTAGCTGGTCAAAACAAAGACATTTGATGTCTCACTCTACATTTGACAATTTCGTGGAAAGGCCTTAAATTCAATGACTGTACAATCACAAACTTATACTGTTTTCTTTATTGTAACAGTTTGGAACTGAGGGGCAGTGGCTCCCCTTAAATTTAGAACAAACATGGAAAATGTATTAAAAATAGACCCAAATAGAATAAAAATTAAATTTTTTCCCAAATATAATTAAAGAGCGATCTAAAAACTAAAAAAAATCCTATATTAGGGCGCTGTCCTCCCCCTCCCCCTACCCCACTCTTTACGCCAAAGTTTGACTTCTTCCCTCATTACTTCACGAACAAATGCTCTAGCACAAGGGCACTAAGAATGGGATAAAGTATTCTTACAATACTTCAAGAGTGGAAGGGCTCATTAGTATGCATTTGCTTTAAACAGTAAAACATTTGCAATTTCTAGCTGAATAAATTTTTTGCACTCAAAAAAACTTTCAGTAAAGTAGTATTAAACCTTTAGCGTGGATGTGACAAAACACCTCATAGGACAATTAAAATGTCGAATTACAAGCTACCATCTTAATTTAGAGCATTAAAGTAAAATACAGGAGTCAATAAGGTCAATATATACAGGAGTCAATAAAATACAGGAGTCAATATATACTTGAATCCACGCAATTAAGACGATAGCGATAATTCTATTTGGAAAGAGCATTGAACGGCGAATTGAAGAGTATTTATCCCTTTTTGGCCTCCTATGCAGGAAATCAGACAAATAGAGCTAAACCTGCGCGCAGCCTGATTTTCAACTTTAAAAGAATGAAGAGTGGAAAATTGGACACTAATCGATAGGAACAAAAACGTTTGTTTTCTTTTTGGGTATCGATAAAGTGCCGCCGATAACTGGAAAGTTTGCGAAAAAGAGTTGCATAATCGGTCACTTAACGACATTGATGAAACAACGACAACAAATCAAAATTATAGAATCGAAAGGAGATACATAATTTTTCAAAGAGGAAAACAAAATCAAATTATTTTAACTTAAATGTTTAGGAATAGGTTAAAACGAAGGAAAAAAAAAAAGACAGTATTGTGCTATACCTCCCTGTTGAAAAGTGTACTTTAGTTCCAGCATTTTTTTTTTAGCCAATCACATTATTCCTTAAGAAAAAACCTTAACAATCATTTTGCGAGCCTCAACGTCGGCTAACCGTCTCGAAGACAAATGGTCCATTAGAGAATTCTCCCAGGGACTAGTTATCATTGAAGGCTATTAAGAATTTGTAATTTGAGTGAAAAGACAGTGAAACGTGTCGGCAAGGCGTTCAATCAAAGTGGGTAGCACCACCGGGAATTCCCAAATCTGAAAAAATGATCGAATGAAATTTACTTTGAGCTGATTTTTGGCGTTTTTCTAGCAGGTATGATAGAACGTTATTAGGGACTGTCCTTTCCTGAAATTTAAAAGGAAATTCTGCTCCATTTAATCAAAAAACAAAAATCGCACCTTCTAATGATTTAAGCTTCATCAAGACTGAACATCTCTATCTCCGGCACAAAACAAGAGAAGCTAAATGCTTTTTCTAACACGCCTCTTACTTCTAATTATCTGAAATAAATTTTACAGTGTTTGACAATTTATTGCAGTACCTCTTGTCCTATTTCATCATTGTTTGTTTTTTTCAGTGTTTTTCAGTAGAAAATCAGACGGTGTACTTTCAAAATCTGTTTTTTGTTTTAAGTGCATGGCACACAGAGATTCATTGATTGCTAAATTTAGCCATACCCAAATCTATTTGGCAAAAGGTTGCAAAAAATTACGCAACAACGCCCACCAGATGAGAATATTAATTTTATCAGACTAATCCTTTTAAGCAAGACTTGGCAGGGTATATATTGCAAATCTCGGTACTAGCATAAGTTAATGTCGTTACTAACACATTAATAATTAAATTCAACGACACAAACCATGTTAGCGTTGTTGCTAACAGAGAGCTTGGATATGGCACTCAAGAATTGATATCGAAATGCCGTCTAACCCATTTCACCGTAGCTGCTAGAACTGAAAATGAGTTGATGACTATATTGAAACAAGGTATTTCTTCGATTGAAAAGTGGATGCGAGTAAATAAATTGAAACTGAATCATAATAAGTCGAATTTTTTGATTTATGGTAGAATTACTGGACATTATCCATGGATTAATAGGATAGAAGTAGGGCACCATACTATTGAAAGATCTACTAGTACTAGATACCTTGGTGTTATAATTGATGAAAGCCTTAGTTTTAAAGACCATATTGCATCTGTTAACAGCAAATTGTCTCGTAATATTGGTATTATGCGTAAACTTAGGTATCTTTTTCCGTGTGAAATTCTGAGAATGTTGTATTTTTCTATGGTTCACCCATATCTCATTTACTGTTGTATGGTTTGGTCGAAAACATTCGTAACTCACCTCCATCCGCTCTGCGTAACAAAGAATATGGCAATTAGAGTTCTTTATGGTAATCAAATTGACCCATCTGTATCGGTGAGGCATCTTTACCGCGAGTATAAAATTCTACCGTTGGCAGGAATATGTGTATTCTATAATGCTCTTTTTATGTTTAAATATTTAGCTTCGGAGTTACCATCATGTTTTTCAGGAATGTTTAGTCTTGCGTCTACTACTCACGATCATTTGACACGATCTTCTCAGTTGGTGCGAAGACCAGCTATGGTCACGTCCAGGTCTAGGTTTTCAATTCGCCATGTTGTTCCGTTAGTTTGGGAGAGTTTGCCAGAGGATTTGAGGAATGTTGGGGGTTTGCAGGATTTTCGTAAGTCGCTAAAGAACCATTGTTTTGATGTGTATATTTTGAATGGATTATTCCACGCCACTTAAGTTTTGTTTTTGAGGAGGGTTTAGTTGCAGCTGAATATGATTATAATTATTATAATTTTGTTGGGTGTTGTTTGGAGGTTCTTTGGTTTTCGGGTCCGGTAAGTTGAGCTCTAATTATGTTTTTTGTTTGTATTTTTCTATTTTTTTTTTTTTTTTTTTTTTTTTTTTTTGTTTCTTTGTTTTTTTTTTTATTAGGTGGGTTTTATACCGCAAAAGAATTGCTTCAGGTAATCGATTATGTATATATTTTTTTTTTTTTTTAAATAAACCCATTGTTAATTAAGAAAAAAAAAAAAAATAACATAGCATTCGAATGCTGATTTGGTTTAATACTTAAATGTTCCAGATAAACAGAACTAACTCAATATTACCTACTTCTGTGTACTATCTACTCATAAAACAGGTAATTGATTCACGATAAAAAAAAGGTAAAAGGTAAAGAATACGGCATTGGACTTTACATTCCCTACCGGCGGTGTTGACCATCCTGTGCTTTCGCACACCCTTCCTGTTTACCTTCCCCAGATTTCTCCAGGTACCCATTTAGAGCTGGGTCAACTCTAGCTGAGCTTACAGAGTCACGCCACTGACCCCCGTCCCAAACCAAATAATTAATCAAGCAAGAATCAAGCATGAATCAAGAGGAGAGGGGCAACAAAAAGGCCATGAAACGGACTCTTTGCCACGTTCTATACATTTAGCGAAGTATACATTTTAACATAATCCGTTGTATTTAAGAAAGAAGGAGAGGGGAGTGAATCTTAGCACCCTAAACTTTTCTCCTGGCTATACCAGTAAGATTTGATTTTAATATATAGAGAACTAGAAAGATACTATGATAGCATAGTTTATTTTTCAAAAGGCAAACCTTTTTGTAGAAAGCTTCAAAGACATCTTTTCCATGGATGAATCTAAATAGAACCATAATTTTGTCCAAAAGTTTTTCTAGTTCTTCTTCGGTAGCTTCTTTATTGCCAGTTCGTAACTTAGTATCTACAAATTTGGCTATCATCTCTGCTGGCTTATTCTGGCGCTGATTGACAAACGTTTCGAAGGAGTCTTAAAAAAAAAAAAAAAAAAAAAAAAAAAAAAAAAATCAAAATAGCAATGTTTCATACTAACTCTTGACAGCTGTTCGAAATCAAAGTCAGTTAAAGATTAAACATGGTTACAAAAATCCTAATTGGATGGTAGTTTAAGTTAAAAACAAAGAATATGTTTTGATAGCCTTGGCAGAAAACTCGTCAAGCATACTGATGAAAGATGTATCAGACATGTCAGACAGGGCATAGGGGGGGGGGGATAATTCTTTGTTGGTTAATAGCTCAGGGGATTAGATAACATGAGGGCGACAAAGTAGTCAATGACAATGTCTTCATTATCCTCGTCTCCATCGCCAACACTAAAATAATCTTGGCCGACGTCATCATTACTATCTGATCCATTAGTACCCCTGCATATCTTTAACTTCCCTTTACGTACCTGTGGCACTACTGTCTAACGAATTATTATCTTATCTGTATCAAGCCATAACTGGCTTGATTTTTCTATGTAGTCACCATGATCCACGGTCATGACGAAATGTTTCCTATGAAAAGTTGTATGAGTGGCGGGTTGTCCTGCAAACAATCAAGGCAATTAAAAAGAAGTTTCAAATTCATGTTTCCTTGGCTCCTTCTCCCAAAACACGTAAATCAATTCCAATAGGAGATTAAAAAATTGCCTTATAGAACCTGGGTTCTATATAGAACCTAAGTCTAAATTAGGAAAAAGAAGAAGAAAAAGGAAGATAGAATAGAGTGGAGAATCGATATTTTAATTGCATTATCATAGGCAGCGCAATAATGCTGCCTAAGTAAAGAACGATGTGGCCACAACGTATTTTTGTTTTTCTTCTTCTTTTAGACCAGGACACTTCGTATCGCATAAGTTGTCGTAAAAACTTCAAAAAGGGCTCATTTGATTTGAAATTGGAAGGGCTTGTGCCCTTTTTAATAGTCAAAAGTGATTGGATGGCAACTAACACCCCTTCCACACCCACCATTCCCGAAACGCATCCAATCAAAATTTTGAGATAGCCATTTTGTTCAACATAGTTGAAAGATCCGGAAATTATGTCTTTGAGGATGACACTCCCCCCATAGCCCTCAGGAAAAGGGGTGCATGTTATGCGTTGGGGGTTTATAAGGTTTTTATAGAAATCTTTGTCGTAGAAACTTCAAAGAGGGCTCATTCAATTGCAAATTGACAGGGTTTGTGCCATTTGTATTAGTCGAAAGTGATCGGAGGGCAACTAACCCCCCTCTCACGCCCACCATTTCCCCAAACACAACCAACCAAAATTTTGAGATTTGTATTTTGTTCAACGTAGTTGAGAGGTCCGGAAATTATGTCTGTGAGGATAACACTTCCCCTATGACAGCCCTCAGGGCAAGGGTTGTAAGTTATGCCCTGGGGGCATATAAGGTTTTTTATAGAAAACGATATTGTAGAAACTTCGAAAAGGGCTCATTCGACTGGAAATTCATAGGGCTAGTGCCCTTTTTAACAGTCGAAAGTGATCGGAAGGAAACTAAACCTACTCTCACGTCAACTACTTCCCCAAACACATCCAATCAAACTTTTGAGATAGCCATTTCGTTCAACGTAGATGAAAGTTCTGGAAATTAGGTCTTTAAGGATGACACCCCCCCCGCCCCGAGCCCTCAGGGCAAGGGTTGTAAGGTATGCCCTGGGAACATATAAGGTTTTTAGAGAAAGTGTTGTCGTAGAAACTTTTAAAAGGGCTCATTCGATTAGAAATTGAAAGGGCTAGTGCTATTTTTAATAGTCGAAAGTGATTGGAGGGCAACTAAAACTAACCCCCCTCTCAAGTCAACCATTCCCCCAAACACATCCAATCAAAATTTTGAGATATGCATTTTGTTCAACGTAGTTGAAAGATCCATAAATAATGTCTTTGAGGAAGACACTCCCCCCATAGCCCTCAGGACAAGGGTTGTAAGTTATGCCCTAGGGGCATATAAGGTTTTTTATAGAAAGCTTTGACGCAGAAACTTAAAAAAGGGCTCAGTCGATTGAAAATTGAAAGGGCTAGTGCCTTTTTTTATTATTCGAAAGTGATTGGAGGGCAACTAACCACCCTCTGACGCCCACTATTTCCCCAAAAACATCCAATCAAAATTTTGAGATAGCCATTTTGTTCAACATAGTTGAAAGTTCAGGAATTTAGGTCTTTGAGGATGACACCCCCCCCCCCCCCGAGCCCTCAGGGCAAGGGTTATAAGTTATGCCCTGGGGGCATATAAGGTTTTCATAGAAAGAGTTGTTGTAGAAACTTCAAAAAGGGTTAATTCGAATGGAAATTGAAAGGGCTTGTGCCATTTTTAGCATTCAGAAGTCATTGGAGGGCAACTAACCTCCCTCTCACACCAATCATTTCCCCAAACACATCCAATCAAAATTTTGAGATATGCATTTTGTTCAACGTAGTTGAAAGGTCCGGAAATTATGTCTTTGAGGATGACTCTCCCCCACAGCCCTCAGGGCAGGGGTTGTAAGTTATACATTAGGGGCATATAAGTTTTTTTTTTTATAAAAAGAATTGTGTTTAAGAATTTGAAAAGATTTCATCTTATTGGAAATTGAAAGGGATAGTGTACTTTTTTAATAGTTGAAAGTTATTGGCAGGTAAGTAGTCCCCCTCTCACCCTGGCTACTTCCCCAAACGCATCCAATAGAAATTTTGAGATAGCCATCTTGTTCAACGTAGTTGAAAGTTCTGGAAATTAGGTCTTTGAGGATGACCCCCCCCCCCAAAACCCCTCAGGGCAAGGTTTGTAAATGTTGTCCTGGGGACATATAAGGTTTTTTATGGAAAACGTTGTAGTAGAGACTTCAAAAAGGGCACATTCGATCGGAAATTGAAAGGGTTAGTGCCCTTTTTAATTGTCGAAAGCGACTGGAGGGCAACTAACCCCCCTCTCACGCCCACGATTTCGCCAAACACATCCAATCAAACTTTGAAATGGCCATTTTGTTCAAAGTAGTTGAAAGGTCTGGAAGTTATGTCTCAGGATGACAAACCCTCCACAGCCCCCGGGGCAAAGGTTGTAAGTTATGCCCTGGGGGCATATAAGGTTTTTATTGAAAGTGTTGTTATAAAAACTGCCAAAAGGGCTCATTTAATTGGGAATTTGCATGGCCAGTGTCCACAATATTAATAAAAATCGGTTGGAGGGCAAATGTCCCCCCACACCCATCATTTCCCCAAACACTTCCGATCAACATTTTCATATAACCATTTTGTTGAACGTGGTTGAAGGGTCCGGAAATTAGGTCTTTGAATATGACAACACCCGCCCCCCCCCACACAACCCTCAGCGCTAAGGTTGTAAGTTATGCCTTGGGGGCATATAAGGTTTTTATAGAAAGCGTTGTCGTAAAAACTTCAAAAAGGGCTCATTCGACTCATTCGCCCACCATTTCCCCCAACATTACCAATCAACATTTTTATATGTCCATTTTGTTCAACGTAGTTGAAATGTCTGGAAATTATGTTTTTGAGGATGACACCCCCTATAGCCCTCAGGACAAGGATAGTAAGTTACTTCCTAGGGGCATATAAGGTCTTTTATAGAAAGTGTTGTCGCAGAAACTTCAAAAAGGGCTCATTTAATTGAAAATTGAGAGGACTTTTGCCTTTTCTTAGTCGAAAGTGATCAGAGGGCAAATGAACCCCCCACGCCCATTATTTCTCCAAACACTTACAATCAAAATTTTGAGATA
Source organism: Artemia sp. Qi Xiang Cuo (assembly GCF_049724085.1). Classification (NCBI taxonomy): domain Eukaryota; kingdom Metazoa; phylum Arthropoda; class Branchiopoda; order Anostraca; family Artemiidae; genus Artemia; species Artemia sp. Qi Xiang Cuo. The sequence goes on along the minus strand of NC_142811.1, from coordinate 43,180,894 downwards.
GCTATTTTGTTCAACGTATTTGAAAGGTCTGGAAATTATGTCTTTGAGGATAACAAATATTCCCCGCCCTCACGGTAGGTGTTGTACGTTATGCCCTGGGGGCATTTAAGGTCTTTATAGCAAGTGTGGTCACATATACTTCGGAAGAGGCTCATTGGATTGGTAATTAGACACCCTAGTGCTCTTTTTGAGAGTCAAAGTGATCGGAGGGCAGCTACCCCCCCCCCTCATACACACACGGCGTATTGTCCCGAAATGCATCTGAGAGATATTTTGAGATAGCCCTTCTATTCAAAATAGTCTAAATATCATATAACAAGGATTTTGGGGTTGAAACAAACCCCAGAGATTAGGGGCAAGGGTTGTAAGTTAAGCCTAGGGGGTATTTAATGTTTTTATGGAAGGGATGGTTGTTTAACTTTAGAAGAGGCTCCTTTGGTTGAAAATTGAAAGTTCTAGTTCCTTTTTAAGCGTCAAAAGTGATGGACGGCATTTAGCCTCCCCTCTCCCTCCTACAACCCCTCCTTTCATAAAACACATCTGATTGAAATTATGGGATTTTTTTCAAAATAGTCCAAAGAACATATAATAAAGTCTCAACGGGTGACACAACCCGCCAGCGCCCTGGGTATAGGTTTTAAGTTATTTTATTAGGGCATTTAAGGTTTTTATTGAATGGACGGTTGTATAAATCTCCGGTGAGGCTTATTCTATTTTAAAATCGGCGTCATAATACCCTATTTAAGAATCACAATGATTTAGTATCAAACAGCCCCCCCCCCTCCACGCTCAGAAGATACCTTAAAATCTCCGATAGACATCTGGAAACAACAAATTTATTCATAGTAGTTGAAGGTTTTGGAAATTATGTCTGTGAGGAATACAGCCCCCCCCCCCTTATAATTCTCAGGGAAAGCGTTGTAAGTTACGTCCTATAAAAAGGGTAGTCGTATATGCTTTGGAGGGGACTCATTGGATTGGTAATCATAAGTTCTAGTGCCCTTTTTAAGATTCAAAGTGATCAAGGCTCGGCTACCCCCCAACCCCCACCCACCCACACACACACAAACATGTCGTTTTTTCCTGAGATGTATCCAATAGATATTTTGAGACATTCCTTTTGAGGTAGATACAAACCACCAGAGCCTGAGGACGAGGGTTGTAAGTTATGTCCCTGGGGTATTTAAGGTTCTTATGGAAAGGATGGTTGTATAAGCTTTAGAGGTGGCTTATTTGGTTGAAATCAGAAGTTTTGGTTCCCTTGTAAGAGTCAATAATGATGGAGGTCAAGTAGTACCCCCCCCCCCCCCCCCAACTGCTCCTCTTTTCACCAAATGCATCTGATTGAAATTGTGCGATGGCAATTTTTATTTAAAATATTCCAAAGAACATATAACAATGCTTCCTGGATTGACCCCCCCCCCCCCAGAGCCCTGGGGCAAGAGCTTTAAGTTATGACCTGGGGGCACATAAGGTTTTTATGGAATGGGTGGTCGTATTAAATTTAAATGGGTCTCATTTGACTTTAAATTGGAAGTTATAGTACCCTTTTTAAGAGACACAGTGATTTAAGAGAAACCTCCTCCCCCCACCCCCATCATTTCCCATAACAAATATCCAAAAAAAGTTTTCAGACATAAATTTTTTCAGCATTGTTGGAAGGATCAGTAATTATGCGTAGCAATAGTTGTAGTAGCAGTATTCGAATACCAACTTTTTCTAAACTTCCCCTTCAATACACGATAGAGTTTTTAACTTTATACCGACAACCGGTATCGAAGCATTGCTGATACGTCCTCTTGACATTCTATAGGGGCAAATTGGGTTTCGATTTATTTCAGGGCAATTAGCCTACTACATTGCCGAAAACTGTCGCCTTAAGACCTTAGGTTTAGAAATTATATCTGCAGCACGAATAACTGTTCTAACAGCAATAAGAGTACCGTTGGTTGTGGTAATAGTAATAGTAGCAGTAGTTGTAGGAGTAGAAGCATTAGTGTTATGATGCAAATATTGCCTTTTGGTTAGTTCAACACCCCCCTCAAAAAGCGTTGTAAGTTTTAATTTCACACACGAAACTGTTCCTAAGATATTGCTGATATAACATTTTGATAACCTGCATATGGATGGCCGGTTGTTATACGTACAACAGAAATATTTTCTGAAAATTTCACCTTCATACCTTCATAGGTTATGGATTTTAAGCTACCCAGAAGACACTGTGTGTATTCATTTAATACAATTTTAAGAAATGAAAAAAAGAAATATTTTCAAAAAAAGTTTAAGGAGGTCGAAGGATGCCCTAAGAAAACCTGGGGACTAATAAAAAAAGTGATTGGATTAAAAATAAATAGTGTACCTGATGAATTAGTTAGTGTAATGGGAAAGACTTTGAATTCTGAAAAGGACATATTCAATGAATTTCAGAGTTATTTTTCGAATATTGGTCTGAATTTAGCTATGTCAGTTGTACCTTATAGTGGTGATCCAACGTCCAAGTCCTTACTGAAGTACCCCATTGATGTGTCTCTTCACCTTAGACTTCTAACAGTTGATGAAATTAAAAAAATTATTTATGGGTTGCGTAGTAATTCATCTGGTAGCGATCATATTACTCTAAAAACACTTAAATGTATTTTTCCTGTTATAACTGAAGTTTTATGTGGGTTAATTAATGAGTGTTTTCGTCAAGGAAAATTCCCAGACTGTTTTAAAGTTGCCCGTATAACCCCAATTCATAAGGGTGGTATTCAAAATGACCCAGGAAACTATAGACCGATATCTCTGTTTTACCCATTATTTCCCGTGTTTTAGAGAAGTGTTTTAGTATTAGAATGATGAGTTTTTTGGAGGATCATAAGTTACTGGTAGAGACACAATTTGGGTTCCGTAGAAAAAGGACAATGGAGCAGGCGATGATCTATTTGACAAATATTATTAATGATGTATTAGATGAAGGTTTTAAAATAAATGCTATATTTTTAGATCTGATGAAAGCTTTCGATACTGTGGATCATGAACTTCGACTTGAGAGGCGTAAAGAATATGGTTTGATGTGTAAATTATAAATTTTCTAATGAAGTTTTTTAAGTAATCTATATCAGTAAGTCCAACTAAAAAATTCTTCTTCCGAGAAAAAGCGTATTTTAGTAGGTGTTCCACAAAGATCAGTTCTCTGTCCTATATTATTCTGGATATTTATTAATGATTTACCAAATTGTCTAAATAATTTTTGCTATAGAACAAATGAACTAACGGTAAACGCGACTAACGAAACAGTTTCACTTTTTGCTGATGACAAAACAGCCATTGGCACAGCTAAGACAGCGGAGCTGCTGCAGATTTCCATGAAGGAATCAGTTAATAGATTTACAGCATGGCTGAGGGTAAATAAATTAAGGATTAACATGGCTAAGTCTAACTTTATTATTTTCTCGCGATCATCAAACTTTTACCCATGGATCAAGGAATTAGATATGCCCAATGGCGTTATAAAACGGACTGCGTCTTTTAAATACCTTGGGATTGTAATAGATGAAACTCTATCTTTTAAGGAACATGTAACTTTGACTAGCAAAATTCTGGCAAGAAATCTCGGTATAATGAAGAAACTCCAACATTGTTTTCCCAAGTCTGTCCTTCGCCATCTTTATTTTTCTTTAATTCACCCGTATATACTTTATTGTTCAAGTATTTGGCTCTCTACTTTTTCTTCTATCTTAAAACCAATAAGAGTTATACAAAATCATGCCGTAAGAATTTTAGCCAGTATATCTCCACGTATGTCTGTTCGAGAAATTTACACAATTTTAAAATTTTTGCCGGCTGCAGGCCTTCGTGAATTCTATGTATTGTGGTTTATTTTTGGACTGCAACAGGATGTTCAGCCTCGTTGTTTTGGTGATTTATGGTCCATTAGGTCTACTGTTCATTCTCATGATACAAGGGGTAGCGCGGACTTCTGTGTACCTAGAGGTATATCTTCCCGTTCATGTTTTCTGTTTTTATAGAGGTACGCAGAAATGGAATAGTTTGAATAGTGATATTAACACTATTGGTGACCCCAATATTTTTAGAAAAATCATTAGGGAACTGCTTTTTGCTGAATATGAGTTTTGACTGATTGATTGATTTATTTATTGTGGGGGTTTTGATGATATGATGTTCCCAGAGGAAGTATAATATATGATATTATTTTGTATTTATTGTTTAGTGTGATGGTATTAGTGGTGTCTGTGGCCAAGTGTTCTTTTTTTTTAGGATTTTGTTTTCTCTACCTCGCCCACGGATAAGCTTTGCTTTTTAGGGGAGGGAGCAATAATTTGTTGTTGATACTTCTTCTATTTAACAGCAGGTGGGCTTTTCAGTGATACTATTTAGCCCTTTTCCTTTTGCTTCACTCTGTGGGCTACACAGCTACTGGCTCGATTGCCTCATGATTATTAGATATTTTCATATATCTTTCAGTAGATCTTTCGACTCTAGGAGTTCAATCTATGCTCTGTGTGCAGGTCTAGTTGGCTCTTGGCTGATAGTGAGATTTTGTGGTGTTTAAAGCATTTTAACAGTTTGGAAAGCAGGGTATGTTGTGCAGACGTCAGCATATTACATTCAAATAGGCAATGGTCAATTGTTTCATTATTCATATTACAATGCCTGCAAAGAGGGGACAGGGGAATTGAACCACTTGAATTAGAAAGCTTATATGAGAATGCAAAAAAAATTTAGTCCATTTGTTCCAGAACGAATTCTGTGATAGATTTTAGAAAGATACTTATTGGGAAAGGGGGAAAGGATAGGATTAATCTTATTAAAATTAATATCTGATAGCCTCCATCGGTAAATATCTCTAATCGGGATTGGTCTTCCACTTGGCTGGTCAATATTTATTGCATTTTTTGCTATTTCATCAACCTGATGATTACCACTTATGCCAGAGTGGCTAGGAATATACTGAAAATAAGTTTTTATGCCACTTGAAGCAAGATTATCTATAATACTGAGACAATGATAAGTGTCAATGTCCTGAGGAGCTGAGGCCACCAACTCAAGGCTGGATAAAGAGTCGGAATATACAATAATATTATTAGAATTTGCAATCAAAGGTTGATTTTCCTTAATGTGTTCTAATGCCATGATTATGGCATTTAACTCCGCAGACATTACAGATAAATTATTATATAATCTCTCGCCCATTGCAATTTTCAGGTGAGGAAGGAAAGCACCACTTGCTATCTTCTAATTCATTTTTGACTCATTAACAAATATTTGGAAGTGATTTTTATACGTAATTGTATTAAATTCAGCAAATTTTTCTGGACAAAAGCAATGGGGGTTAAATCTTTAGTCCACTTTGAGAAATCAGTATTTATTATGGGACTTGACCAATTCCATGGAGGGGATTGAGGGAAAGTGATATGTTTTTTTTTTCAATAAATCCTTCTTCTTCTTCTTAATGCTGCTTTTACGGTTACTGTCACTAACGACACTAATGTGTCGAACGTTTAGGAGGAGTTTCAATTCACCGAAAAGCTTATATTCATGCAGGTATTAAAAGGGCATATAAGCACTATAGGGCTTATAAGAATATAGGCAGCAATGCTCTATCATAGCAAGTAATATCATTGATATTTTAAAGGAGCTAATTTGATTGAATATTAGAAGTTCTAGTGCCCTCTTAAGAATCAACAGTGATTGGAAGGGCTCCCCTCTTCTTTAGCCCATAATTATCCAGACACTTCAAATCAAAATTTTAAGACAACTGTTTTGTTCAGCATAGCTGAATGGTATAGTAAATATATCTCTAGGCCTATTGGGTAGGTCAACCCCCCACAGTTATTTAATTTGCCCATTATGCTTAAAAACTGAATGTTACTTTAAAATTAAATTCAAACACACTGTTTATATGCTGGTTGCCAATAAGACATCCCAGCAATATACCAAGAACGACTGAAGGTATTAAGTTCAAATTTTCGGGGCTACTTCTATTACTACTTCTGCTCTTAAAATTTTCCTAATCCAAAAGAGTGTAATTGTATCCAGGTGTAAAAGAGCACAGATATAATTTTTGGGGAATGGTATTAACTTCTATTTATCAGATCAACTAGAGGATGTATATGACTAAATTAAACACTACTATTTGTGTCATGATTTTCATAGGAGTTTATATTGTTAAAAATTGCTGAAAATGTTTCTCAAGCATATAAATAGCAGGCCAAACTATAAATTTTTAAAGGAAAGTCGGAAAGATTCAAACTAATATTTTCTTTTTCCCTGAAAAAGACTATGTCAATATAAAACGAACAGAAATTAATTAAAAAAAATTTTTTTCCATAAAATAAGTTTTTAGAAAAAAAGTAAAGAACTCCATTAAACCAAAAATGAATAAAAATAAAATCAAATAATCTACCAAGTATATAACTTCCACCAGTCAATATCATTAAATAAATGAAACCTAAAACGAACAGAAATTAAAATAAATACCAGAGTCAAACTCAAAACGAGCAGAAATTAATATGAGTAGGGTTAAAAACCCCTATGCTTTTTAAAAGCCAGAATGTAATTTGTACTTTACTGAAAAACAATTCAAATGAATGTGCATTGTCAGTTTAATATACATATGCTGATATTTATTCCTTAAAATCTTAATTAATTTTTGATTTCTTAAGGTTATAAAAGTGAAAACATTTAAAAAATTTAGTATTTTTAGCGTAATGTATATATATTAATAAGACCATTCATTGATAGTGAAAAGGAAAGGAAATTGGAAAACCAGATTATTTGAAACTAATACTTATGAGAAAACTAAACACACAAGTAATAAACATTTTGTACTAATATAAGCATACATTCCGTAATTATTTATTCCCATACTCATCACGGTGTTTCTTTTCCGTTTTTCTCACTGCAATTTATCATTTTATATAACAGAAACTAATCGTTCCATGTAAGTAACCGCTCCAGTAAGTGAACATAATAAGGTGATTATTAATCACCAGGGTCCTTTAAACGAAGTAAGGGTTCTTTTCTGGTACCTTGACATAGGAAAAAGATTTCTACAAGATCTGAATAACAATAAAAACGTTTGCCATACACTCGTTCAACCGCAAATATTTTCTTCTTTTTTTCTAGAGACTAGTCACATTTTTCCAGTTGGTCCTTGGTGTTTTATGATATGATTGCAAGAACATACAATACCCATATAAGAACAAGCACTTAAGTTGCAGCAAAAATCAAGTTTCGCTACCACTGCGCTAATTATCTCATTCATAAATTAAACTGGATCAAAAAAGCGCAATGAAATAATTATGCTTAAAAAGTTTGATCTATCATAATACTAAATTTCTTTTTTTTATATAGCAATTGCGTATAGTAGCTAAATTTTGCACGTAGAAATTTAAAAGGGAAAAATTATAAATACGTTTAGATACAGTTATGTGAAATTTCCTTCAAACGTGTCAACTACATTCTTCTTTTTTGCGAAGCAAAAGCTATTTAAGATTTTTTTGAAGTAAATCTTTTTCTATTGCAAGCATGATAGCACAGCACTAAAACAACTAAATGTATCAACTAACAACTAAACAACTAAATGTATCAACTAACAACTAAACAACTAAAACAACTAAATGTATCTGACACATATGGTAAAATCAAATATTATGCTGTCAAGTCGTTTAATGAGTCATTGGCCAGTGAGTGCATATGCAGAAGTGTACTTGATTTATAGAAGGTAAGGGATGATGGCACTAAACCTTTATAGGTGGTAAGGGATTATCTCAGAACCTTCAGCTCTAAAATATCTGGCATAATTTTACCTAGTCTAGGACGGATTTATGTTCAGTTATGTTAGTGTCATTTTCGTCAATTTAACTAGAACAAAAAAAAAAACAACACATTTCCCAAAATAAAATATTATGCTCTCAAGTCCTTTAATGTGTTATTAACCAATGAGTGGATATGCCAAAAGCGTACTTGTTTCAAAGAAAGCAAGGCATTAAACTATTTATCTCAGAACCTTAAGCTCTAAAATATCTGACATAATTTTGACCTAATCTATGATGCCTTTATTTTCACTAATAATAGTGTCATTTTCGTCAACTTAACTAAAATAAAACATATTGCCTAAAATCATATATTATGCTCTTAATTCGTTTAACGAGTCATCGGCCAAAGATTTGTGCTTGGTTGATAGAAGGCAAAGTGTTAACACCACAATAGGTGGTAAGGGATTGTCTCAAGACGTACATCTAGAAATTACCAATAACTTTTTAAGTTAATTATTATTTTATTTCGTACATGTCTACCGTACACAGCCTACAAGTTTCTCTCTGTTCTGGTTACTTGTACGACTTTTGCAAATTTTATTTTTCCAAATAAACAATTTAATCTAATCAAGCTAGGTAAGATGTGTTAGTTTGTTGGCAATTTAAAAAAATTATAAATCAGGCATTGATTTGCCATTCCCGGTAAATTAAGGTTGATTGACGCCTTGTCAGGGACAAACCAAAAATAACATAATATGAGATACGTTTTTGAGAAATTGAGAATAGGTGTAATAAGGATCATAAAGATTCTAACTTTACGCATAAATTGCAGAGAGTATATCTCATCTTGCCTTAAATTATGTACATGACGAATAGACAAGACCATGCCCCTTCCTCTTTTTAAGTCTCATTAGTAGTAGATTTAAAAAAATTCAGAAGAGATCACGCCTCACTCTTCTCCCAAAGTGATAGCTACTACAAACCTATAAAAGTTATTGCTTCGACACTCTGATTAGTAAGAAAAATAGAATAGTACTCTACTTTCACATTATTAGCACTTTTTGTCTTATTCACGCTATTACTCAAAACAAAGGATTCTTAATACCATTGTTCGCCAAGCGACTGCAAGCGACTACAACAGTTAAGACGGGGCTTAAGCAGAGCAGTACACTAGTTCATGATTTTCCCCTCTTCTGAGTTTATAATCAATCTTATAAACGATAATGTAACTAAACCTCTTTTTCATATTTTACGACAATTTTAGGCTAAATCAATGGAATAGTTGTTAACAATATGAAGTCCCTCAGATGTTATTGTCTAAATATTCATACTAATACTAAAAGTGATAAAATCGTGCGTGACATATGTGATTAAGATATTATTACTAAAAAGCGACCAAAGCGTTTATTTCCAGTGGAATCTAGGTATTTTTCATTGTCCAAATCGTCAAAATATACTTTGAAATGTACTAAATTCTTCATATTCTAGCACATGAGCAGATGCAAAAATTCAAGAAATTTTCATTCACTGGATAATTGTTGCAATAAAATTAAAAATATAGAGCCTTCTTTTTTGAATTTTGTGTATTGTGTTTTACGGACTTGGCCAAATGAACCTTTAAACAAGCAAGATAAACAAACGTAATTCCTCACCTTTGACAGAATTGACAAATTTTTCGTTTTTCCAGAAGCAATTGTTTACTACATTATCCATTGTGTCTTTAAAGTCCAGCAGTTCTTGCACCATAGTTTTGTCCTTTTCTGGGTCAATAACGATTGTCCTTCCTCTTTTCTGAAAAAGAAGTACTAATAAACAACAATTAATAATAAAAAAATACCTTGTTAAAAAAAAAAAGAACAAAAAATACAAACACTGACGTCAGACTAGGCTGACAATAAAAGAAAAATAATAAAGAAGAAATGCCTTGGTTTAAAATACGAAAGAACAAAAATAAAAAATGAAAGATAAAAATTATATAGGAGTCCTGAGACAACCCTTCTTGAATAAACAACTCAGAACAGTCATACCAGCTCTACAAACACTGATTTCAGATTGGGCTAACCACTATAGTTTGCATAATAGATAAACAAAGCTTTTACTCGGAGGAGCAGGTGAAGAGGAGGGAGTAAAAAGTGATTGTGCACTTCACCATTTTTCGAATTTTTTTTTTACTGGGAGTCAAATGCGTACAGTCATTAGTCCATAATTCTTCTTGCAAACTCTGTGCCAAAATGATACAGCCTGAAACACCGACATCCAGACACTGGGGAGCACCGTTAAAAATAACCTCGATTCGACTACAGACTTTCACAAGTTCGTTGGCCAAGAAGCGGCTGCTGGTTCGAGTTGGCTGAGGACCGTAATAACAAGGATATCGCAGTTCCAAGTCAGCTATTTTATAAGTACAGTCAGATTTTGCTGAACCACTTCAGCAATGTTCTTATCTTTTGGGATGTCGTAACTTATCAAAGCAAATTTGTTTTCCTACTCTTTCTGCTTCTTAACTCAAAAGTCAGTTAAAATCATCGCAAAAATTTTTTCTGCGTTGGCTGGTATCTATTAAAGTAAGCAGATTGCGTTGTCCCCAGAAATATGCCACTGGAATTCTGATTGAAAATACCGAGTAGTCTGGTTTGGCCATATCTGTCTAAAACATGATGCCCTGACTAAACTGGCATTGACCTGAAAACCCATCACATATTGGAAAAAGAGCATGGTAGGAGAGTAAATACATGGGTCTGCAGCAAAGGCTTCTTCTTCCTCGAATAACAACCTATTTTGACGCTAAGAGTGGATCATTTTTAGAGTTATTTAGTAAATAAGGGAATACTCCTTTTCTGCAAAATGTTTTTTATTCAAGAGTAGAAGCAATGAACAAAATATAAACCTTAAAAAACGGAAGTCTGTTCTAAAGTTAAAAAAAAAGAAAAATAACAAGTAATATACGGATAAAAGCTATGTGGCCGATTTGCCTTCTAAAAGATACAGTATTGTCTAGCAAAGCCGTACCCGGAGGGGGGGGGGCTGGGGGGGTTGTTGTTCTGTTCAAATATTTTCTTTTCGTTTTAAGTTTTAATGTCGCTCCTTACTTTCAGTTAAAACAAATTTTTAATTTTATTTAATCAGTATAAATCGACGTACCCACAAACAAATCAAGTTAATAAAAAATCATAAATAATATTTCAATAAAACACATATACAGAGTCAAGATTCATTCAAAATTACGAGCAAATAAATAGGGCGATATCCAGGGCTATTAGAATAGAGCTTGGTTCATTATGAGATTGAGTATCCTGTGCTGGGCGTAGGGGTTGGAGGAAGTGGAGGGAGGATATGCACTGCAGCATTAGTAATGAATATGGCTGAAAAAAACCAAGTGTATACGACTTTCACCTTCGCCCACCTGTTTACGCTATACTACTGTCGTCTGCAGCAGTCATTGCTGACAATTTTAGTAAAGGTCAAGTACCAGTAAATAATATTTATGATTCTGTAATGTGTGTTTTTTGTTTATGATGTATTGCGTAATGTCTTTAAATTCACCAAGTAGCGTGTTCGTTAAACAGTTACTTTTTCTCACTATTGCTTATTCTCACGGTTGCAGATGGGACGCACATTGGTTGGAGACTTCTACATCTCTTGCAATCGATCGAGCGGTTTGGCACTCAACCTTCTGTCAAGTCATTGCGTCAGGAGAGCTGAAGAGGTTGTTTCCTGACACAAGGACAAGTAACTATACCTAGTGATATTTCTTAGATACATCTTGACGATATTTGTATGTTTACAAAATCGCAGGTTATTATCTTTTTAAAATCTATGAGAATAATGAAGCACTGACAGTTACACGTCACCTTTTGCCTCTAAACTCAGAAAAACTGTTTGCCTTCTAATAAATTAAGTCAAATGTCGCTAAAAAAAAAAAAGTACCAGAGCTTCTAGTTGGCGCTTCCATTGAAAATCCTTTTTTATTGGTGTTTTCATTCAAAAAACAAAATCCCACTCCCCCTAAAACTTGGAAAGTACATTTTGCAAAAGTCATAAAATAATGCATAAAAAGATTTTCCACTGCAAATAGGTACAAAAGGTGAAGCTACCCAGTGCAACCTAAGTTCTGTCAAAGGAGTCTCTCATGGAGGCAAACACACTAAGATATAAAAAACTTGTATACTTTGGCTGAAAAAATACATCTTTCACTTATCCAATCCACACCCACCTCAAATTTATCCTCAAAACCCTTCCCCAAAAATTCAGCTGTGAGTATCTATGACAATTTTCGCACTTTTCGTACTAGTATTAGTTTCTCCGGACACAGAACAATCGAAACACGCCAGAAATCATTCCAAAACATACCAGGCTAAAAATACTTCTCGAAATGTTTCTCAGTCACTCAGTATTCTAGAATCATCACAAGGATGAACCACTTAATATGTCCTCTATGCTCAATTGGACAATATAATGACTCACTTGCATTAAAAAGGAGTATTACTCATGTGCTTATAAAGAAAATCAAGTGTCCAACCTGTGGTGATGTGTGTTTAGGATTGCAAGCCTTAGCTACCCATATATCCAGTCATACATTAGATATAATTCCAGGATATTTCTCAAAACAAAAAGTTGAGTCAATTAAATCTAATTCTAGAAGTGAGAGTAACGAGCTTGTGAAAGATTTTGAGAGACACTGTCAAATTACAGAAAATTTCAAAGCTAGAAAGAACGAAATTGATCAGGACGAGATAAGAAATGATCTTGCTCATTCAGTACAAGCAGATTATTTAAAAAAGTGTCAATATCTACTACCTATAAACGACGACGAAGATTTTCTAAAATTAAAAGCTCAGCTTCATATTGAAAATATAGTTGACAAAAATAGACTTTTTGAATATAGTTCAAAAAACTCACTTTTATTAAATACAGAAACTGAAGAAATTGAAGAGTCTCAAACATACAGTTTACCTACAAGCACTAATGATTTCATGTCACCGCAACAGACTGACATATCTACAGTCAGCCAGTTTCCACATTATGGCGACAAAATTTTGCCCATTAGCTTCAATAATCAAACAAGTTCAGGTCATTTATTCGATAAACGAACGAGTGACTGCTTGGCCAATAGTCACTCCTATCCAAGCCAAAAATTTGTAACTAGCCAATTCACCATAGTAAGACCTCAGCCAGAAGGACTAAATAAGATAGCTAACGCATCACAAGACTTCGGAAAACAACTCAAATCAATGCCTAAAAGGTTGAATAGTAAACAAAACTCGATATCAGATCAATTTACTGCATTAAATCCTCTGCCTTACACAGTACAAACAACAGCCAGTGCATCCCAAGGGTCAAATCTCTTCGACAATCAATCAAATCCTACAATATTGATGACTGAACACAACGAGAAATCAAATCGAGAAAGTTCAACAAATACTTATCATTTATCGTTAACTGACAGGCATATAAACCTAGATATTTCGGAGGTGAAGATTTCCAAAGGGTCAAGAAATCTTCAAACTACATCGTCAATAGAAAAACATCCTAACTTACTAGGCAATGATCCAAACTTTCTAGAAAAAGAAAATAAAAACTGTGTTCGATTTTCTACAGTGGAAACACCCGAAAATACTTACACGGATCACAAAAGGGACAAAAAATCTGCAACAGAAGAGAAATGTAATGAGCGCAGGTTGACATTTGAAAATTCAGAAGTACTGTTAATTCATAAAGCTCTGTGTCACACAAAAGGTGCCAAATGCAAGATTTGCAAATGGCATTGTAATACCAACGAAGAGCTGCTTGGGCATTTTGAGAGAGAGCATCCAGAAAAAAAACACATTTGTGTCCGATGTGGAAATGCATATAAAACACGAGGCAGTCTGATAGTTCATTTGAAGGTCATTCATCAGGTTAAAGAACACAACTCAAGTGACATATTGTCTTCTCAGGTCAGTATAAACAGTTATAATAATAGTGTATAATTGAAAAATCTACCATCAGTCAGGGGCGGAGCAAAATTAATTTTTCAAAACTTAAAGTAGGGGGCCGACTTATTGTTATTTCAATTTCTTTCAATGAACACACTAAAAAAATTTGCAATGAAATACCGCATTTGGATATTTTGCAATGACATTACCACTTAAAGGTATTTTTCAAAATCTAATAGGGAGAAGGGGGCAATTACTCCCCCCTCCCCCCCCCCCCCATTGACGGACGATTTAAACCCAGCAAAATTTACAACCACAACCTGTTCAGCACTAGTAGACTTTTATGAGCACTTGTTATTTCAGGGGCCTTTTTAAGTCTCATTGGCTGAAGAATGCCTTCTTGTTCTATTGGATAAGGAGAAAGCATACGAATATAAATTAACTGTATACTGAACAAATTCAAATCAGTAGCTTTGCCAGCTGGGAAGGGCTTACGTAGTGCCTGCTCCCTATTAAATTTCATGCATAACTGTGTATTTTGTTTGCAAAATAAAATAGCAGATCTACAGAGCTTCCTTCCTTTACGCCCTCAGCTGCCCAGAACCTTGTACTGATTGACCTCATACTAAAGGTGTTGCGGATTACGAATTATGTTCTACATACCTTTGTACCCAAGGGATAGCAAGGGATAACAAGGGTTTGCAATAACAAGGGATGCAGGGTCTCACATTTTCTCTTAGGGCACCTTAAGATTACGAAAGACTTATTATAAAGAATAAAAACTGAGGGGGGAAGAGAGGGTCAGGGAAAGATAAGGAAAGAGTGAGAGAGAAGAGAGAGAGAGAGAGAGAGAGAGAGAGAGAGAGAAGATAGAGGGAAAGAGGGAAGAAGTTTACATTGGTGTGTGTTCATTGATAGCTATTCATTGAATGAGCTGTTTGGTACAAAGACCAGTCTTTTCAAAAAGCAAAGTCAATCAATGACTAAAAATAAAATTCAAACCAAGTGTTTTTTTTCCAGGACGTGAAATCTCATGGTCAAATTAAGCCTTGGGAATGTGACAGTTGCCACAAAAAATTTACAACTAAATACTTCTTGAAGAAACATAAAAGACTTCACACAGGTAAGCAATAACTGGTCATGCTATAGTAAAAGGTTAAGAAATTAAACTTAATAGTTAAGTTTACTGTCCATAGACTTCCCATTGAAGTAAAAAGTGAAGTAAGACAAAATTCTTAATCCTTCTCCCTTCATTATAAATAACTAGTAAAGAACCAGCTTTTTGTGGTCCATTTTCTATAGCATTTTTCAATACGATTTTCCATGACCTTGGCGTAGTTCCAATAGCATTATATTTTATATAGGGCGCATAAATCTGGGCCACTTACACAAATCTAGATATCGTTGGTATTTTTTTTAACTCAAGCCTTTTACAACTAAACCCATTTAATAAAGAACAAGAAGAAATGACGTTGAATAAGTGAGTAATTTCTAATCATTGTTTTTTGTTCTCTTAAGGAAATCCTAGAACCACTGTCAATCTTTGTTTCTTCAATAAAAACAACTGGAAAAGTACAAAATGTGTTTTCCGTGTTTAATTTCCCAATAAAACTTCTTAAACACATTGAAATAGTTCGGAAATTGGTTACTTGCTGCTAGAATTATTTTTGAGGCAGTTTGCATACCTAAAAAAAAAACTTACAAAAACAACCAGTGGTATCAAAGAGGGGAGTGGGTCAGGGGGTTGTCTACCCCCTGATTTTTTTTGCCCCCCCCCCTAGATTTTGAAAAATGTTCTTTTTGGATTTTCATCGAAAAACTGAAAATGACAAATTTGCACTCCATAGATTCTGAAAAATATCCCCCCCCCCTCCGGCATTTTCGCGAACAGAGACCCCTGAAAAGAAAGTCCTTAGTAATACTAAAAACAACCACCACACTTTCTTTCCAAATTGCGATACATTTTCTTTTCTTACTGCAATAATCAGGAAACAGACATAATCTCAAGGTTGTTTTTGCAGTAGCTTCGACTACTAAAAAAACCTTCCACAAACAATTGTCCTAAAAAAAAAAAAAAAAAAATTCAGAAAATTTTCTTTTTCCTTAATCCAACATATCGTTAAAATAGTCAAGAAATAATGCTTGATGTTTTAGTTATTTTGCGGTAGCTTGGATCACTCCCGAATCTCTCAAAATACCAAAACACATTTTTTTGTGGTTCTACTCGCCTGTAAAATTGTTACAGTTTAATTTAGCTTTTTTTGAGTTACCACAGCCAAGGGTCCGGGAAAGTGTATTACACACTTCTCAATAGCAAACCCCTAAAACATTCAATGAAAATAGACTTTTGACTAAAAGAAATTTAATTGGTCCCGACTCAAACCCTGAACACATTATGCAAAACCCTTTAGCCTAAAAGAAGTAGACTCTATGTTGAACTAGAAAACAAAAATTGATGTTAAGGATGATAGGATCTTCAAAACGCCCTCCCTGGCCCTAGTTTGGGCTGTAACTCAGTCCATACAGTATGACCAACTTATAAATGAAGGAAGTGGTGCTAATGCTAGAATAGAAAGTCACTGGCGCCACCTAGAATTTGGTAATTTTATTCCTTTTTGTCAACCCTAAATTACTGCATACTTATATTTCAAGGTACTTTACCCTACAGTACCTTAAGGTACTTTCTTTTAAGGTACTGTCAACCCTAAACTACTAAGGTACTTTATTACTAATACTTTATTACTAAGGTACTAGTAATTACTAATTACTAAGGTACTTTTAAGGTACTTTACCTTAAATTACTACATACTTGTCTTTTAAGGTACTTTAAAATGCAGGGGAGGGTAAAGTAAGTAGACCCCGGCGCCCCACCGGCGGATCGACCGAACGCCGCCGACAAGAGGCCCGGCCGAACGCCACCGAAGTGTCGCAACGCCGCCGGCAAAGGCGGCGTTCGGTCGACTTTAAATTAATTTTGCGGTAATTCTTTATTGCGTCAACCGCAATGTCGGAGCTTATCCTTCTTGTGTGGTTTAGTATTTCGATTTTCCTGATTAAAAATCAAGCAGGGCTTGCACTATCCCCGAAAATTTATGCGTCACCCCGAAAAAAAATTTGGTTCCCCGAATCCCCGAAAATCACGGTGCCACCCCTAGCGATTTATCACCAGTGACTTTCCCTGCCAAATATTACTTTGCATAAAAACCAGACAGATGCAATATACAATTGCATTGCAAATATTGCAATATACAAAGTTCTTCATATGTTGACAAAAAAAGTATTGTCTTTATGAAATGAGACATTATGAGTTTAAATCATTTCGAATCCAGTTTCCCACTTGCAATTCCTTACATCATTCGTAGTCAAGAATTTCATTTTCAAGTTGAATAGAATTAGAGAACGTAACATTCACTACAGTCTGATTTTGAAATTGATAGCAGAAAGATCGTTTCTACAACTGAATTGTAAGTTTGCAGATTTTTGTTTTCTTTTGCTGTTTTTAGATAAGAATTTCTTAATGTTCAATACTCAATTGTTGAATGCCTGATAGATCAAAGAAAATACAATCTTCTGCCTGAAAATATTTTACCCCCCCCCCAAAAAAAAACAACAACAAACAAACAACCTTCAATTGAGACAAAATTTAGCTATAGACTAAGCTATGTACAAGGTTGGGGAATTAAAGATTGAAACGGAAGTTACCCCAAAAATATGATTCATAAAAAATTGTAAATTATTGCCTATAGGGGGCTATCATTTTTAAAAGATAATACCTCATTTTTATATTGAAAGCAGGGATGCCAAAAAGGTATTTATTTTTTTCATTTAAAGCGGAGATGGAAAAAAAAAATACTATAAAATCCCCTTCAAAACCATTGAAATATTTTGATAGACCCAGGGTCCCCCATTCGGACTTGTTCATTGTCTTGGGTATTTTGCGATTTCTCATAGGCTACTGGCCTAATTTGGCTTTTGGGTGTGCTCCCTTTTAATTAGATTCTTTGGATCTTATTGAATGCCACGGCGAATCTATGCCTCAGTTTTCCAATAGTTTGAATATTGGAAAATTATTTGAATATCTGAATAATTTTGCCTTTTTTGTTGTTGTCGTCGTACCCCTTTACTCATACCCTCAATTTTTTTTTTCAAGGAACACTAAGCGGTTTAACGTTATTTCGCGTGTTTGTTTGAACCATATAGTGACCTAGTTAATTATTAAATAAATTATTTTTTTTAATGTAAAGCTGAGACGGTATCCTAGCAAGGTGATATCCAGAGGGGATGGAGGGTAGGGAGGTATTACATTTAAATGATAATATCTTGAAATTTTTTTTAATGAAAGCAGGGATTCAAAAGTTTTTTTTTTTTAATTTAAAGCAGAGACGGCATCCTATCAAGGTGGTATCGAGAGGGGGGGGGGGGGGTCGGGAGCTATCATAAATAAAAATACCTCGAATTTTTTTTGGAAAGTAGGGATGCCAATAAGTTAATTATCTTTTTTTATTTAAAGCAGAGACGGTATCCTATCAAGATGATGGTATCCATAGGGCGGGGGGCATAGGGAGTTATTATATTTAAGTGATAGTACCTTGATATTTTTTTATTGAAAGCAGGGAGGCCAAAAAATTATTTTTAAAAAATCAAAGTGGAGACGGTATTCTATCAAGGGGGTATCCAGAGGGGGGGGCGATAGGGAGATATTATATTTAAATGATATAATGTCAAATTTGTTTATTTTTAAAAGCAGGGATGCCAAAGAGTAAATTTTTTTTTTAATTTAAAGCAGAGAAGGTACCCTATCAAGGTGCATGATGTCCAGGGGGGGGGGGTTAGGGAAGTATTGTATTTAAATGATAATATCTTGAATTTTTTTTTATTGAAAGCAGGGATGCCAAAAAATTTTCTTTTTTAATTTAAAGCAGAAACGGTATCCTATCAAGATGGTATCTAGAGGGGGAGGCATAGGGAGTTATTATATTTAAGTGATAGTAGCCTACTTTGATTTTTTTTTTTATTGAAAGCAAGTATGCCAAAAAGTTTTTTTTTTTAATTTAAAGCAGATACGTTATCATATCAAGGTGGTTTCCAGAGGGGGGGGGGGAACTTATTATATTCAAAAAATAATATCTTGAATTTTTTTATCGAAAGCAGCCTCAATCCACACAAAGATAAGTTGATTTTTATTCATGATAAACGTAATATAAGCCTACAGTTAGAATTCACATCCAAGTTTTACAGACGGAATTTTTTTCAACCGGTTAACTCCCAGATTTTTTGTCCCTCCACGTTTTTCTAAATATACCTTTTTTACACATACGAATATTTCAACTTCTATTAGCATACCAGCCTTCCCTTCATGTGTTGCCATAATCTTAAAAAAAAGGAAACTCAATGAGAATTCCCATAGGGAAAATCTCCAAGTCTTCACAGTCTCAGTTAAAAGTATCGAATGTCATAATGTTTTCATTTTAGTATAATTATAATTGAGAAACATATTCGAATCATACAAGATTACGTTGAATTGCTATGCATGCTCTTCGAAAAGCTGTTCAATTTTCTGATATCGTCCATTATATAAATTCATTCAAGTTCGACCAAGCTAATTGGTTGAGACTGACACATTGATTGGAAATTAACTTCTATTTTCTTTCATCCACATTTCGTCATTGGAACTGATGCTTGATTATTTTTTAAGGTGAAATTTTAAGTTATCCTATTCAAAATGATTATAAATGATTTTGGAAAAAATTGATAGGAAAGGTTGAAATGTTTTTGCGTTTTACATATGTTTCTGCTTCCAAATGTGTGTTTCCTGAGTATATTAAACATTGTTTTATGTTTTATGTACGGTAGATTTCGAAACTTGAGTAATGTTTTGAAATATGAATCAACACATGTAAATTAAAGAAGGAAGAAGCCAAGCAAAAATACTCGGTACAACATCTTTGTCCAACCCCTATGATAATTTAAAATTAACAAGATTTTCGTGAGTTATACTCGATGTATTTTTTTTTTTAATATTATTAAAACCCGTTTTTAGTACAAGGAATTTTCAATTTCAATTTCAAAGTCGCCCATTTCAACTGTAAGGTGACAAAGCAGATATTGGCAAAGGGCATAATGAAAAAATTAAGCTTCTAAGTTCAAACTTATATTCAAAGTTTTTACCCAGATAACTGACAAATTTTGTGATAAAGCATTCGGAGTTTTGTATGCAGTAATGCTTGATGCGAAAAACTACTAATTTTGATAATTGTTTATGTTAAGAATACGGAGCTAATAGATAATTCAACTACCATGCAAGGGTTCTGAAACACCACAGCCATTTCGTTTCTACCAGATTTCTACGTCTCTTGATGAATAACAAAGAAGACAAGTTTCAAGCCAGTGACTTTTAAAGTTTTGAACTCATGAATAGGCTCGAATCTGTTGTAAATTTAAGCTGTGATTTGAGAAAGACTGATGAAAACATTAATTTTTGCGGTCAACATTGATCGCGCCGGCGGCTCGGCGCGCTGTTTTTGGCCCCACCACCGCCGGTCTTCCCTCATCAGCGCGGCGCCGGGGTCTAAAAGAAAGCAGAATTTCGTCACCATTAGACCTACCAGCTTAAATTCCACCAGGCTAATTAGCGTGCCTAGATTTTTTCCGGCTAACCCGCTTCTACTATGTGCAAACTGGATGTTTGACTTCAAATAGTTCTCGAAAGCAAATCCTGTAAATTAATTACTACTCTCAGATACACCTTTAATCTTATAAAATTTCAAATTAATTATATCAACGATCAAATTTTCTTTGAAAGTATCTACTGTTTAAAATGGAATCGCCAGACGCTCATTCAACTGCCATGTTAAGTCGCTGGAAATCCAACTCTAAAAGTATCCCGTTCTCCTTGACTCAGTCTTGAAAGTTTTATTCTCCAAGTACAACAAGAGCGTAGGAGGGGCGAAAAGCCGCTTCTACAATTTTACGGAGTATAGAAAACGCGAAACTGAAAAAAAAATTATATATCTGATTTTACTGTTTTCCAAAACCGTGTGAGAACGATATGAATGATTGTTAATTTTTTTTTTTTTTAAGACACAGTCCAGATTTTATTTTAAATACTAAAAGGAAAGTAAAATATCCTCTATGTTTAAATTTCACTCATCTTGTGCATCAAACATTCCGAGTTAGCAGCCCCTCCTACAATTTACAAACTATAACCTCCTGGGACCTGGTGTCCACGTCTGTGGACACCCCCATAAAATATTTTTTGTGCAAAGGCCTCGCCATGTAGCAAAGATTCCGTTGTTTCAACGTGCTTTTTGGACCTGG
This sequence comes from Artemia sp. Qi Xiang Cuo, assembly GCF_049724085.1. Classification (NCBI taxonomy): domain Eukaryota; kingdom Metazoa; phylum Arthropoda; class Branchiopoda; order Anostraca; family Artemiidae; genus Artemia; species Artemia sp. Qi Xiang Cuo. The sequence goes on along the minus strand of NC_142811.1, from coordinate 43,159,899 downwards.
AAAGCCATCTACGATTTTTTTCAGAAAGTTTCTGCGACTTTTACTGGTGTTTTTACAAACTAGAAAAGGCTAAAATAAGGAGATGAAAAAAAGCAAAGGTAAGAAAAAAGAAAAAAAAAGAAAGTGGTGAAAACGAGTTCTGAGAAAAATCAGGTGTACTCTCTTGATTGTAGACAGTACTTAGATAGTTTTAAAAGCAGTTAGTTTGATAAGCGCCATCATTTGGAACTTGAAAAACCTCCATGTCCACGTCTGTGGACAGGCGGTTCCAATCGATTAAAAAGCTAGGGTTGATTTTTTGTAGCTCAAATCTTGATTCTAATGGGGATAGCAGAAGCCAATGATTGTTTGATTTACTAAATTGGCAACAACCTAGCCGCCACTCACCCATAAGAAATTGCCACCCCCGTAAAGTGTCCCTACCCACCCCCATTCTGTCTCCCCTACCCTTTTCTTCCTTACTTTATAAAAAACTTTAATTATCTTTTTTGCAAATAAAATCAACCAAAATAACAACCCGTAAGTCTGCTAAAAATTAAACTATTTTGTATATATTATTTTTTCATTGTTGAATATTTGGTTATTTTATTTGTTACCCTTTTTATCTTTTTATTTTATGACCTTAAAAATATTTTATAGTTATGACCTATATTTATGACTTTTGTATTTTGTATTTTCTGACTGTTACCTGTCGTGTTTTCGTTACATTGGTAACTATTTGTTGTTATTGTATTATTTTGTTATTGTATTTTTTTTTTTACTAATAAATTTAAATTTGTTCCACTAGGGTTTTTGATAGTTCTTTTGCCAATCTCTATCTATCTATCTATCTATCTAGCTATTAGTTTCAAGCTCACTGAACCTGTTCCTTTTTTGTAGTTTCCCTTGATGACGCCCTTGGAATGCTCGATGAGAGTGACCTGGACCTCTCTTATTTAAATGATGATGAGGAATGGATAAAAAACCACTCCTTGTCGTCTTCAGACTGTGATGGTGAACCAGCTGTTGCAGCCATTCCGTCATCAAGCAGTTATGCTGTTCTTCCAGATGTTGAAAATGAAGAATCTGATGATGACGTACCCTTAGCAACCCGTGCCAAACGCTTGAAGGCTGACGAAGTAGCAGCAACCTTGTCCTGGAGGAAGTCTCGGCGGTTCGATAATCATCATGGCCCGGACGTGGGCCCCGCTCATTTTTGTTGGCATTTTGTTGGCAAAATTTTTGTTGGCATTGTCATCCTGATCATTTCCAGGACCACGACGATTGGAGTACAGAACAATTCTTTTTGCAATATTACCCGGAGAGCTTCTTCAAACGTATAGCTGTTTGCATGAACTACAACTATCAGTTGGCCCACCACAAAAGCTTGAATGTAACTCCAGACGAGCTGAAAATTTTTGTTGGCATTGTCATCCTGATGGGGAACCTCAGATTTCCTCGGATCCGCATGTACTGGTCTGGGAAGTTTAGGGTGGAAGCCATATCACAAAAGATGACTCGAGACAGATTCTTCACAATCCGATCAAACCTGAAGTTCGTTGTTGATTCGGAAATCTCAGACAAAAAAAAAAAACCAAAAATAGGCTTTGGAAGGTGCAGCCGATCCTTGACAACTTCAGGAATATCTGTCTCCAGTTGCCACGTGACAGGAACTGTTCAATTGACCAACAGATGATACCCTTCCAGGGTATGTCGACTCTCAAGCAATATGTACCTAACAAGCCCAATCCGGTTGGATTAAAGAATTTTGTCCTTGCCAGCTCCTCAGGGCTGATACTTGACTTCCAAATCTACCAGGGAGCCACCACCCTGGAAGAACAGCTGGTAGAACATGGCTTGTCAGCTGGGATCGTACTGCGCTTGTCTGAGACCCTACCAGAAGGCGCATACCTCTATTTTGACCGATTCTTTTCGTCTGTTAAGCTCCTCGACATGCTGGCTGAAAGAAAAATAAATGCGACCGGAACTATCATGAAGAACCGTTTAGGTGCCAACGGCCCAACGCTTTTTACCGAAACAAAAATGAAAAGAAAGGGCAGAGGAACCTCTGCCATGTCTGTGCGCTCAGATAAAAAAGTAGCCGTGACCAAGTAGTATGATAACGAAGTGGTTCTCCTGTCTTCAAACTGCAAAGGAATAGAAGAGGAGACAGAGGTCAAACGTTATGACAAGCGCCAGGGGTCTTACGTGCAGGTCAAATGTTCACAAGTAGTCTCCGACTACAACACCTACATGGATGGGGTCAACCTTGTGGACCGCATAGTCAGCTATTACCGATTTGCGACGCGTACTAAAAAATGGACTGTGCGTCTGTTTCATCATTTTGTGGATCATTTTGGATCATTTCGTGGCACTAGCCAATGCATTTCATGAGCTGAAAGGCCAAAGCCCAGAAAATTCTGGTGACCTCAAACAGCTCATTGATCTTCGTTTCAACGTGGCCGAGTTTTTGCTCAATTCTGGAAGCTCGGAGTCACGAGGTCAAGAAAATAGCAACGAAGAGCCATTGGGTGAAACTCAACACCGTGTTTTGAGTGAGAAAAAGAGGCCAATCCCTCCACCATATGCCAGAGCTGCACTGCATCTACCAGAATTTTGTGACTTGGTGAATGCAGCCCGATGCAGAAGGCCTGGATGCTGCAAAAGGTCAAGACGGATGTGCTTGCAGTGTAAAATCATTCTCTGCTTGACACGAGACAACAACTGCTTCAAGAAATTTCATGAAGAGTAATGTTTTATTTTCAACGTTTTGACATATCTCTTTTATTAGACGAAACAGATTTTTACTATACTCTGAGCTCGATAGGGACCCAATTTCCACACCTGTGAACAACCATCAAATGGTGGGAGGGGGGGTCAACTTTTTTTTTTAGTTGATCAATGGTCAAAATGATTTTTTCTAAGTCAACTAAAAAGAAATGAACATAGTCAGAAAAGTATTTCTATGGTCAGGTCTCAGGAGGATAAAAATAATTAAACTGAAAAAGAATTTGGGTACTTGATTTTACCGCTTTCCAAAACCTTGTGAGAATCGTAAAAATGTGTGGTCAATTAAACTTTTTTTTTTTTTAAAGATACGGTTCATATTTTATTTCAAATACTCGGAGGCATGCAAAAAAGCCTTAATCATCGTAATATATATATATATATATATATATATATATATATATATATATATATATATATATATATATATATATATATATATATATATATATATATATATATATATATATATATATATATATATATATATATATATATATATATATATATATATATATATATATATATATATATATATATTATTATTATTAGTTTTTTTTTCTTTATTATTATTATTCTTTACAGACTATTTTACAAAGTTAAAAGGACGTTGCGAATTATTTAAACTTTAAAATGTACTTCAGATATGCATCACAGCAGATTGAAGCAGGCTAAAATTGAATTTTACCATAATTTGTAATCTTTTTAACAATGTTTTAGGTTTAAAATAGAATTAATTAAATCCACAAACATTAAAATAACAGCAATCGCAAATTCTTACCAGAGGCAACTTGATACATTTTTTAGAGTTATTGGTATATTTAGGAATAAATTAAATTTACCTAACATTGATGCTGAAAACTGATGGAAATTTGAAACATAGTAAATACTAAAACCCCATTTAATTTTTCAAATTTATTACAAAATCTTTCGTGCCTTTTTTTGTCAGTTATTTAAACCGCCAGTGACCAGTTTTATGTAATGTACTAAACAGCGCCATTTAGTCGGGGCTTCGGCCACGGCTACGATAGTTGTTTATAAATAAATGAGTCTATGAGTCTATGAGTGTATAATATATCCTGGGCATTTACAACTTTTGGCCTCCGAGTCTGCCTCTGATTAAGTAGTTGGTTATACCACCGTGTCTCTAGTTCTGCCTCTACGCCTTCAGTGTGTATGAAACTACTAACTGAACTGTTTGTTGGATATATCTTCTATATTTTCACATGTCGGTGCATAAGCTTAGATAAATAAAACACAAATAGGGTGGCTCCTGTCTCACCTGTTAAATACCTTGCCCGTAACAAAGACTCTTAACACTTACATTAGGACCAATGGAGGGACGCTATGAAATCCTGGGGAAATTATGGAGAGAAAACTACCCCCTTTAAAATAACTTATTCCTGCTATTATTTAAAGAGAGCGGGAAACTATATAATTGATATAACCAAGATATAATTGATATAACCGACTAATCAGCATTTTTGTTGCTTTTTTTTGCTTTCGATAATTATTTTCAGCCAAAACATAGTCTGCTCAAAGTATGCCTAAGTTTTGCTAGGAGAAATCTTGGCAGTTAAAGCAGGCGAGTGCACTTTGAGCTGATGGAACTACTGGGGAAAGAATTCTGCTTTCTTCGCCCTATTTGGGCGAACAAAGTCGCCAAACGCTAGATGACGATGGCAATTTTCCTTTTTGACAATGGCCCCAGTTTCGTCTCTTATAAGTTTCATATACCCTTTGATCGTTATTCTCGTTAACAGTAGCTCTTTTTGCTCTAGGAGAAGCGCCATTTAAGTGCACTCAATGTGATAGATCATTCACGTTTCAACAATCGTATCATAAGCATTTACTGTACCATTCGAATGAGAAACCACACGTCTGCAAACATTGTGGTAGAGCATTTAGGGAAATATCAACGTTGCACAATCACGAGAGGATACATACTGGAGAAAAGCCTTTCGCATGCGAGACTTGTGGTATGTATTTTTCACTGAATAGTCTTCTCCTATCCAGACCCTTCGCGAGCCGATGCGAAACATATTTACTAGGTTAACAGCTATATAGAAAAAAAAAGTAGAGAAACTATATATAATATCACAGAGAAAAAGAGTTTACCTGTAAAAAAATATTGTGACTAAAAATTCTCGTTCTTTTCAAAGGCTTAAAATTTCATACAAAAGAACAAATCAGGTTTCGCGTTCCTTTCTCTGACTCAAAATTTGACATAACAACAACACGTAAAAAGGGCAGGGTTATTAATCACCCCTTTTCTGAAATACCTTTAGAAACAATATTTATGACTGTAAAAAAAATGTGCCCATCGACTTCACCAGAACAGACCAATGGAATTGAAACACACTTTTTAACAAAGAAGTATAAGACAGTATTCACTCGTTCTCTTAAGTGCTACTTTTCTGTGTGTGTTCAACAAGAGGATGGAAAAGCTCTTTTTTAAATAAGTTTTGACTGAAGAGATGTAAAAGTGCATAGATGAATGGGTAGCACTTAAATTTAGATTTAATAAATATATTATGGTTTGCTTGTTCTAAGCAGTTGAACTACAGTCTTTACTACATACCCCAATATGGCATTGGCTCACAAATACAGTCAAGCTTCATATTCATTCAGGCCTGTGTAAGTACCTCAAGTCTCCCTCAGTTCTTTTATTGAATATGCAAAAAAGTGCATATATCTTACCGGGAACCTATTGAAATCTCCACGTGGATCAAATCTCCAAACATGTTTTTGTAGAATAAGTTTTACCAAAATACTGCGTATTAAGAAAATACATATTTTCCAAAATACTGTTATTTTAATAGCTTTGAATGTGTTCTCTTTCAGAAAAAAATTGAAAAACTAATGCAGAGGAAGAAAGACAGAGCGTTGCAAGAATTTTGAAACTTTCCGTCTCAAACTTGCAGGATATTTCTTGGCATAGAGGTGTTTAATTTATTTCGCTCCGTTTTAGATATTATATTCAAGATGATCATAAACACGAGGGTGAGATAACCTTATGACAAAATTTTGAGCAAGAATTATTTTCATATTCATTTTGACAACGATTAAATTAAAAATCTTTAATTTTAATTTATCTCTTGTTAACAATCTTTAATAATCATCTATTCTAACTTAAAATCCAAGCAGATTTAATTTTAATTCTTATCAATAGTCCATTGACAGTCTGTTCTTGCACAACATGTGCAATTATTTTTTTATCTGCAGGAATAAAAAATTGATTAAATTTTAATTTTGTCATCCAGACCTAAAGGCATGGATGAATATTTCAACCCAGCCAGAGAGGACCTGTCTCGGGCAACAGGAAAACTGAATACATTCATCCCTGCCACATAATGTATATCTTGTATGATTTGTCAACATCTATAATGACCAGGCAACATGGAAAATAGGAAGTAATAATTGAAGTATTATAAATATTCAAACTTATGCCATATGCCGTTGTTCATATTTTATCTGCTAAGATGTAAGTTGAGGTATTACCTTCTATATCAGTGACACAATTGTGAGGCTGAAATATTGTTGTTGTTTTTTTTTTATCAAAGAGAAAATAGATTCAATAGCAAACATTTAAGATCTTTTTATGAGTCAGTAATGTATTTCAATACACATTAAATAACCATCTTTGCAGCAGGAACATATAACTAAATTTATTATCAATACTAACAATGGTTAAATTTACCTTAGTCAAAGAGAAACGCAGCAAATATTAGAATTACATTTGACATGAATAAACATCAGAAAACAAAAATCAGTCACGCAGAATTTCTGAGCCAGGGAAGGCGTGACAAATTTCTCTCTACATCAATTATTTTGTAAAAAAATGGTGTTCCTCATACACTTTTCTAACAGCATATTATTTGGTTATATAAATATAATATAAATTATTAGATTCTCAAACAAATTACTGTGTAAGTACCTAGTACGTCGTTAAGATTTTTAGGATAGATTCAGACTGCTCTTGGGTACTTTTATTTGAGAAGTCATTCTATATCCTATCTGACGTTATACGTTTATATTTTCAGACAAAACAAAAAGTACAGCAAATTGCAGAAAGGTACCTTAGGAATTTACTCCTCTAAAAGATAGCTAGAAATAAAAAGAATGATTCGTCAAGACAAGTCTCATTTGTACATAAAATGAAAATATATAGATATTAGAAACAACGATGAACTTCTTAATTAGGACAGTAAAAAAATAAACTAAATCTCACAATATATAGATGATTACGAAAATGTTTTTCTTTAGGCATTATTTCAAATACTTAGATAGATTTCAAAACGAGACATGATAAATACTTCTTTTCAATAGGCAAAAGCTTTCGTCAGAGGGTGTCATATTTAGTCCATAGACGAATTCATACAGGGGTAATGCCCTATGCTTGTACCACATGTGGGAAGACATTCCGTTATAAGGTAAGAACGAAATTCAATCCAATAATCCATACTAACTACAAAAAAACGATAAGTAAAATATTGCATGATTATAACTTTAAATGGGCTGGTTTTACACGTTAAAAATTCCACAAGTAATCGCAAGTCCTTTGACAGAACAAATCAAATTTGAGACGCTTATAGTCATTAGTAGAGATTTATAAATTAAAAAGCTCCTACAGAATGCCATTTCACTTTCATCAAGCAAGGACACTTCTGTTTAATACATATAGAATAGTTCATAAGGTTGACCCAACACTAGGTCGCGATTCCATTCGTTACTAGGCTACGACTTGATAATATGACGTGACTCTATTTCCGTCATAAATCAAAAGCAATACACATTTTTCACCCCCGCGTGGCTTTTTACATTTGTGGAATCTCTTTCAACATTTCAAGCAACAATACTACCAAGCTTACATAAAAAAGAAAAAGAAAGAAAGATACCTATATTCTAAAAATTAATCACACAATATGCATAGTTAACTAGACAACTGTTCTGCAAAAATAAATCCTTCGGTCCTGAAACAGGATTAACTAATATTCGAATAGTAGCTACTATACCCAGTAAAATTACAACTTCTACTGAAAGGTGAAAAGTGTAGAGAGCAGGGCAGATGTATTCCTCCGGGGGGAGGGGGCAGATTAGATGCTTTAAAGGGGTCTCGTCAATTCTCAGCTACGCCAAGAAACTTTGTGTACTGATCTACGCCCTAGCATAACGTTTGCACCTCGAGTGACACCATTTTTGGGCTACACTTCTGAAGTAAACGACTAATCGGCCTCGCGTAACTTAGTAACATCTAAAGATGTTCAGTTCAAAGCCATTTAGAATTGCCTTCGTGAAGCGAGGGTTAGCATCCTTTTGTTATTAATGAAGTTTCACAATAGAAGGTTATCAGCTCAGCAGAGTAGCTTCGCCTGATAAACATTTATCATGTGCGTATTAGTTGAACTTGATAGGAACACCAGAATATACAGAAAAATCCACATAAAGCAGAAACGAGCCAACAGATCAATTATAGACACGCATTCAGATATACCTGGATATGTGGCTCTCCACAGATGGTACAAAGCTTTCCAGCAGCAAAAGAGACTTTCAAAATTTGGCTATATACTTCTTTTTCATTAGATCTGCCGTTTAACAGAATCAATCAAACATAGAAAAGAAGAAAAAATACGGATCCCTATAACAAGACTCTGCTGATGATTACTACACTTGGAGGCAGAACAAGTCCAAGTAACCAACCTACTTATGCTACTGCCTTTTGCAGAACTTCTAGAGCCTGTGTCGGTAGATAAACAGCTACAGCAAAAACGAAAGGTCATCAGAAAATTCTGGATCCATATGAACAAGATTTCCGCATAGAGAGCTATCTAACCCATGGCCTGATTTATATTACAGCTGAACAGTTTTAGAGCTGAAGCAGCCACTGGAAAAAGACTAGCATTATTCTCGACAGCGCAACTCAACATCCAGCATAATTAACCTACTGTTTTTGGCATTTTAGTTTTCCCCAATACAACCTCCAAATTGTAATCATCCTCAAGACCAGACTGGCCCTTCAGACGTCATTTTGAAACAATAGTCAAGTGGATAAAAAAAAACATGAAAAATTTAAACAACACATTGCCTGGACTACTTCCAGAATCAAAAACAAGCAGCCTATATGTTCGCCAAGAATGGCAGCGTGCTGAGTTCTTGAAGTTTTCTTTTTTGTTTGTTTTACGCTTCATTTATCTCTATAGTCACATACACTCCCAGGTCATTACCATTTTGAATTGAATATATATTTACAAATTTGTATCAAATATGTATTCTTCATAGTAACACAACAGTAAATAAAGTAGAGATATAACTATAAAACATAGCAATAATAGAGTTGAAGTTCAGAAGCTCGACCCTTGAAAACACGACTGTGTTCCAATCACATTTAAGAAACTTGAGAAACCTAATTTTAGTAGTTTTTAACTATTGCTATTACGAACGATTCATTGTAGCATATAGTCACCTGAGGCTAAAACAGCCCAGACTTTCGGTAGCTTCTTGTGTATGTATACATAAAGAGTGAACGCTTCTTGGGGGCAAAGACATTGGGACAGATATGTTTAAGCCACACTCCCCAGAATTTCGAGTCCAGATGCGGCTTTATCCTCTGTTCTGTCCGAGTTTTAGATAGAATAAAGCTTAAAAACTCAAAGCTTTACGTCTGAAAAACCCTTATATAGAGAAGAAGTCGAATTTCTAGTGATAAGAATACCAATAACTCAAAGTTAATTCAGTTTAATGATTATTGTTATATATTCGAAGTTTAAGGATTAAGATTTGAATTCAGTTTTTGGGCCTTTAACTCGAGGTTTTGATGTCATAAAAAGGACGACTCGAGTCAAGGTATAAAGGGTTAATTACTTATTAACATGTGACAGGAGTTACCGCAATTAATACCTAGTAAAAATGGGAATAATAATAGTACATCTACCAACAATAAAATAAAAAAAAAAAACGATAGAGCTGCATGTTTGGTAAAAGTTTTGGTAGAGTAAAAGTTGTATGTTTTTTTGTTATGATTGTTATTTAATTTCTGCTCGTTTTGGGTTTCTTTTATTCTTTAATAGTAACTTCTGCTGATTTTGAGTTAATGTAGGTTTTTATTTCTTCTGATCTTAAGTTTAATATGTCCTTTACTTTTCTTTGAAAAACTTCTTTTCGGAAAGTTTTTTTTTTATACTTAATGTCATAAAAAGGACGACTCGAGTATCGATATATCGAAATAATTACTAACGAACTTGCAACAAGAGTTACCGCAATTAATGAAAGTAAAAATGGGAATAATAATAGTAGACCTATTAGAAATAAAAACAAAAAAATGGTGGAGCTATATTTTTGGTCAAATCTTTGGTAGAGTTTTACTTTAAACTGAAGGTCATCCAACATTTGACGCAAGATTATTACTGAAAGTTTAGAAAAATGGCAAAAGTGTATGCATAATTCCTACTTTGAATTTGAATACGCCCTCATCTATCTAAGATGGATCACTGACCAACTGATATGGGATCACTGATCGCTTATTGGATCGTTGGTACGCTGATATTGGAGGAAAAGGTATGTTTCGGGCACCAAGGACGGTGATGATACCTGAAAAATCAGCGAATGTCCCATCCTCTGATTTATCCAGATTCAAAGCAATATATCAAAAGCAACTTGATATTCATATAGCCAAATAGCATACAATTCACTGCCATGCTTGCACACATAGGAGGGATGAGCTTGGGAATTCTCACCCACCTTTAAAGGTTGTGCCTGAATATGTTCTTCTGGGGTTTCAGACTTCTTCGCCAAGAAAACCCCACTGATACACATCCTTAAGAGTCAGACCTGTTTACGCATATAAAAAGCAGCATTACTAATTTTTTTTTTCCCCACTTCATAAATTTTGAATCTATAAAGGAACGTTATATCGATTCTTTCTTATTTTATTTGCTTTTCTTTATCTCTAGTGATGATCATTGAACGTTTGGCCAAAATTTAAAAAAAGGCCACAATGGTCATAACAGCCACAACAATGGCTCAAATTCGTATTTCCTGCTACCGTTCTAAAATACCAATAAATAATGGCTAAATGTATAGTCATTCGTATGTATTCAAGGACTTGACGCCCGATTATAAGCATCCGATTACAAGACTGTTATTTTTGGACCCGATTACAAGAACTGTAAATAGCTCACTGAAGGAATATAAAAGAATTAGCTTCAAATTTTGTCGTTTTCAATTATTTTTTTTATTTTGTTATATTTTTTTTATTTTTTTTTAATATATTTTTTTTGTTATATTTTTTATATTTTGCTGATGTTCGTGATCCCCCCCCCCAAAACAAAATATTTAATGCTTTTGATTATACGGACCATCTCCAAAAGCCCCATTCCACAAAAGCAAATATTTTTCTCTGTATACGATTGAAAGACAGCATAATTTTCGGAAATATTTTCCATCTAATCAGGTGATTTAGAACAGACACGGCTTCAAACTTGGGTTATGAACTTCACCTGTTTCAGTAACTCGGTTTGGGGAGAAGGGATAAATGTTCCATTTATAACGGTATACATCAAAAGGAGTTCGTGGATCTCATCAAATTAAGGCAAAAATAATAGTTATTTGAACTTCCTCTCAACATAGTTTACCCCTTTTGTTATTCCATAATTGTTCTTAAATTCTAAGAATTCTTTTTAACCTTGACTTGTTTATAAGAAGACGTTGAAATAACCATTCTTATCAGACAGTGAATATAAAAAAGATAATAATTTTCAGAAAGATCCAGTCTGACACACATCACACATAGTAATTCAACTTTTATTGTTTTGCATGTTTACTATCGTCTTGCTATAAAAATGGCTTTAAATTTTAGATAACTTCATTTTGCAGATAGTAAACCTTTGATAAACAATGACGTTGGGAGCATTTCTCATCTAAATACAAGGAATTCGTCGTATCGTGTCTATACATGGTTTAATGTTTAGTTCAGACACATAAGGGTTTACCAGTCTGTAAAGCTAGTTACTTGAAGTAAAAAAAAAACCTTTATTATCAAACTGAAGAGCAATCAATCATATAGAAAATATGGTCCTAGAAAGTTGGAACAATATTTGATAGCCAACTGAAATTTCTAGTATTGTTTTTAATGGAACAATTTGATTATTTTCTAGTATCAGATTTTGTATTGGTAGTTATATGAAAATATTTACTAAATTATTGAACTATCATTAGGCTAAGGCTATTTCTATCTTCACAAAGTACAAACAATGCTTCATTTTTGATAAAAAGGAAAAAGCAAGCAATTGAAAATATTTCTTTATTCTTAATTTTGAATCACATTGTTTCTTCAAAAACTTGTTTTTACTTTGTTTAAATCATGAGAAATCATAAAAAATTGAACCATCGTACTTCAGTTATATTTATTAAATAGACCTATTTATTATTCTATTTATTTATTATCTATTTATTCTATTATTTTCTATTTATTAAATAGAAAAACTATATTTATTAAATATTTATTATATTTATTTAATATATTTATTAAATAGTTATATTTATTATATTTATTAAATTAATAATTTTATTTATTAAATTTATTAAATATTAAAGAGAATAAATTATATTTATTAAATATTAAATAGGGTATCAGGCGGGTTCGCAAGGCTATATTCCGGAGGAGAGAACAAATTTGAAAAAAAGAAAAACCCATCAAGGGAAAACTAACGTTATAAATTATTCAAATATCGCAAAAACTTCACTTTCAGAGGGGACTTTTCCATGCACTTAAATGAGGTGCGTCCAGAAAATTTGGCACTAAAAATCTACTTTCTCATTGTTGACAGGCTTAGGGATTGAGGGGTTTTGGGTTTCGGATTTCGGGACTGACGTTCGCGAGACCCATGCATTTTCTGTTGCATAAAAAATAACATTCATTTTTTTTTTCAGAAATCTGTGTAATCGATCAACCTTTTCACACCTCAGCTTTTTTACACAATTGTTTTAACTATATATTTTTTTTTAATTTTTACTGCATTTTTTTCTTCTTCAAAAATTCCAGGTTAGTTACAAAAGTCATAAGTGTACCTCAGCTTTGCCACCAACTGAGCCACTGCGACAGCCAACATACGGAATACTTAAGAGACTTATCGACAAAAATGCGGAACATGATCTGATGCAAAATAGCGGACCAGTCGTTGATGAAGAGCGACGAAAAGTATCAAATGACACATTTTCCTTTGAAGAAATACTCAATGAACCGATTAACTCAAATGTGGACTTACTAGCGATAGCCGTTTCCAGTTTAGGAACCTACCCAAGTCCTGTTGTATTTTCCTGGTCATAATAAAATGTGAAATTGGGAGATATTTTAGAAAACAAACCAGTAATTACATAGAAGAAATTTTTTTTTTACAAGTGGGTCAATTGCCAAATAAAACAACCCAATAATTGCGAAATAAAATATCTTGAAACTTGGCAAAGAAGGTACTTTGCTGGTTAGATTAAACCAATGATCCCAAAAACTAATCAGAATTTCATATTTTACTGCTTATTTGAGTTACTATGCTTCCATGAATTTTAAACAATTATTTACTTTTCATTCTAAAATTTTTGTCAATTCGGGACATAAAACCTCAGTTTTAGATTTAATTTGAACAAGGCAAATTGGGAGTCAATTAAATGTTTTGACATAAAAAAATAAAATAAAATAAAGACGGAGGTCATCGACTTGGCTTTTAAACAGTTCACTAAAGTATAAAAATAGAGCATATGTAATTAGATTATCTGCTTTTTATTGTTTTTTTTTTATAAAAAAAACAAACCCGGTCTTGCATAAAAACAAACCCGGTCTTGAACAGGCGAGTTGTAAAATTAGCGAAATATACATGTATAATGCCAATTATTCTCTGGCTACCAAATATGAAAATTTTGAATTGTCATCAAACGAAAGTTTAAAAAGTGCTGACTATAGAAAATCAAAAGGATGACCACGGATGACTATTATATTTTTGTTTTTTTTCCCTTTTTTACTGCTCCTAATTTAGTGCTCAAATTTAAGATATTACGCAACGTTATTTTTATGTCACCATTATTATAATTACTTATGTTATATTTAATTTTACTGACAATAAAACTAGAACTTTTGCTATTAATGTCTACTATAGGTCAACGAATTAGCCAGTATACAACCCGGCTAAATGAGACAGTTCTGTGAGAATTTATTTACTACTGCATTTATAATTATTACTACTACATTTTTACTAGTTTAAATATAGTTCTTGCCTTTGTTTATATCCCACAAGCCAGGGATCGCTCCTTACTTACAGTTTGTTCCCACGAACTGCTTGATTTATTCCGGAGAGGACCAGGGTTTCTTCGTTAGAAAAAAAGACGAAAAAAGCTGAACAAAGTGATATTTATGGGATATTATCCAAGAAAGTAGAAATCATGAGTACAAAGTTAATGATTATTCGGTAGTATTTTAAACAACTCTAAGTTTGTAACAGCAATGAAATACAAAACATTTTTTTCCAATACAAATCTTGGCGTTCAAAAAACAAAAGGAGGCATCATAAATTTGCAAAATAGAAAAAGAAAATGAAGTTCAAACTTTTTGCAGGATCAGATTTTCTTTCAAAAATTTAATCTATTATAACATTATACCTATAATGTCGATAAACAATGTATTAAATCTGTTCAAATATGTAAAGTTTAGAGTGTTCAGACGAGTTCTTATTCGTTTTTATGATATTTTATTGAGACATCAAGTTGTCTCTACAGTGTTTATTTTTTGACCTTGTAGTTTTGTAGTTTCTAACCTTGTCATCTTTGGTCTTTTAGTTTTTTAAATTGATTTTTCATTTTTATTTTTAAAGGTGCGTTCTTATCTTAGATATCTTTTACGTTTTTCCCATATAAGAGGCTACAAAGAATTATATAGAAGTTTAATATATAATGGTTTGATATTTATTTTAACAAACAAAAGTTCTATCTAATAACTAAAAGACTAAAAAAAATAAATAAAATTAAAGATCTGAGTGTAACTGAATACTATGTCATCATTTGGATACATAGTTCGTAAAATCATTTGGGATCTAATGATTTTACGAGGGAATTATAAGGGAGGGAATGCCTGAAGCCTCAAAGAGGCTTCAGTATGCCCGAGAACATAGAATACCAACGCACAAAGTTTTCTCATTAGGACAACTCTTCTACGCATTGAAGAATCTGCAACACTTCAACATGTCACTAGATTTTAGTTTATCCCAGGTATTGTATTATTTAAAATAATAATCCTTCTAGTTCCTTCTTTAGTACCATTATCCTTTGACACAGATACGCATACGGATATAGCTCCTCCCCCTTGAGATTAGTCAGAAGCCCAGCAAAGGGATAGAAAAACGGTGTAAATATGCACCTCCATGGGCCAGACTAAAATCAGGGGCAAGATCGTTCAACAACCGAGCTAGAATTTTATTATGCCTAGTTGATAGAAATTAAGTTCCAGATGGCCAAGGTGCCCCATGGCCGTCTCCTAGTTTTCAAGGAAAAAGAAAACCCCATCAAGAAGGTTTGTTATAACGATATCTTTACAAACATTCGACAGAACTAAACCCCCGTGCAACTCAACCGCATTTAACTAAACCCCCGTGCAACTGAACCACCGTGTAACTGAACCATCGTGCAACTGGACCACCGTGCAACTGAACACTCGTGTAACTGAACCATCTTGCAACTGAACCAAAGCACCGAAGCAGGTAATTAACCTTTTTCAAACCAAACGATAAACAACTACGAGCGTAGAAAATACCACAAAATGAAAACAACAAAATAAGCGAAGTGGTGAAAAAAAAAATACAGTATGTAGACGGTGAGAGCCGCCGTTTACTCCCCCCCCCCGCAAAAAAATCCCTTAAGGAAAATACCCCGCGGAAAATACCCCCCTCCCAGAAAATACCTACCCGTGGAAAATCTCCCCCCCCCCAAAAAAAAATACCTCTTGCGGTTGGGTAGTCTCCAATCACTTTCGGCTTATAAAAAAAGACTATAAATCCCAGGAGATTATCAAACAATTTCTACCTCCATCCTGCTGTCATCTCCCCCTTAGAGCTAATTCTGTATTTATTTGAAGGCTCAATGAGAGCTGAGATGTCTTGGCATCAAAATACACCTTTTGAGGTATCTTCCTCTCTTCCTAGCTACAAAACAATCAGATAACCCCATTGCAGAAGTTTCAATTCCTTTTTAATTTTTTTTTATTTGTCTATTGCTTACAGATAGTATTTGTCATTGGGAAACATACGGAAATTTTTTTATGCGGGGGTTTTCTGGAGGATCTTTCATGAGAAGAAATTATTTGCACGCAGGGGGGGGGGGCATGATTTACACATAAATTCCTCTTTTCCACTACCCTTGGAACGTCTCAATTAAACTAAAAATGACATGACTCAAAGAAGATTTTAAAATTTTGAAAACCATAATTTCCGCGAGGGGGGTGTTTTCCAGGTGATGGGGTTTCCGTGGGTGGTGGAGGGGAATTTTCCGCGGGGTAGGGGGGTAAACGCTTAGACCCGTAGAAAGTGACATGGTGAAGGAAACCCCCATTAACAGACATAAAAAAGAGAAATAAATCTGGATTTAAGAGTTTATGACGTCCGATTTTCTTTGTTTTTGTGACAATAAAACAGAGCATTTTTATAAATTATCTTGACAGCAATTTATATAAAGACTTAAAAAAGCAAACAATTCCAACAAGGTTGAACTTGTAAAGATTCCAACTTGTGTTTTACCCAATGTAAGTACGGTGGTTTAGTTGCACGAGGGTTAAGTTACATGAGGGTTCAGTTGCACGGTGGTTTACCACTTTGCTTATTTTGTTGTTTTTTGTGGTATTTTCTACGCTCGTAGTTGTTTATCGTTTGGTTTGAAAAAGGTTAACTACCTGCTTCGGTGCAGTGGTTCAGTTGCACGAGGGTTCAGTTGCACGGTGGTTCAGTTGCACGATGGTTCAGTTACACGGTGGTTAGGTTGCACGGTGATTCAGTTGCACGGTGGTTCAGTTGTACGGTGGCTCACTTGCACGGGGTTCAGTTACATGGTGGTTCAGTTACACGGGGGGTTAGTTAAATAGGGTTGAGTTGCACGGGGGTCGAGTTGCACGGGGGTTCTGTTGCATGAGGGTTCAGTAGCACGAGGGTTCAGTTGCACGGGGGTTCAGTTGCACGGTGGTTCAGTTGCACGGTGGTTCAGTTGCATGGTGGTTCAGTTAGAGGGGTTCAGTTGCTTGGGGTTCAGTTACACGGTGGTTCAGTTACAACGGAACCCGATATGAGATATTTGAAACTAATGAGCTTCTACTTAATATAGTTACATAATATAGTTGCGGCGAATGGTTCACTACAATGACTTGACACTTAGTCATGGCTAAGTCGCGACTAAACACTAATCCTTCACGTTCTGCAAATTTACCAATGGGCATGAAATCAGCCGACAAAGATCTATAAGATAAATTTTTCTCATTTTCAAAACTTTCTTCTATTTATTAGGTATGACCAGTTTGATGATGTATAACCAGTATGATGAAATATGAGGTAGCCTATGTCTTGAATTCATCATGATGAATAATCTGTTATTAATGTTCATTTTCTAAATCAGTAGTTCCCAACCTTTTTCAAATCTTGTACCCCCTCCCAAAAAAAAAAATTCATCCTGGAGCCCCCCCCCCCCCCTACAAAAATTAAGAGAAAAAAAAAATGATGACAGACAAAGCCATAAATCTGGAGTTGCATCAAGTTTATTTCTATATTTGTTTTTGATAAATGCATAGGATGGCAATTCCCTCTCAACAAGTACCGAGCTTTTGAAAGGCAGCAGCCACTTCAGGGCTTTATCACCAAAGCTCTTATATTCTTTCCTTGGTCGTGCACAGAACTCAGTAAGATTTGCATGTTTAAACTTGGAACGCACAGAAGAATCTGTGGAAATTTCAATTAATGCCTCAGTATCTGAGATTGACAAGTTGGTTGCTTGCTCAAAAAAGGTGCGATCAAGGGGATCTGAAACCCAGTTCTCTTTACTATTTCACTCCGGAAAGTACTCGCGGAAAAGAATTTCGATCTAAATCATCAAGAAAAAAATGTTTCAAATGTTGCTTACCTGAAAGATTTTAGAGTGCAAAAGGGAATATATTTTGACTTTTCTAACTCCTCCCGCCCTAAATTAATTTTAAGCCTTGTTCTAGTTAAACGACTTTCGTTGTATCTCGCTAGTCCTTTTACATACAACTAATCAAATTTGAGACGCTTATAGTCATTAGAAGAAGTTTTAGAAACTAATAATCTCCTACTGAATATCATTTCACTTTCATCAAGTAAGGGCATTCTTTTTAATAAATATAGAATAGGTTCATAACGTTGATCAAAGACTGGTTCGTGATTCAATCTGTGACTGCCACAACTGCCACGATTAAATATGCCAAGACTTGATACTACAACGTGACTCTTAATTTCCGTCATCAAACAACACCACACACGTAAATGTGTTCTGTATTTGTGTGTTTAGTCGTATTTTTTTCTTTTACGCTTTTGTTTATGCTCCAACTTTCTTTTTTTGTATGACGGGTTTTCAAATAAATTATTATTATTATTAAAGTATTTTTGCCAATGACCTTTTTTTTAGCCAAAGAAGATATTGCCCAGAGGGTGGGTTAGGGGGTTAGAACCCCTCCCGAAATATTTTCTGGAATTTCTGGATGAGCAATAACTAAATTTTAGAAGTAAGTTAATAGACTTTTCCAATGAAACTTTTCACGCTTGATCAGATCTTGAATCTCCATTCCATATCTTTAATTCTTGAATAGTTTGCTTATGATGATTGTTATGAATTTAGACGATAATTGCAGTTTTATGGATTTTGACGTTAACCTAGTGTGAAAGGACTTGCTTAAGTGTGAAAAGTTATACTTAACATAACGTAGCTGAACTATTTAACACAGAAAATTACGTTCGTCAAGTGAAAGTCGTTTTACATAATTTCGCTCACGCGTTTTCCTGTTGAATTAATCGTATATTTTCACAACGACAAGCCGCCTGCTTAGCGTTCATATTACAACCGCAAATAACATATAAAAAGAACTTTGCGTAAAAAATAGAAAAATTATAAGTATACCAGATATTTAAATACTTATTAGCTAAATCTTACCTTTATATAAGCGGAAAAGGAAGAGCAGAGCTCAGTTAGACCATTTTTCACTCTTGACAAGATATCATACATGAGGCCAAGATTCAGAGTTCGATTTTCCTCAAGAAGGACGTCAAGTCCCTTTTGAACTATAGCTGTCAGATGCTCACTGATAAGTTGCTTTTCAACGGTGGCTATTAGACTTCGTCTTAAAAAAAAAACATAGCATAAAGATAGCTTTCTCACATTTATGCTTTTTTTTTTAGAAAAATTTAGATACATTTTTCTAGAATTTTTTTTTTTTCTAGAAAAAAGATATTTTTTTCAGAAAAAGCAGTGAAAACATGTTTCCCAATATTGATTTTACGAGAAATGGGCGTGGCATTTTTATACAAAGAAAATTGAACAATGTTGTAAAATTTCAGACAAACTACAAATCTGATACTGCATGGATATCAGATTTGTTCTTTTTGCTCTTTTGTCGTAACATGTAAATAAAAACGAGGCTATATATTTCAGAGGTTTCACATTAATTAGTGCCCTCTTTTTACGCGTGAGAGTATAATTTTGCCATTTGATAAAGGTTTAACAGATAATTTAGTTAATGATACAGTTCAGCAATGAGATAATGAATTAGTTATTAACTAGATAATTCAGTTTGTGCTTTAGTTTTGATCAGTATCCAACGCTTTAGCGTTACCTATAGTAAATGGCCATGAGGCTTCAATGTATTATGTGTAATTTAGTTATGTTTTTTTTTTAAGTCACTTTATATGGAAGGGGTGGTAAAGCAAACTTCGGAGGGGTCTCATTCGATTGGAAACCAAAAATTCTGGAGACCTTCGTAAGAGTCAAAAGTGATTGAAGGGCAGACATCCCCCCCGCCCTTTTTCTCCAAATGCATCCGATAAAAATTTTGAGATAGCCATCTTGTTCAAACGCCCCAGAGGTCAAATAACTATGCCTCTGAAGTTGACAATATCCCCATAGCCCTCAGGGCAAGGGCTGTAAGTTATGCCTGTTGCCTATGCGGAGAGGGATAATGAAAAGGAACGAAGGGTAACCGTCTGCCACCCCTCTTGCCCTTTTACATACCCCCAAGTCCCTTTTACACTGACAGAAATCTTAGAAAGCCATTTTATTCAAAATAGTCAAAAAGTCTAACAATTATACCCCCAGGGGTGCCACGCCTCTACAGCCCCCGGGGAAGGAATGTAAATTATGCAAGCTGTCCTTTTTTTACATGCAGGACTTATCATTGCAAAAGGTGAGATGTTTGATCCTAAGTATGTACGAAAAGGTTAAGGTTATTGAGATGAAATTTCGGAGAATGTTCAGCTAAATTAAAAGAAAGTATTTGCATCCAAGTTATCAAAACGGCCTATCTGCAATATCTTGGGAACAGGAAGGGTATTACATTGTTCAGTTTTACATTTATGGGAAGGGAGCCGGTTACTAAATTATCATATAATATAAGGAGAGTACACTAAAAGTTCTAACAAAAAACTCAATGACATGTCACATTGCAACGGGCTTACATATTTAACAAACGCAATCTTATAGTCCTTTAAAGATATGTTTAAAAACTTGAACATATATTTTAGTCATATATTCATACTCTAAAACAGCAACGAATCTTCTTTTTGAATTTCCTTTCCTCACTGGTTTTATAGACATGGTCCAATTGACCTTTGGATTTTCTAATAATTGAATGCTAAAATAATGACTTTTTTTCTGCCATTTCTAATATTTTTCATTTCTACTTAGGTTTCAAATAGAATGAAAGTGTGTTTTTTATTAATTTCCTGGTGGCAAAGGAACTCTCATAGGTTTTTAAATGAAAAATCTTAGTTAATGTAGGTTTTAAAAGAAAAAGAAGGTTTTAAAGGAAATTCCTGGGGGTAAAGAACCCTCATAAGTTTTTAAATGGAAAATATTAGGTTGCCCTCCATTTTTATGGTCACTTAAATGGGCACTAAAACTCTAATTTCCATTCGAATGAGCCTAATTTTCGCGGGCACTAATTTCCATTCGAATGAGCCCTTCCGCGATATTCTAGGACCACTGGGTCGATACAATCACCCCTGGAAAAAAACAACAACAAAAAAACAAATAAACATCCGTAATCTTTCTTCTTGCAAAAAATACAAAATTCCACACTTTTGCAGATAGGAGCTTAAAACCTCTACCGTAGGGTTCTCTGATACGCTGAATCTGACGGCGTTATTTTCATTAACGTTCTATCACATGATCACATGAGCAATAAAAATTTGAAGGTAATTTTCTCCTGAACGATGGTTGTATCATATTTAAAACAGCAACGAATCTTCTTTTTGAATTTCCTTTCCTCATTGGTTTTATAGACATGGTCCATGACCTCTGGATTTTCTAACAATTGAATGCTAATATAATGACTTAAAAAAAGTAGTTTGTTCAGTTTAACGCTTTAATTCTGTTTTCTTTTGTTCTAATCGCAGAATATTTTTCAAGAACCCATTCAGGTCGGTATTGTAGATTTCTCAGATATTTAATTAAAACATTAACAAACAGTATATAAGCATAGTAAATAGAAGTATATTACAAAATAGCAACACCATACAGAATTAATAAATAGTTAAGCCAAGTAATCAATAAAAAGAACAAAAATGAATGTTACAGCTAATTATTAGATTGCACTTTGTTTTTAAAGAAAATTGATGAAAAATAGCAAAAGCTTTAGAAAATGCTATAAAATGAAATCGAAAACAATAGCGATTCCAGGGGCCCCAACAATCCTCCCCCACCAGGGTCCAGCCCCCACCCCACCCCTCCAGGATCCCCTTCCTTTTTTTCTTTTTTTTTCTTAGAATGAAAAAAAGACAATTTTTTGGAATTTTTTTTTCATTTCTGAAAATGACATGCAATCTGGTGAACAGTTTTTGGATTTTTTCTTTTGCGGCCATCTCACCGGTATTCTATGGTTGGGCGTCTAAATTCTTTGTTTATTCGATGTTTTCGATCATTATTGATTGTGCACTGGAAGGATACACACATAAGTAGCATTTAAAAAAGTAAAGGTGAATTTTTCGAGCAAGTGGGTTTGTATGAAAGAGTTGTCGTAGTATGTCTACAAATATTTGAATTGCGAAACAAGCACTAATGGTGACATCATTGGAAACGTATGCGAGCGTTGTTGTGGCAGTGAAAGATTGAATTTATTTGGAGTATCAAAAAAATTCAACATCGCTGATGGTGGATATGCGAGAGTCAAACTTCCAGAGATGATAGTGCTCAAAGACAACGCAAGATTAAAACTAATAGTTGATGACGAGGGCCAACTTCTTGCTTATACTTTTGGTAACGCGTTACCTCTTGAAACATAATATCATCATCTTTGTGGTATTACCATTCAACAGAACGTAAAAGCAAGACGAGCGTATTCTACCATAAATATCATAAATCATATCATGTCTATTTGTCAGAACTGTAACCTTTGTAAAAATAATGTGGTACTAGACAGTGTAATCGAGAGCAAAACTAAAAGGGCATGGACAGATAACATCGCCAAGGAAATTAAAGAAAATTCAATGAAAAGCAAAGCATCAAAGAACGTTAACAGTACCACTGGTAGTTTACCATCAGATATCATCATTGAACAGAATAATAGCAATGATGAAAAAGTGAAAATGAAATACTTCAAGAAATTATGTGCAAATATTATTATCGTAGCATTGAACGGTGACAAAAACAAGTATTTGAACTATGAAAAAAAAACACTACTGGTGAAAAAATTGGAAATGTGTGTGTGCATTGTGACAGAGAGAGATTAAACTTCTTTGGACTACTGAAGCGTGGCGCGCCACGTTAAGTGATCTTAAACAAACCTAAATGTATGCATGTCTCTCTCACTATACCCTTGTGTCTGAGCGGGTGTGCTGCCATCTATAACTAAACGTGAAAAGATGGCAGTAGTTGAGGTAGTGAAAAGGTGTCGCCATCTATACTTTTTTAAATGTAAAAAACTCATTTATGCGCCTGTAACCGTAGTACTCTATGGCTGATCATCGACACTAGTTTTTAAGACTTTTCTTTATATTTGAAAGTTTTGTTACCAAGGATATGAAATTAAAATGTTTTTCGTCTCTTGGATCCGTCTATCTTAGGTTCAAATAAGAGCAAAGGCTTTTTTTTATATTCATTCATCAATTAAAAGACTTGGAATTAACCAAGTAGCTGAGTTTGTTCTATACTAAAGTACTTTTTTATTAATTTTTGATACTGACTCACCAATTATGAGACATAGAATTTACCATGTAGCTGAGTCTATATGTTTGGTTTTTTAAGTGCAGTTGGAATCGGTAGATGGTAATCAGGAAGTAGCGAAAAGCGCTGTTTCAATTGAAAACCAATCACTTAAAATACCAGCTTCCAAAAATTATGCACCTATTTCCAGGGTTACAAACTGGACACTTTTTATGTCAAAAGAACCCATTTCCATGTGCCGGGCCACAATGACATAAAAGCGCAAAAAAGTGACACATTTTGGAAATTTGGGACATACAAGCGACACATTTTGTAAATTTATGGCCTAAAACGAAACATTTCCCTAGTGAATATATATTTTGGTAAAAAAAATGTTACTTTTCACCAAAGTAGTGCTTTTTCTCCTTTTTTTTTTGCTTCCAGGTTTTGCCAGAGCTGTCGTAATTAAAGGATTTTCTCCAAAGTAAGGGATTTACATGTTTACATGAGTTTCGTGCTTTCACAGTAAGTGATTGTGTATCAATGTTTTATATGTGTTTTTTTCATCATTTTTTATTTTAACTGATCACTTTGAAAGAGACACATAGCGTGTTTGGTGAATAATGCAACTGGTAAAAAAAAAAAAAAAATAACCTTCAGTTTTTGAGATTTCAAGATGGACACATATTTGATAGAAATGACACATTTTTGGATGCTCAGGGGACGGACACATTCATCTACAGAAAAAAATTGGCAGCCCTTCATATTTGTAGAATTGTTGAGATGTAATCGTTTCCATAGCAAAATAAACCTCAGGTTATTTTTGGTTTCTTCACTCTCATGTAAAATGTTCGCGGTTCATTAAACGTCTTTCAAACTGCCCTTGTATGTCTTTCCAAGGCATACAATGAGTATTTTTGCGTTCTTAAAAAGGAGATCTTTATTATTAGTTCATCTCATATAATGAACAGCACGTAATTGTTAGGTTCGTCTTTTGCACAAAAATGAGGCACCGTTTGAATTCTTAAAAGGCTTGCTTTAAATTAAGTCGTAAATCTCTATCGGAGTGATAATTGACTGAAATTAGATAAGTCGATTGCGCAAGGCGATAAACTGCAATTTACAGTCTTTAGAAAGGGTGATAGTTCTTGTCTTTAAAACTGTCATTATGATTCCTGTGAACACCCATGCATTAAAAGGTAGTTGTCTTATCCGAAAAAAGAAAAACAGATTTTTTTTTGTCTTCCGATCATTTTGGGCCTGCTCCAAAATAAAATTATAATGTAAGTTTTTTTTTCTATAACTGATATTGCACACTTGAGAAAACTTCAGATTCACTGATCAAGGGGTATAATTCATTGCAGTATTCAATATTAGCCACACGGATGACTTCCTCTCTTACAATGGATGATTTTTTCTAGTACCATTGCGTTTTCTTGTAATAACTATTTTTTTTTTTAATCTTCTCTAGTGTTTCTACTCACTAAAGCCATTTCAGTAAAGCCATCTACGGCAGGCACGTACGCAGGAATTTGTTTCGGGGGGGGGCCAAATCCTTCAAACCCATTATTCTGTGAGAAAAATCAGAAAATTATGGGAAAAGGAGAAAAATCATGAGATTTCGGAGGGGGCCCAGAGGCCCCCCCCTGCGTACGTCCCTGATCTACGGTGGACATGTGGGGTAGGTCTCGTTTTAATTCTGGATCAGTTCTAAAGGGCTCGGCACACGTAGCTGATTTCGCGAACCGATTTCAGCATCAGTGGACAAACGATAGCAGTAAGAAAAATTTGTTGAAAAAAATAAATTATTACGCGAGATTTTCAAAACAAAAAATCATGGACACAAATAGTCAACTGGAGTTTATTAAAAGTTGCATAGTTGATCTCAGCTTAGTTCTCATCTTAATTTTAAGCTCAGTAGCGGGGTTTCTAACCACAGACATCTCTGGCTGACTATTCAAGTACATCCCAAATCTTTTGTGATGACCACGATGAAAATCGGTGCTGATTTTGTAAATGTGTACCGAAAACTAGAAAGTTTTTCAAACCCAAGTCGACGCCGAATTCTTTTAAAATCGGCGCTGATTTGGAAATCAGTTCCCCAAATCAGCCACGTGTGCCCAGCCCTTAAGCGAAGAAAGACTTATATATCATAGGCAGGGCTAAGTAAAGAACGATATTGACACAATGTGTTATTTATTTATTTCTTTCTTTGTTTGTTTTAGACCAGGGCACTTCGTATCCAAGGAGTTGTCGCAGAAACTTCGAAAAGGGCTCATTTGATTGAAAATTGGAAGGACTTGTACCATTTTTAATAGCCGAAAGTGATTGGAGGGCAACTAACACCCCTTCCACGCTCACCATTTCCCCAAACACATTCAATCAAAATTTTGAGATAGCCATTTTGTTCAAGGTAGTTGAAAGATCTGGGAAATATGTCTTTGAGGAGACTCCCCCCAGAGCCCACAAGACAAGGGTTATAAATTATACACTGGGGGCATATAAGTTTTGTATAGCAAGCATTGTCGTAGAAACTTCAAAAAGGGCTCATTCGATTGGAATTCAAAGGGCTAGTGCTCTTTTTAACTAGTTGAACGTGATTGGAGGGCAACAAACCCCCCTCGAACGCCCACCATTTTCCCAAACACATTCAATCAAAATTTTTAAACAGCCATTTTGTTCAACGTGGGTTGAAAGTTCTGGGAATTGGGTCTTTAAGGATGATAACCCCCTCAGAGCCCTCAGGGCAAGGGTTGTAAGTTATGCCTTGGGGGCATATAAAGTTTTATAGAAAGCGTTGTCGTAGAAACTTCAAAAAGGGCTCATTCGACTGGAAACTGAAAGGGCCAGTGTCCTTTTTAATAGTTGAAAGTGATTGGAGTGCAACTAACCCCTTTCTAACGCTCACCATTTTCCCAAACACATCCAATCAGTATTTTGAGATAGCCAATTTGTTGAAGTAGTTGAAAGTTCTGGGAATTAATTCTTTGAGGATGATAAACCCCTCATAGCCCTCAGGGCATGGTTTGTAAGTTATTCCTTGGGGGAATATAAGGTTTTTATAGAAAGCATCGTCGTAGAAACTTCAAAAAGGGCTCATTCTATTGGAAATTAAAAGGGCTAGTGCCCTTTTTAATTGTTAGAAGTGATTGGAGGGCAGGTAAACCCGCGCTCGGGCCCACCAATTTCCCAAACACATCCAATCACAATTTTGAGATAGAAATTTTGCTCAACTTAGTTGAAAGTTCTGGAAGTTTTGTCTTTGAGGATGACAAACCCCCAACACGCCTCAGGGCAAGGGTTATAACTATACCCTGGGGGCATATAAGGTTTTTATAGATAGCGTTGTCATAGAAACTTCAAAAGGGGCTCAATCAATTGGAAATTGAGAGGGCTAGTGCCCTTTTTAATAGTCGAAAGTGACTGGAGGGTAACTAAACCCTCTCTCACGCCAACCATTTTCCCAACATATCAAATAAAAATTTTGAGATAGCAATTTTGTTCAACGTAGTTGAAATTTCTGGAAATTCGGTCTTTGAGGATGAGAAACCCCCCACATCCCTCCAGACAAGAGTTGTGAGTTATGCCCTGGGGGCATATTTAGTTTTTATAGAAAGAATTGTCGCAAAAAAAACTTCAAAAAGGGCTCATTTGATTGATAATTGAAAGGGCTAGTGCCCTTTTTAATAGTAGAAAGTGATTGAAGGGCACTAACCCCCCTTTTACGGCCACCATTTCCCCAAACACATCCAATCAAAATTTGGAGATACCCTTTTTTCAACTTAGCTGGAAGTTCTATAATTTATGTCCTTTAGAATGACGACTCCCCCCCCCCCCAGTCCTCAGGGCAAAGGTTGTAAGTTTTCCCTGGGAGCATATAATGTTTTTATATAAAGCGTTGTTGTAAAAACTTCAAAAAGGCTCATTTCATTGAAAATTAAAAGGGCTAGTATCCTTTTTAACAGTCAAAAGTGGTTGAAGGGCAACTAGCCCCCCCTCTCACGCCCACCATTTCCCCAACCACATCCAATCAAATTTTTGAGACGGCCATTTTGTTCAACGTAGTTTAAAGTTTATGAAATTAGGTATTTGAGGATGGCAACTCCTTATAACCCCCAGGGCAAGGGTTGTATCTTATGCCCTGGGGGCATATAAGGTTTTTATACAAAGTGTTGTTGTATAAACTTCATAAAGGGCTCATTCGATTAGAAATTAAAGGGGCTACTGAAAGGGGAGGATGACAAACCCCTCACAGCCCTTAGGGCAAGGTCTTTAAGTTTTACCCTGGGGGAATATAAGGTTTTTATAGAAAGCGTTGTCGTAAAAACTTCGAAAAGGGCTCATTCGACTGGAAATTGAAAGGGCTAGCGCCCTTTTTTAATAGTTTAAGTGACTGGAGGGCAACTAACCCCTCTCTCACGCCCACCATTTTCCCAAACATATCTAATCAGTATTTGGAGATAGCCATTTTGTTCAACGTAGCTTAGTTCTGAAAATTAGGTCTTTGAGGATGATAACCCCCCTCAAAGCCCCCATGGCAAGAGTTGTGGGGCATATAAAGTTTTTATAGAAAGCGTTGTCACAGAAACTTCAAAAAAAGTTCATTCAATTGGAAATTGAAAGGGCTAGTGCTCTTTTTAAAAGTCAAAAGTGATCAGAGGGCAACTAATCCCCCTCTCATGCCCACCATTTCCCCAAACACATCCAATCAAAACTTTCAGATAGCCATTTTGTTCAACGTACTTTAAAGTTTATGAAATTAAGTATTTGAGGATGGCAACTCCCTATAGCCCCCAGGGCAAAGGTTGTATGTTATGTCCTGGGGGCATATAAGGTTTTTATACAAAGTGTTGTTGTATAAACTTCATAAAGGGTTCAATCGATTAGAAATTGAAAGGGCTAGTGCCCTTTTTAAAAGTCGAAAGTGATGGGAGGCAACTAACCCCCCTCTCAGGCCCACTATTTTCCTCAAACACATCCAATCAAAACATTGAGATAGCCATTTTGTTCAACGTAGTTTAAAGTTTATGAAATTAGGTATTTGAGGATGACAACTCCCTATAGCCCCCAGGGCAAGGGTTGTATATTATGCCCTGGGAGTATATAAGGATTTTATACAAAGTGTTGTTGTATAAACTTCATAAAGGGCTCATTCGATTTGAAATTGAAAGGGCTAGTGCCCTTTTTAATAGTAGAAAGTGATTGGATGACAATTAACCCCCCTCTCACGCCCACCATTTCCCCAAACACATCCAAGCAAAATTTTGAGATAGCCATTTTGTTCAACGCAGTTGTAAGTTCTGGAAATTATGTCTTTGAGGATGACAAACCGTCCACACATCTCAGGTCAAGGGTTGAAAGTTATGCCCCGGGACAAATAAGGTTTTTTATAGATATCGTTGTCTTAGAAACTTCACAAAGGGCTCATTTCATTGAAAATTTAAAGGGCTAGTACCCTTTTTAACAGTCAAAAGTGATTGGAGGGCAACTAGCCCCCCCCCCCTCTCAAGCCCACCATTTCCCCAACCACATCCAATCAAAATTTTGAGACAGCCATTTTGTTCATCGTAGTTTAAAGTTTATGAAATTAGGTCTTTGAGGATGATATCCACCCCACAGCCCTTAGGGCAAGGTTTGTAAGTTTTGCCCTGGGGGCATATAAGGTTTTTATAGAACGCATTGTCGTAAAAACTTCAAAAAAGGCTTATTCGACTGGGTATTGAAAGGGCTAGTGCCCTTTTTAATATTTTAATTGACTGGAGGTTAACTAACCCCTCTCTCACGCCCACCATTTTCCCAAACACGTCTAATCAGCATTCGGAGATAGCCATTTTGTTCAACGTAGTTGAAAGTTCGGAGAATTAGGTCTTTGAGGATGATAACCCCTCTCAGAGCCCTCAGGGCAAGGGTTGTAAGTTATACCTTGGGGGCATATAAAGTTTTTATAGAAAGCGTTGCCATAGAAACTTCAAAAAATGCTCATTCAATTGAAAATTGAAAGGGTTAATGCCCTTTTTAATATTCAAAATTGATCGAAGGGCAACTAACCCCCCTCTCATGCCCACTATTTCCCCAAACACATCCAATCAAAATTTTGAGATAGGCATTTTGTTCAACGTAGTTTAAAGTTTATGAAATTAGGTATTCGTGGATGACAACTCCCTATAGCCCCCAGGGCAATGGTTGTACGTTATGCCCTGGGAGAATATAAGGTCTTTATACAAAGTGTTGTTGTATAAACTTCATAAAGGGCTCATTCGATTGCAAATTGAAAGGGCTAGTGTTTTAATAGTAGAGAAGGATTGGAGGGCAACTAACCCCCCTCTCACGCCCAGAATTTCCCCAAAAACCTCCTAACAAAATTTTGAGACAGCCATTTTACTCATTCAATTGGAAATTGAAAGGGCTAGTGCCCTTTTTAAAGTCAAAAGTGATCGGAGGACAACTAACCCCCCTCTCATGCCCACCATTACCCCAAACACATCCAATCCAAAATTTTAAGATAGCCATTTTGTTAAACGTAGTTTAAAGTTTATGAAATTAGGTATTTGGGGATGACAACTCCTTATAGCCCCCAGGGCAAAGGTTGTACGTTATGTCCTGGGGGCATATAAGGTTTTTTATAGATAGCGTTGTCGTAGAAACTTCAAAAAGGGCTCATTCAATTGGAAATGAAAAGGGGTAGTGCCCTTTTTAAACGTCGAAAGTGATTGGGAGGCAACTGAAACCTCTCTCATGCCCACTATTTCCCCAAACACATCCGATCAAATTTTTCCCAAACACATCCAATCAAAATTTTGAGATAGCCGTTTTGTTCAACGTAGTTTAAAGTTTATGAAATTAGGTCATTGAGGATGACATCACCCTATAACCCACAGGGCAAGGGTTGTAAGTTATGCCCTGGGGGCATATAAGGTTTTTATACAAAGTGTTGTTGTAGAAACTTCATTAAGAGCTCATTTGATTGGAAATTGAAAGGCCTAGTGCCCTTTTTAATAGTAGAAAGTGATCGGAGGGCAACTAACCCCCCTCTCACGCCCACCATTTCCCCAAACACATCAGAGCAAAATTTTAAGATAGCCATTTTGTTCAACGCAGTTGTAAGTTCTGGAAATTATGTCTTTGAAGATCACAAACCTTCCACACCTCTCAGGGCAAGGGTTGTAAGTTATACCCTGGGGGCATATAAGGTTTTTTATAGATAGTGTTGCCGTAGAAACTTCAAAAAGGGATCATTCAATTGGAAATTAAAAGGGGAAGTCCCTTTTAAATAGCCATTTTGTTCAACGTAGTTGAACATTCTGGAAATGAGGTCTGAGGATGCCACCCCCCTTCCCATTGTCCTAATGGCTAGGGTTGTAAGTTATGCTCTGGGGGTTATATAAGGTTTTTATAGAAAGGGTTGTCTTGGAAACTTCAAAAAGGGCTCATTCAATTGTAAATAGAAAGGGCTAGTGCCCTTTTCAATAATAGAAAGTAATTGGAGAGCAACTCAACCCCCGTCTCACACTCATCATTTCCCCAAATATATCCAATCCAAAATTTTTAGATTTTTTTCAACGTAATTGAAAGTTCCGGAAATTAGGTCTTTGAGTAGGTAAACCCCCACAGCCCTCAGAATAAGGGTTGTAAGTTACGCCCTGGAGGGCATATAAGGTTTTTATAGAAAGCGCTATTGTAGAAACTTGAAAGAGGGCTAATTCAATTGGAAGTTGAAAGGGCTAGTGCCCTTTTTGATAGTCGAAAGTGATTGGAGGGCAACTAACTCTCCTCTCACGCCCACCATTTCCCCGAACACATTCAACGTAGTTGAAGAGTCTAGAAATTATTTCTTTGAGTATGACATCCCCCCACAGCCCTCAGGACTAAGGTTGTAAGTTATGCCCTGGGAGCATATAAGGTTTTCACAGAAAGCATTGTCATAAAAACTTCAGAAAGGGCACATTCGATTGGAAATTGAGACGGCTATTGCCCTTTTAGTAGTCGAAACTAGTCGGAGGGAGAATCATCCCCCACGCCCATCATTCCCCCAAACATTTACGATCAAAATTTT
Source organism: Artemia sp. Qi Xiang Cuo (assembly GCF_049724085.1). Taxonomy (NCBI): domain Eukaryota; kingdom Metazoa; phylum Arthropoda; class Branchiopoda; order Anostraca; family Artemiidae; genus Artemia; species Artemia sp. Qi Xiang Cuo. The sequence goes on along the minus strand of NC_142811.1, from coordinate 43,128,701 downwards.
GATAGAGCCATTTTGTTCAACGTAGTTGAAAGGTCTGGAAATTATGTCTTTGAGAATGACAACCCTCCCCCTATAGATCTCAGGACAAGGGTCGTAAGTTATGCCCTTGGGGTAGATAAGGTTCGAATAGAAAGTTTTGTCGTAGAAGCTTCAAAAAGGGCTTATTCGATTCGAAATTGAGAGGACTAGAACCTTTTTTATTAGTCAAAAGTGATCAGAGGACAAGTGCCCCCCCCCACACCTATAGTTTGCCCAAACACTTCCAATCAAAATTTTGAGATATCCATTTTGTTCAGCGTATCAGAACGGCCTGGAAATTATGTCTTTGAGGATAGCAAATCCCCAGCCCTCAGGGCAAGGGCTGTAAGTTATGCCCAGGGGGTATATAAGGATTTATAGAAAGCATGGTCATATCAACTTCGGAGGGGGCTCATTGGATTGGTAATCAGACTCTCTAGTGCTCTTTTTAAGAGCCAAAGGGATCGGATGGCCGCTATCACCCCTCCACACAGACACGTCGTATTGTCCCGAAATACATGTAATAGAAATGTTGAAATAGCCATTCTATTCAAAACAGGCTAAATATCATACAACAATGCTTTTGAGGTTGAAACAAACCCCAGATATTAGGGGCAAGGGTTGTAAGCTATGCCCAGGGGGTATTTTAGATTTTTATGGAAGTCTCTTAATGGAAGTCTTTTATGGAAGATTTTTATGGAAGTCGCTTGGTTGTCTCTTATTTATTAGATATCCTCAGATATCTTTCAGTAGATCTTTTGACTCAAGGAGTTCAAATATAAGATGATAGATATCGATTTCTGTGCTCTATGTGCAGGTATAGCCGGCTAGGCTCTTGACTGATAGTGAGATTTTGTGGTGTTTGAAGCACTTTAACAATTTACAGTGCAAGGTATGCTGTGCAGACGTCAGCATATTACATTCAAATAGACAGTGGTCAATTGTGTCATTATTCATAATACAATACCTGCGAAGAGGGGACAGGGGAACTGAACCACCTGAATTAGGAAACTGATAAAAGAATGCAAGAAACTTTAGTCCATTTGTTCGAGAACGAATTTTATGATAAATTTTAGAAAAATACTTGTTGGGAAAGGGGGAAAGAGTAGGATTGTTTTTATTAAACACAATATCTGATAGTCTCCATCGGTAAATATCTCTAATGTGGATTTGTCTCCAACTTGGCTGGTCAATTTATAGCATTTTTTGCTATTTCATCAACCTGATGATTACCACTTATACCAGAGTGGCTAGGAATATACTGAAGATAAGTTCTTATGCCACTTGAAGCAAGATTATCTATAATACTAAGACAATGATAAATGTCAATGTCCAACTTATACTGAGGAGCTGAGGACAGCAACTCAAGGCTTGATAAAGAGTCAGAATAGACTATAATATTTTTTGAATTAGCAATCAAGGGTTTATTTTCCATAAGGTGTTCTAATGCCATGATTATGGCATTTAACTCTGCAGACATTATATATACATTATTGTACAATCTCCCGCCCATTGCAATTTTCAGGTGAGGAAGGAAGGCACTACTTGCTACCTTCTCATTCCTTTCGGACCCATCAACAATTAATTGGAAATGGTTTTAATAAGTAATTGTCTTAAGTTCAGCAAATTTTTTCTGGACAAAAGGGATCTTTAGTCCACTTTGAGAAATCAGTATTTATTATGGGAATTGACCAACTCCATGGAGGGGATTAGGGGAAAGTAGGGACAACAAACTTTGTGAGCATAAGAAAATTCCTCCGAGTAATGGCATACTAATTTGCAATGCCTATATTCATGATTGGATTTCTTGGCCAATAATACAGGGTGCGTGAGCTATTTGATTCAATTTTTGTATGATGTTTGGTTGGAAGAAATCTACGTCTCTCCCTTATTGTTGTTAATCCACTCTCCATAAGCAGAAACTTGGTGCTTGTGGGTTTCCTAAGACCAAATATGAGACATATTATATCGTTTTGTATTGTTTCAATTGTTTGCATCTGGGTCTTTGCACATCCACCATAGACGATGAGCCTAAAGTCAATATGGGTTCTCATATTTGATTGATATAACTGGAGTAAGGTTTTCTCCTTTACATCCCCAGGGTGTGGAAAGAAGTCTTTTTAGTATAATTGTTTTTTTATAGCATTTTTTATTGTGTTTGAAATGTGGAGGTGGAAATTAAGTTTTTGGTCAAGCATGAGACCTAGGTAATTAATATGATTATCTTCTGGAATAGTTGTTCCATTTAGAGTTAGTGTTGCATTGACATGATTTCGCTTTCGGTGAAATTGGATGATTTTTGACTTGGTAGGTGCAATGGGTAAATCTGAATGTTGAGAGGATTTTCAAATTCAAAAAGTGACTTTTGCAGCTTTGACTGTGCAATTTCAAAGGTGTTGCGAGATGACCATAGTACAGATCATCAGCATATTGTAGACTCGTGTGGGGGAGGTTCTTGTCCCAGAGATCTAGGGCAATGAGGAGGCAGCTGATGACTGGTCCTTAAGTAAGATCTTTAGTTATTGTCTTTAGAGGTGAAGAGGCTGGACCTACAGAAACAATGAAACTTTGCAGTTCTATGAAAGATTTTATAACAGATACTAGCTTGGGGGGTAGTCCAAGGTTTACAAGTTTAATTAAAAGGATTTGGTGATTCACACTGTCGTATGCCCCTTCAAAATCTAGGAAAGCCACAACTAGGACATTATTATTTGAGAATGATTCATTTATTGCATTTGTTAAAAATATGAAAGCATCTGTTGAGGAATGGTGTTTCCTGAAGCCAGTTTGAGTGTAAGGGATCATGTTATTTTTTTTCAACAAACCAGAGGAGTCGGTAATAGATCATTTTCTCCATTATTTTCCCCATCACGGGAGTAATCATTATGGGCCTTTAAGACTCAGGGTAATTTTTGGGTTTATTTTTCTTTAGGATTGGTAGGAGGGACGAACATTTCCAGATATTGGGGAGCATAGATGAAGCCAAAGCATGATTATAACAATTTAGAAGTTCCTGTTTGTATGAAGGAGTGAGATTCTGTATCCATGTAGGGTGTATATTGTCATAACTGCCGCTAGTCTTGGTCCTAATATTATGTATTGCATTATTCATTTCCTGGATTGAAAATGGGCTGGTTATATACTCCGATCCTGGGCGAGGTTGGTAACTTGGGTTCATAGAAATTGGGGGTATTTTGCTACAATTATTTGATGTTAGCTTATTAACAAAAAGAGTGGCAAATAGCTTAGCTTTTTCAATATCATTGTCATAATGGGTATTATTATGTATAAGCTCATACAGGAGTGAGTTGGGGGAAGTCTTTTCCCCACAGATGTGGCTTATGACTTTATGTATAATTGGCTCATGTGTTTCTCTGGAGAGATTATTTGCAAAATTATTATATTTAGAATTTATTATGGTCCTTTTTAGATAAGATTCTGCTTGTATTTTTTTTTAAATATGTAGTAGGTGATGGTTTTTTTAAGAATGTTCGCCTAGCTGCCTTTTTTGTTTTCCATTTATTTTGGAACTCATTTGTCCACCATGCTTTGGGAATATGTTTAGGAAAGGTTTTCCTGGGTGTTGTCCTGGGGATAGCATGATTACCTGTATTTATTAGTAAAGATGCCAAAAACTTCCGCATGTGTGTCAGCTGTTGCGTTTGAAATGCATGAATTTTGGGTGAAACTTGTAATTTCATCATTTAGCCTATTTTGGAACATAGGCCAATTTGCTTTAGTGTTGATATATTTGGAGGTATGTGATAGGGTTTCAGCAGGTTCGTTTAGGAAGCCAACTATGGCAAAGTGGTCAGTACATAGACTATCAATTTTATTTATATAAATTTTATTCAAAATATTTAATGACACAATTTGTAGGTCAATTGTAGAGAAACTGCCACTTCTGGGGTTGAAATATGTATTCAGGTTTGGAGGGGTAGCAACAGCTAATTCATTATTATTTGAAGTCATACGCTCAATGAACTTACCAGCTTTATTTGCTGATTTATTCCCCCAAAAAAGACTGTGGGCATTAAAGTCTCCACAAATAATGATATTTTTCAACGTATTAGAATTATTTATATAGCTGAAGTAATCCATGGCACCTGTAATTTGGCCATTAGGGTTATAAAGGCTTATTTTGTAAGCTTTTGTATTATTCAGCGAAACACTGATACTACTTGCATCAACATAATTTACAAAATCTGTAAAGTTGATGCAACAGAATTGTTTATTATTTTTAACTATTAAAGCTACTCCGCCTCCTTTTCTCTCTGATGATCTATCCTTTCTCAGGATAGTGTATCCTAGAGACTTGATCTGTTTATTTTGGGATAAATGAGTTTCATTGAGGCACGCAGTATTGCTGGAATTATTATTCATAAAAGATATTAGTTCATTTAACTTATTTTCTGTAAGTGATCTTACGTTCCACTGGAGTATTGATATGCGTTGTTTTTTTTATTTATTTTTCATATGACTGTGTATCAAGGATCAGCTTTGTTAATAGTAAAGCAAGATCTTTTGCTTGAATGAGCATAGGATTAGTGATGTAGATATTTGCCAATTCAGCTATGATTTTTTTTTTCTTTAGTTGTTGTATATTCATGACCTGAACTGCATTGCAGTTTAGAATGAATAAGCATATATTTGGGGTTTGAATGTTTGGTTGTGCATCCAGTTTGTCAGTTAAGGGATTAATTCCTGGTAGTGTTTCTGGTTTGTTTCTTGTTGGGAAGGGGTGCCAGGCCGACCTCATCTCACTAGGCAAGGAGGCTTGCTGGCTTGGTGATTCTTTCTGATAGAGATGTGAGCTAGGGGTCTTAAAGGATGGTGTTTTGTAAGGAGTACTTGATGCATTGGGAGTGTTTGACTTGGGAGTTTTATTTCATTTCAATATAGGTTTTATTTGGTGTGATTTGGCAGCATTTGATTCCAAAGCTGCAAAAGGGTATGAAATGGCCTTCTTTATTGCTATTTGGAGTGCTAGTGCTCTTTTTTTACATGCAGAGCATTGTGATTTATTGCTGGATTCATATGGGCCTTTACAATTGATACATGTTGGCTCAGTGTTGTTGAAAGTTGTCAATTCTTTATAATAGGAATCTTTACAATTACTACAGGCTAGGAGAATTTCATTTCATTTATTTGTTGTGTGTCCCAGGTTCAGACACTTTTGACACTGGATAGGCTTTGGCTTGTATTCCTTGTGCGGTTTGATTTGCCCAAATAGGAATAACTTTTCTGGGATATTAATTTTTTCCTTCTGTGTAAATAAGAAAGATCTACTTGTTTTTAACCCATTAGAGTTGGGTTTACCCAGTTGAGTGACATCTTCTACAGGGATTGTGTTACCAACCCTAACTGAGAGCCCTTCTCTTAATTCCTCAATTTGTAAGTCCAGGGGAACATTATATACTACTATTTCTGTTGGGGATTGTTTTTGGTTCCATTTACGTGAATTAATTGGGGTATTCAGAAGAGATTTTAGATTAAGTATTATATCTTCTGATTTCTCATCTTGGACAGCTATTAGCAAAGATCCATCACGGTGAATTTTAAGAAAAAACATTGATTTTAACATTTTGAAAATTGCAACACTTATTGTAGTAATCTTTGTTATTTCAAAGGGGGTATTAGGAGACATTTTGAGGTAAATGCCTAAGTTTTGGGAAGGAGAAACTTGGACAGGGGGAGGGGAAATACTTTTGATCGGGGACGTTTTTTTCATTTTTTGGAGCTCCTAGAAAGGACCTCTTGAAATCCATTATCATCTATGGTGACATTATCTCCAACACTGATCATTGTCCTATTCTCAGAATTTGAGCTTCTCATGTGAGCTTTGTGATAGAGAGCTTGACCAACCAAGATGGTGTAATAACGGATCAATTTCATTAGTATTTACGGTAGGATCCGGAGGGACTTTTTTTTAGGGGGAGTTCTTTGCATCGCCTATAGGAATTAGCTTTAATCTAAGCAGGAAAAGATAGTACTATGATACAAGACCGTCTGCACTCTACTGTGGAGAAAACTTCACCATCCACAAAAGAAAACACCACAGTTTGGCCCTGAGGAGGATTTTGAGCACGATTGGTTTGGTACAACTACTGATAAATCGAGACAATAATTCACAAGAAATTTATTTTCAAATTTCTTAAAGTGTTAATGTTGTCTGTTGTCTGCATACAAAAAAAGCCTTGTTAAGGATAGTAACATCACGTGCCCCGTCAAATATAACATAAATAATTTGGAAACAAACATTTGAGGTCTTCTTCAAATACTTCAAACTATGTACTTTAAAAAAAGCGCTATATATGACTGGCCCCTAGCCCACCCCACACTCTTGATGTTGCCCTAACAGAGTCCCGCTCGTCTATGGATGCACTTCAAACCGACAAACAAACAATCAAACGAAGCCCTTCACAG